>NC_134898.1:36664530-36689530 GCF_041734735.1 Babylonia areolata | reverse complement strand
CAGAATTTAACTGAATGACTAAAAAAAGATTTGTGTGTATCATAAGCAAATGAGATTCAAAATAAAAATATCAGAATTTTTCAACAAATGAAAAAAAAAAAAGTTTTTGAAATTTAAAACTGAAAGAACAATTCACAAGAAAGAAAGAAACACTGAGACAAGATGAGAATGTCCCGCAAAATATCAGGACTGCACAAAGCAGAACAACTGTTCAGAACAACAAAAGTACAACAGAGTGCCAGCAATGATACACAATGAAACAAAAGCAACACAAAGTATGTATGCACAATCACAATAGAGCTTCACTGGAAACAATAAGAAGAACAAATTATCAAAAACAAAAAACAAAAAAAAACCACAAAAAAACAACAACTGAATTCTTTTTTGATTCAACTCAAGGACAATTTCAAAGTTGTGTAAAATAAACAGATAATAAGACTGAAACATAACAACTCTTAAAAGCAAATAAGAAATATGAAAAACATAACAGAAGATATTGAAATATTTCTGTATAACTTTTCTTTTAATCCTTGTTTTCTTCTTCCAAATACATTGTAACTACTTTCACAAGCCAGTAGTTTTCAGTCCACGCACACACAGATAGTAAATATAATCAAATCAAAATATCTTAACTGCTAATATCACTCTATGTGTGTGTGTGTGTGTGTGTGTGTGTGTGTGTGTGTGTGTGTGTGTGTAGTAGTAGTAGTAGTAGTAGTAGTAACAGGAACGAATGAAGAATGAAGGCAGAACAAGAAAAAACAAAACAAAAAAACCCACACACATAAAAAAACAACTTTGTCACAGTGCCAACTCGACACTTCTTACAGATAAACAGAGCAATAAACAAACAAACAAACAAGCAAGAAGCAACAGCGGTTTACATGGAACTGGTCAGGTGGAGCCAGTTTCAGCTTCTGCCTCAGGTCCTCAGGGGCACCAGCGCAGAGCCGATAGAAGATGTGGTAGTTGCGCTCGTCCTTGCTCTGGGTGCAGATACGCGACTTTTCCAGCAGGTAGTGAGAGATGAACCCACCGCACACCAGGTTCTGGAACCCAGTTCAAACAATATGTGAGTTATGGGATAGCCAGCCATGTCCATTCAGTTCAGTTCACTTAATCAGTTCACACAATATGTTAGTTATCAGATAGCCAGCTGTGTCATTTCAGTTCAGTTCAGTTAATCAGTTCAAACAATATGTGAGCCATGAGATAGCTGCTGTGTCTGTTCAGTTCAGTTTAGTTAATCAGTTCAAACAATATTTGAGTTCTAAGATAGCCAGCCGTGTCCGTTCAGTTCAGTTCAGTTAATCAGTTCAAACATTATTTGAGTTATGATAGCTAGTTGTGTCCGTTCAGTTCAGTTCAGTTAATCAGTTCAAACAATATGTGAGTTATGAGATAGCCAGCCATGTCTGTTCAGTTCAGTTACTCAAGGAGGCGTCACAGCATTCAGACAAATCCATATACGCTATACCACATCTGCTAAGCAAGCAGATGCCTGACCAGCAGCATAACCCAATGTGCTTAGTCAGGATTTGAAAGGAAAAAAAAGGATGCATAAATGGGTAAGTTATCAAACTAATAAATAAATAAATACATCGAAAAATAAAACAAAATAAAATAAGCAAATAGATAAAGAAATAAAATGTGTGTCAGATTATCAACATCAGAACAGCACAAGAGGCAGCTGCTGTTCGGACTATCCATATCCGAGCTAGAATTTGACTAAGTGGAGAGTGTCTTGCCAAAGTCACATACCCACACTCTCAGCCATGAGAGTTTAAGTACAGTCACCAAAGGCCAACTGGCCTCCAAGGCTGCAACACTAAGAGCCAGTGCAATCTTGCCTACCAGTTTGAGAGTGAGTAATAGTATATTCACAAAGAATTAAGCTGTAAATGAATTCCCATTGCAATGAAGAAACCATAGATCATATAGCTCTCATTTTGCTGTTGGACCAACTGTATGCTTATGTCAATCTCTAATATAAGCTGAGCACTGAGCAGCAATAATAAATAAATAAAATGAATTTTCCTGCAGGCACTGAGAGATGGACCCTGCCACAAACCAGGCTTTGAAGCAGAGTTCAAACAGTAACAGCAATAATAAATACGTTAAATAATAGATAAATAAATAAACAGAGAAGTAAACAAGTTTGATTTACCAGCAGGTAGTTAGAGATAAACACACCATATACCAGACTCTGAAGCAGAGTTCAAACAATAACAGGAATTAAAAAAAAAACAAACAAAAAAAAAAAACCCATGTATATGGGTGAAGTTGCTCTATCGCAGCCCAAATGTAACACAGTGACAGAGAAATCTGCTGTAACAAAGAGTGATACAATACAATACAATATGATACGATACGATACGATACGACAATAAATAAATCAGTAAACATGTTTGATTTTCCAGCAGGTAGTGAGACGTGGACTTTGCCACAAACCAGACTCCGAAGCAGACTTAAAACAATAAAAACAATAGTATATACATAGACATTTTTTTTTAAAATAATGTCAAATGTATGCATGCATGCATGCACTCACACACACACGCACTTACCCACACTTACAATTGTGCACACACACACACACACACACACACACACACACACACACACACACGCACACAGAGCTTTTTTTTTTTTTTGGTCTATTTTGATCACTTGCATAAAACATTAAGTAAGACATTGAAAGTGTAACATTGCCTTTAAATACCTTGTTGTCAAAGTGGATTTCCACAAACTTGCCGAATCGACTGCTGTTGTTGTTCCTCACTGTCTTGGCATTTCCAAAGGCTTCCAGCAGAGGATTGGCTACAGACATAAAGGTTGTGGGTCACAAAATGCTGCCACCATAATGCACAGGTGCTGCAATATCAATGTGACTTCTTGCATGCAGGAAATCACAGAATAAGATGTAACAAATATGGGTCGTTTCAACATATTATCAGTACAGTTCAGTTACTCAAGAAGGTGTTAGCGTATTTGGACAAATCCATATACACTACTATATACAACTGCTAAGCAGATGACTGACCATCAGTTTACCCCAAAGTGCTCAGTCAGGCCTTAAGGCCCACTTAATAATGACTACTTACATGCAGAAGTGGGAATTTTATAACAATAATAATAATGATAATAATAATAGTAATAATAATGTACATTTATATAGCACCCTTTCTCTCTAAGAGCTCAGGGCACTTTATATGAAAGAAAAAAATTACAAGTTACATAAAACATTCATGTGAGTGCTTGGGGCACAATAAACAAATATAATTTTATATCCAACTTTTGTTCACAGACACACACACACACACTAGCACAAATTAAATGTACACGTAATAAACAAATATGATTATATTTTCAACTTTTGTTCACAAACACACGCACACTAACACAAATTAAATGTACACACACTGACACAAATGGAATCCACACACACACAGACACACACACATTGCAATGTCTTAAACACCAGACTATCATGACCAATATTATGTATTTAATCCAAAATTGCTTTACATTAAGAAGAAATTAAACAAAAACCAAAGAATGGAAACACACAGACACGCACACACGCACACACACACACACACACACACACACACACATTGCAATGTCTTAAACACTAGCCTATCATAGCTAATATTATATATTCAATCCAAAATTGCTTTACATTGAGAAGATGTTGAACAACAACAACAAAAAAAACAAACAAACAAAACAGAACGAACACACAAACACACACACACAAACTCAACACACTAATCCCCCCTTCCCCACCCCCCTCACCCCTCACACACACACCCCTCCAATATTATGTTTTTCCTTCTCCAATCACTGACACTCACCTTTTCCATTTAACATTTTGTACTCTTTTCCACATTCTGTTCTCTCTCTCTTCCTTCCTCAATCCCCTCCTCCCCCCACCCCCTCCACCTTTTTACAGTTGAATAATTCTTCCCGTGCCATTCATTTTCAGAAATGATGATTTCTTAGTAATAACAGAAAAAATAATGATAACAGAAATAATATCAACACTGATAAAAACAATAATAATAATAATCATACGAACATCATCTGTTTTCCATCTAGTATCATCATCTCAGATGAACAGACTAAAAACAAAATAAACAACATGGCACACTTTAATTCCAACTCACATTCCAAGATGCGCTGTTCGATGGGCCCGCTGTTCGAGCCCCAGCTGGACGTTAGGTAGCGGAGGATGTGTTTGGTGCTCTCCGTCTTCCCAGCCCCAGACTCCCCACTCACGATGATCGACTGGCTCTGCTTGGAGACCTTCATGTCACGGTACGCTTTATCCGCTGGAAAAAAAAAAACAGTAATAAGCATATGTCTTTGGATACGTTCATATAATGCAATGCTTTATCCGCTGGGAAAAAAAAGCAACAGTCATAAGCATGTTTTTGGATGCGTTCATATAATGCAATGTATTATCCACTGGGGAAAAAACCAACAGTAATAAGCATATGTTTTTGGATACGTTTATATAATGCAATGCTTTATCCTCTGGACAAAAAAAGCAACAGTCATAAGCATATATCTTTGGATATGTTCATATAATGCAATGTATTATCCACTGGGAAAAAAACCAACAGTAATAAGCATATGTTTTTGGATACGTTTATATAATGCAATGCTTTATCCTCTGGACAAAAAAAGCAACAGTCATAAGCATATGTCTTTGGATATGTTCATATAAGGCAATGTATTATCCACTGGGGAAAAAACACCAACAGTAATAAGCATACATCTTTGGAAACGTTCATGTAATGCAATGCTTTATCCGCTGGGAAAAAAAAACCAACAGTAATAAGCAAATGTCTCCGGATACATTAATGTCATGGAATGCTTTATCCGCTGGAAAAAAACAACAACAGTAATTAACAAATCTCCTTCGATACGTTCAAATCACAGAATGATTCATTCACTGAAAAAACAGCAAATGTCTTTGGATACCTCCATGTCATGGTATGCTTTATGTGCTGAAAAAAACAACAACAGTAATAAGCAAATGTCTTTGGATACGTTCATGTAATGCAATACTTTATCCACTGGGGGAAAAAAAAAACAGTAATAAGCAAATGTCTTTGAATATTTTCATGTAAAGGAATGCTTTATCCAATGGAAAATATAAAGCAAATGTCTTTGGATACATTCATGTAATGGAATGAATGATCTGATGGAAAATAGAAAGCAAATGTCTTTGGATACTTTCATTGTGTGTGTGCATGTGCGTGCGTGCGTGCGTGTGTGTGTGTGTGTGAACCGACATATTTGTCATGAAAACCATAAATGAAGGTTTATTGACACAACAACAAAACTAAATCAGCAAAACCCACTAAAATGAGTATAAGATGTTTAAGTTATAATGTGGCATGTACTTTGAAATATTCACATGGAAGTGAAATTGTCAAGGGTGTACAGGGTCGTATGTACAAATATGACTATCAGTATCATCAGTCTGTTAATTCAGACTCTATCTATCATTCGCACTTTATTTGTCATTCAGCAAACCTTTTCCTCAATGATTATATCAACACATTTGTTGGAATATTATATTCATCTCCAAATATAGAACAGATTTTGTGCAATCTTGCATACTTTTCTCTACCCGTTTATATCTGCCTCTTTCAATGTGGAGGTCATGTGCACATTCATGTAGTTCGCACATGGTTTTCTATGCTCAGGATAACATAGGGCTCAAGTCTATAGTCTGTAGCAATATAATTCAGAGTGGGTACTTAAGATTTTTTTTCTGTTTTCCACAGAAGTTAAAATACTGACATACAAGTTTGTTTGAAAGTGCAAAACTTTATATAAAATGTCTACATTTCAAGCACTCTGGTTCAGCCATACATGACCTAAACCGTAAAGGCAAGAACAGATGTAACAAAATGAAGCCACTGGTTATCATATAAGTTTAGTGTTTTGTTTAGACACTGCTTAAGGTCTATCAATCAATCAATCAATCAATCAATCAATCTATCTATCTGTCTGTCTGTCTATCCATGTGTGAGTGTGTGTGTAGGGGTTGGGGGGGAGGAGCAGGAGGAGGGGGGGCGGTGGGGGGGGGGGGGGGGGGGCGGAACTGTGTGTGCATATGTGTGAATACAGAAATGTCTGATTGATCCAAGTCCATTGCATGCATCTAAGCTGAGATGATATGACTTATGATTTGGACACTCACACTGAATCATCCTATTTTACCTAGCACTGAAGGTATGTTGCTTTATTGTGTACACAGCAGTCTTGAGTGTGTGTGCATGCATGTGCTATATGTGTCTCTTTCAGTCTGTCTGTCTATCATTAAGTGTGCAAATGTATGCATCAGTGTGAATCAATATCATGGGCAAGATATCTGTGCATATCTATAAGCGTCTGCATATAAACCCATTAGCGCACACTTTTAGCATTCCATCATCTAATGAACAGCTCATAAGGGTCTGAATAATGAATTTAAAAACAACCAATGAGAGGGTTTTTGACAAAAACAAACACAGAAATAACTTCATAAGAAAGAAAGGAAGGAAAGAAAGAAAGAAAGAAAGAAAGAGAGAACATAAAGTATTCGGACAGACACGGGAGGTCCTATTCCCAGGAACAAACAGCACACAACAAGCAGCAGTAAACGTGGGACACAGTTCAGCTTCTAATTGATCCCCCAACGTGACATTCAGGAAACCCGATTCTGGACTGGGTGTGACAGGATAGCATTTCACATCACTTCGTTCACATCGTGCTGAAACTGAAAGGTTAGCACCAAGCCAGGGGTGAAGGTTCTCATTACCTTTGTTAAGTCTGTTTCCCTCTCTATCAGTATATATATATATATATAGAGAGAGAGAGAGAGAGAGAGAGAGAGAGAGAGGGAGAGAGAGAGGGAGAGAGAGAGAGAGAGAGAGAGAGAGAGACAGACAGACAGACAGACAGACAGACAGAGACAGAGACAGAGAGAGAGAGACAGAGAGACCGACAGAGAAAAAAACGATTCAAGATCCCAGAGCCTTCTGCAACACTCAGAGACAGCGAATTCATATTCACTGTGACTACAGCTTGGCGTTAGAAGGCGGGGCCCAATCCTCTCCTTCCGCCATTTAAACCTTCCCCAACCACAGTCAGGTAACAATTCACACCTGGGTAGATCAATGAGAATCCCATCAAAGTACCTTTCCCAAAGGACACACCACCATGCCAAAATGGGGCCTCGAACCCTGATCACGACTGAACAGTGGAACAGAAATCCCTTCTTCTTCTTCTTCTTCTTCTTCTGCGTTCATGGGCTGCAACTCCCACGTTCACTCGTACGTACACGAGTGGACTTTTACCTGTATGGCCGTTTTTAACCCGCCATGTAGGCAGCCATACTCCGCTTTCGGGGGTGTGCATGCTGGGTATGTTCTTGTTTCCATAACCCACCAAACGCTGACATCGATTACAGGATCTTTAACGTGCGTACTTGATCTTCTGCTTGCCTATACACACAAAGGGGGTTCAGGCACTGGCAGGTCTGCACATATGTTGACCAGGGAGATTGGAAAAATCTCCACCCTTTACCCACCAGGCGCCGTTACCGTGATTCGAACCCGGGACCCTCAGATTGAGGGTCCAACGCTTTAACCATTCGGCTATTGCGCCCGTCAGAACAGAAATCCCAAAACCTAACAGATTCTGCCATGGTGCGGATCCTCCATTACAAAAAAAAAACCAAGCTTACCTATGGCATACACATGGGGCGGCAGCGTTCCCAGAGACTTCCCCTGGTACCTCTTGATGGTGGCGTCAGAGTACAGGTCAGGGATCTCATAGTAAGGGTTGATGGCGATCAGAATGTTGGCCGTGAACGTCTGAGCAACGGAAGAGGAGACATGGTGGCGATCATGACAATGGTTTGGTGAAAAAGAAACACATACAACCTCCACTTATGTTCAGGCATTTAACAGGTTAAGTAATAAAACAACACAAATACTTCAGCATATTATGTTCAGGCACTTTAAATATGTATATATATATGTATATGTATATGTATATATATATATATATATATATATATATATTATCGACTGACAGAAAGCGAGGGGGTGAGGGAGAAAGAAACAGACAGACAGACAGACAGACATGGAGAGGGGAAAAGAGAGCACACATGCAAAGACCTGTCATTTACTGTGTCCTGTTCTACACATGGGAAGCAAAGGAAGGGAGAGGAGGCAGAGGCACAGAAGACATGTCATGACCACAATCACACCCACTCCCCCTCTCTTCTCCACCCCTCCTCCTACTTCCACCTCTGTGTGTGTGTGTGTGTGTGTGTGTGTGTGTGTGTGTGTGTGTGTATGTATGTGTGTGTGTGTGTGTGTGTGTGTGTGTGTGTGTGTGTGTTCTGTCTCATCAATGATGTAACACAACATCCAAAGCTCCATGTACAGATTACCTATTCTTATACAAGTGTCTTCATTTTGTTTTTCCTTCATTTTGTCTTTACTTTTTTTTTTACACTGTCAAGTTGACAAAAACGAACATATCTTTTACAAGAAAATTAGAAGACAGTCCCATACAACATTAGGGGCTCTGTATATTGATCTGTTACTGTCAGTCTATGTCTGTTTTAGAAAGCAAAGAAGAAACTTCACACTTATTACCCTCTTTTCTACGGAGAATAACATTAACAAAGGAAACGGGTCGGAATTTGCATGAAGCCTGAATAACTCCCTCACTGTAGTCATCAGCTGACAGCATATGTAGCAGATGTCCCCATTATATCCTGATCAATAAGATCCAATCTGAGATGTCAGGAGCTGTGCTATGTATAACTTCAGAAACTATTCTCGACAGCATGCAGCTGAAACGGATCAAAGAAAACCTTCACAGAATAAAATGAGAGTCACTCTGTGTGTTATCTTTCACACAAACATCAACAGGACAATCTATATGCTTCATTGAATATTCAATATTATGTTTTTGAACCATGCATGTACATATGCATATAATAAATAGAACTGTGCAACCAACAACCATCTACCGACAGATCCCCCCCCAATATTCCTTGAGACCCTGGTACACTTGGTAATAAAGACATATTCTATTTTATTCTCTCTCTCTCTCTCTCTCTCTCTCTCTCTCTCTCTCTATATATATATATATATATATATATATATATATATACACACACACACACACATATATATACAGAGAGAGAGAGAGAAAAAGAAAGAGAGCGATAGATAGATATACATATATATGTTTTGAACTATGCATGTGCATTTGTATGTATGTATGTGTGTGTGTGTGTGTGTGTGTGTATATATATATATATATATATATATATACACACATATATATATATATATATATAGAGAGAGAGAGAGAGAGAGAGAGAGAGAGAGAGAGATACACACACACACACACACACACACACACGCATATATATATATATATATATATATATATATATATATATACTGTAAAACACAAAAGAGCATGATATAATCTGCAAAACTTACTGCTGCTCCAACTCCTCTCCATATTCTATGGATCATATGGTGTAATCTGTTGTAAATTTTGTGAATTCTTATGCTGTTAATATTGTTTGTTGGTGTTTTTTTGTTTTTTTTAATGTGTGTGTCAATGCCTTTATATTTTTAGCAATGTTGTTAATGTGATTCTCTGATGTGTGTTTTAACAGACACAAAAGGTTCTCTTGTGAAGGATTAAAAAAGTGATATTGTATCATCGTAATTAAACATGGAAGCAAGTGATACAGAGAGAGCTTTTCTCTACATCAGAGGACACTTTGTTTTCGGGGATGCCTTACAAGAATGAAAAGTGAAGAGGAAACAAATTAAAACAGGAGAAGAAAAGAAAGAATAAAGAGGAAAAAAAAGAAAGAAAGAAAAGTCTCATATTTCTTAAACAGCAAAGTAAAATATGGAAATCAATGGGAAGACAGACAAAATTTCAAAACCACTCACATAGATCTGGTTCTTCATGTAGCGAATGCGGATGTTATTGAGTAGAGTTCCTTCATTCAGGTACATCAAAGCACCTGAAAAAAAACAACATAGTTTTCTATATTACCTTTTTCAATTAAACATTATTACTTTTCTTACTTCAAGTCATACTGGTGTAAGATTTGATCATTCCAAGACAAATGACTAGATGCATGAAAAAAAGGGGTATTTTACAAGAAATAAAAATTGTACGTTCATGCATGGACTTCAGAATGCATGAATGAAAAGCATTAGCTACATGCATCATGCACACACATATACTCACACACACACACACACACACATTTCACCCCACCCCCTCTAACAAACGTATAGTCAAACACCTCACACACACAGACAGACACACACACACACACATACATCCCCGCACCCCATCCCCCTCCCAGCCGCCCCCCCACACACACTCACTCATCCACAACCCAGCACAGTATAAAACACCCTGCATGCAGCCCAATACTCACAGTTGTCTTCCGTGTCTTTGTTGTCGTACTCCTCTGCTGGGAAGGTTCTGTCATACAGCGAGTTGATGGTCTGCAATTTGATTGGACAGGTTTGATTTTATGTCTATTTACCGCAAGTTGGTGGTCTGCAATTTGAATGGACAGGTTTGATTTTATGTCTATTTACCACAAGCTGATGGTCTGCAATTTGACTGAACAGATTTGATTTTATGTCTATTTACCACAAGTTCATGGTCTGCAAATTGACTGGACTGATTTGATTGTATACATGTCTATTCACTGCAAGTTGACAGTCTTCAATTCTAATGGACTGGTTTGATTTTTCATCTATTCACCACAAGCTGATGGTCTGCAATTTGACAGGATATATTTGATTTTATCTTATGTCTATTCACTGCAAGTTGATGGTCTAAAATTTGATATACTTGATTTTATGTCTACTTACTGCACGTTGATAGTCTGCAATTTGATTGGATTGATTTAATTTTTAGTCTAATCACCATAAGTTGATTGTCTGCAATTTGATTGGATTGTATGTCTATTCACCACAAGCTGCTGATCAGTAATACGACTGAACTGATTTAAAGCAAATTAAAGTCTATCCACAATGAGTTGATGCTCTGCAGTTAGAATGGATTGATTTGATTTTAATCTAAGCCTTTACACCATGAACTGACGTTTTGCAATATGACTGGATTGATTTGATTTTAAAGTTTATTCACCTCAAGTTGATGGTCTCCAATTTGATTGGATGGATTTGATTGTAAGTCTTTTTTCACCATGACTGAGCTGGTCTAAAATTTGATTTGACTAATTTGATTATGTCTTTTTCACCATGAGTTGATGGTATAAAATTCTGACAGGCTTGATCTGAAGTCAACTATAGCTCACTGTTACCTGGTGGTCTGCAGTGTGATTGGATTTGGTCAATTCACCATCAACGATATCAGAGGAAAAAAATGAATACATAAATGAATAAACAAATAAACAAACAAACAAACAACTAAATGAATAAATGAATACATTCTTAAATAAATAAATAGAAGGAAGACTCATGAGGCTGAGAGAGGGACTGGGAGTATGTGGGGGGGAATAAGAGAGAACAGAAGGTTGTAACAATAGTAACTTTAAGAGTTCATTTCAAAACAACGACGACAACAATGATGATGATGGTCGTCATCGCCATCATCGTTATTATTATCAAGCAACTAATGAAGTAATTGACTAATTAATGATCATGATAAATAATGGATACTTATGTATCCTATCAAGAAAACTGCTCTTCATGCTTGACAAAACTCATGATATACATAACACATTACACCAATAAATTGAATAATACATATAATGTACACACCAAAGTGTACAGTCTAACAAACTACACAAACACAATGCATACATTCACACACACACACACACACACACACACACACATGATATATACATTCAGACATATGTACACACATGCCCCCCTTCCACCCAAGTTCTATAAAAATCTTCTGGTGGTCTGCAGTAACATGGTAAAATAATTATCAAGTAAAGCCTATCAAACACACACACACACACACACACACACACACACACACACACACACACACAAATCAAGTAAAGCCTATCCAACACACACACACACACACACACACACACACAAATCAAGTAAAGCCTATCCAACACACACATACACACACACACACAACACATACATGGAGCAAATGTCCTCATGTATCCTTCAGCACTGTACATGATTGCTTTGCCTTTTACTGGGCTGCTGTCTAACAGGGTCATAATCATTATTCCTAAGTTTATGTATTCTATTGATTGGTGTTTCAGCAGTTTACGAGCAGCTTGGAACGTACTACTGATTATGTGGTACAAACTGTTCCTGGTGCCTTGAAAGGCTTGAGAGTGATACTGAATAGTTTCATTTTTAGTTTCAAGGTGGCATCAAAACATGCAGACTGATCCATATATATGTTACACCACTTCTGCTGTTGGAAAATTAAAATTAAAAAAAAAGAATCAGAGGCCTGATTTTTGCATACATCCAGTGATAACATTGATAACACTGACAGACAAAAAAATAAAATGAAATTTTCACAAAAATTAAAAGAGAGAGAGACAGAGAGACAGAGAAGGAAGCGTTTTATAATAAGAAACAATGTATAATGTGTGTTTACAAAAAAAACAAACATGTTACATATGAATTTTGAATGCAGTACACATGGACGAGACAGGAAAAGAAAAAAAAAAGACCCTCTAGCCAAAAACAAAACAAAACAAAACAAAATTTATAAATTATGGAACGTGTACATCTTTAGAATATCTCACTGTGTACACAAATTTTGTAACCAGTACACACCGTTCCAGGAGCATCGAAAGGCTCGACAGTGATACTGTCAGTGCCAATGTCCACAATACGGCCCAGCTTGAACCCATCGGTGGGGTGAGGCACCCACACCTTCTTTCCCCCGTCCATGGCTCAGCACCTGAAACAAGGGAAATCATCATCATCAGGAAGAATTCAAAGTTTGAATATGAATTTTTTCTCTCTCCGTTCATGGGCATTTCTTCCATGGGCTATGACTCTCACATTCACTCATATGTGCGACTGGGCTTTTACATGTACGACTGTTTTTATCACCCCCATGTAGGCAGTCATATTCTTTGTTTGTATGCTGGGTATGTTCTTGTTTCCATAACCCAATGAACGCTGACATGGATTACGGGATCTTTAAAGTGTGTATTTGATCTTCTACGAGTATATGTATACATACAAAGGGGGGTGTGGCACTAGCAGGTCTGCACATTGTATCTGGTGACCTGGGAGATTGGAAAAATCTCCACCCTTTACCTGGCCATGACCAGGATTCGAACCCGTGACCCCCAGACTGAAAGACAAAGCTTTGACCGCTCAGTTATTGTGCATGTCATTTGATTATGATGAATATATGCGTGCAAATTAAAACCTCTGGTGTTTGTTGATTGTTACTGCAATATGAATGTGTGCGTGTGTGTGATTGTTACTATGAATGGAAAATCATCATCAGGAAGAATTTTCAGTTTGTGTGTGTGAGTGTGTGTGTGTGTGTGTGTGTGTGTGTGTGTGTGTGTGTGTGTGTGTGTGTGTGTGTGTTTATGATAAACAGTACAAGAACAAGTGTTAATAGTACAAGAACCAGTGTTAATTTTGTGTTTGTTTATTGTTACACAGTGATATGAGTATGTATGTGTGTGAATAAGTACCAATGATCTTTGTGTTTGTTAATTGTTTGCAATATGAGGAAATGTGCGTGTGAATAAGTACAAATGTTCATTCCATACTTTTGTTACTTGTTACAGTGATTTGAATAGGTGTGAATGAGTACCAGTATTCACCCTATACTTTTGTTAATGTTACTGCAATATGAATAATGTGTGTGTGAATAAGTACAGGTATTCCCTATACTTTTGTTAATTGTTACAGTGATATAATTTGTGTATGAAAAAGTACCAGCATACATTCCACCTGTTAATTGTTACTGCAGTATGAACAATGTGTGTGGATGAATATAGGAATCATTCTGTTTGTTAATTGTTTGTGTATACTTAGTAATCATGCATATATTATGTACTATTGTGCCCTCATCTGAATTTAAAGAATTCAAATAAAAAATAAAATAAGACTAAAAATGAAAATAAAATGGGTCTGTCAGGTGGTATCTGTTGTCAACAAAAATTCTGACATAATAATCATCTTGTTGTTCAGAGTCCCCAAATTTCTCTCTCTCTCTCTCTCTCTCTCTCTCTATATATATATATATATATATATATATATATATTTTTTTTTTTTTTTTTTTTTTTTTTTTTTCCCCCCCCCCCCCCCCAAATGTATACATCTTTCAGTACTCTACTCGTATTTTATCACACATTCTCTGCCTGACAATGAAAGAGGATCCCTGACTCAAGCCATGAAAATACATTACATCCTGTTTCTATATTGGTCAAATTTGCATTTTACTGTGACTCGATTTTTTAAGAAAAAGCACTTGTATGCCGAGTAAGCACTGGTAATTAAGGAAATAATTTGAGGGGTTTTTGGGTTGGTTTTTTTTTTTTTATATACACATTTATTTCCGTCCTTACACGCATGCACATACACACATTCAAACTCAAAGCCAATACATTCTTAGAGTGTGTCCTATTACAGCAATCTGCAAACACCAAAGTTAATTTCTTATTTTCATGTTCATGTCACTTCCCTCTGTCTTTCATAGTTGATACACAGTGTGTGTGTGTGTGTGTGTGTGTGTGTGTGTGTGTGTGTGTGTGTTCATGCATGCTGTCGTGTGTGTGTGTGTGTGTGTGTGTGTGTGTGTGTGCATGTATTCATGCATGCTGTCATGTGTGTGTGTGTGTGTGTGTGTGTGTGTACATGTATTCATGTGTGCATGTGTATGTGTGTGTGTGCACATGTGTGTGTGTGTGGTGTGTGTGTGTCGTGTACATGTGTGCATTTGTCAGTGTGTGTCTGGTTACATTGTAACTCATATCATATACACTGGCAGGAGTTGGGTGGTAAGACAGGGAAAAGCCTTCAACTGTCCAAGAGGTCAGTTAGATGTAATTCAGGCCCCATTCATAATTAATTGTGTGTGTGTGTGTGTGTGTGTGTATAACGTCCAGGAAAGATCTACATCTACAACAGTTTCTGAACAATCATTCCGCAAATAGTGGAACTTTTCATAATAATTCTTTCACAATAATCATCATTATGGCAGCATAATATTCCCATACAAAGAATAAAAGCACTGTTTCAAAATATAGATCTGTACATGCACTCATCTGTAATCTCTCTCAATAGATAAACAGATAGATAGATCAATAGACAGACTGACTGATAGCTATATAGAATAGAATAGAATAGAATATGCCTTTATTACCAAGTGTACTAGGATCACAAGGAATATTGGGGGGGGGGGGGGGGGGGGGGGGATAGTACATAACAAGATACGAACATAAATCGAAAATCATACACAAACACAGATACAGTAGAAATATGGATACACACAAGTGCATATCAATATAAATACGTGTGTATAATCACACATGCATGCACTGCACACCCATACCCACACACATGCACGCGCGCGCACACACACACACACACACACACACATATATATATATATTATATATATATATATCTAACTTTGCTGTTCATCACAGTTTTCCTGACTTGAAATTAACAGGTTAAACGCACTTCAAACTGTCTGAAGGACACAGAGAAAAAGGCACAAGGACACTCATCCAGTAGTTCAAAACTCCACAACAGACCAAGAGCTGAAGATGGCTGAGGAAGATTTATGATACAATTGCTCCCAGCAATCTAGCTAAGATATAATGCTTGAAAATGCTGCAGTCCAAACACCAACTTGGTCGCCTGAGAAGAGATAGCCAGAGGCAGATCTATAAATTGCTCACACACTCCTCCCTAAACACTGTAATACCCTACACAAGAGCTGAACTTTCTGAATAATCATTAAAGAGGAGGCAATGATAGTGGTGAAACAGTTACAAAGAAAAAGTGATTATATATATATATATATATATATATATATATATATATGAAACTTGGACAGATTCAATAATGAAAGAACACATGAAAGAATTAGCACACACAAAAATGTATTAAATATATGGCGGAAAAAAACTTTTTAGGGACATCATTCTCTTTAAAATGATGTGACAAACTTTTTTTTTTCTTTTTTTTTCAAAATGTAATGTGATTAACATGATGAATTGTGGAATACATGAGAACACATTTGTTGCTTCACAGATGTGCTTCATATGGACTGTGAAATATTTACAACAATCACACACACACACACACACACACACACACACACACACACACACAGAGTTTCCATAATTCAACATGAAACAAAAGATCACAGTAGTTCTCTTCCTATCCTATCCTTCAAAATTACATATTCTAATAACAACAAATCAAAGAAAAGAAAAAAAAAAAGAAAGTGAACAGTACATTCTTTTTTTCTTTTCTTTTTTAAGGATACACTTAATTTGAAATTCGCTGTTCATGTTCTTTCCAAAGAATAACGTTCCCCGATGTTCTGCTGTCGTTGTTGTTTTTTTCTGCATGGATTACATTTAATAAGACCATCTATACCTTGTAACATACTGATCAAAGAATAGTTGTTCACCCAGGTGTACCTCCTGCCACTGTGACAGACTCTCTGTGCTAACAGCAGTGACACTGTTTTCTTTTACACTGAGACAGTGACATCAGCATGGAGTCTTTCCCATGTACCTGTACTGCAATACACATTCCTAACACGGTACCCCATAATCTTCATTCCTTTTGTGAACAACTGGCTCTCATGTTTTGCTTTTGTGGACTGTGAAAGAATTGTAAAGAACCATGGTTGAAACGCATGAAAAAAGGTTGATTATTTTGACTATAATAATGAAAATCACCCCAAAAATGCACTCAATATCACACAGCTGCATTTATAGCACAAACGTTTCTTTCAGTTGAATACATTCATGAGAATACAAGAATACAAATGCAGATTCATGGGAATAGTTTTGTTTCATCATACAAATCAGAAGGGATATCATTTGCTCAGGGCACTCAGTTCAGCTTTATACCACAGTATATAGTCTAGAAACACATAGCGGCACATGCTTCCTTCAGCAGCATGTCAGGCCAATGATACCAGAACTGCTTCCATTATCATCGCGCGCGCACACACACACACACACACACACACACACACACACACGCACGAACACACACACATGCATGTACATACACACACTTGCACATACACACACATAAACACACACACTTGCACACACACACACACACACACACACACACACGTAAACTCTTTTTTTCTTTGTTAATTGATTTTTATGTTACTATGTTGTGTTTATGGCATGTTGATTAAATTATTCCTCTTTTTTTAATACCCCTCTTACTAATACATAAATTTAGACATACACATGCACACAAACACGCACAAAAACACACATAGATGCACACATGTAAACACACACACACACACAAACACATGAAGATGGAATACCATTCACTCAATGCATGTAGTTCCGCTTTATACCACAGCACACAGTCTACAAACACGCAGCGCAGAGACAAACTGTTGATCAGGTCAGACTCAGATATCAATTGAGCAGTACTGCACAAATGTATTATTCACAACATCCATGGATAAGGATCTCTGCTTCACAACAACAACAGCAAAGAAGCCAGACGTTCGCTTCCTTCAGCAGCATGCTGGGCCAACGTGCAACGACACCTGAGCTACTTCCATTACCCAGCTGTGGCATTCAATAATGGACACTGTCACACACACACACACACATACACATGCACACACACACGCATGCACACAAGTACGCGCGCACACACACACACTTGCAACCACACAAACACACACTCACTAACTCATTCACTTAATGGATTTTTTTTTTTTTTTTTTTTTGATGGACTCCTGTTCCATAGTCTGACTGGAGTGTTCTTGTAATTATGAATGTCACTTTGGCTGCATCTTCTGTTTTTTCTCTTTGTTAATTTGTTACTTTTAAGTGTTTATCACTTTATGGTACATTGATTGAATTATTCTGATCAATCTACTTTTTAACCCCCTCTTACTTATACGTACACACACACACACACACACACAACATAGATGCACACATGCACACACACACACACACACACACACACACACACACACGCATGTATGCAAATGGAATTTACCATTCACTCAATGCATTTAGTTCCACTTTATACCACAGCATATCATCTACAAACACACAGCACAGAAACAAACTGTTGATCAGGCGTGGACTCAGATATATATATATATATATATTATATATATATATATATATATATATATGTATGTATGTATGTATATCAATTGAGCAGTACCGCACAAATGTATTATTCACAACATCCATGGATAAGGATCTCTGCTTCACAACAACAACAGCAAAAAAGCCAGACGTTCGCTTCCTTCAGCAGCATGCTGGGCCAACGTGCAACGACACTTGAGCTGCTTCCATTACCTGGCTGTGGCGTTCAATAATGGACGCTCTGTCACACACATCACGCAGGAGAGCAACGTGCTATCTATAGATGAACACTGCCTCGTTTTTTCACAAACGCTGAGGTGATGTGCATCCATTGTAAGAAAGATTATTATTGATTGGTTCATTTTCTGATGGTGGAGGGGGTGAGTGGGGTTATCCACTGGGCTGGGTTCTGCTCAATGTGGATGAATGTGCAGATGCATGCTGATGCACACATCAACACACACACTTATGCACACACAAGCACACATACACACATGTACACACACACACACACACACGCGCGCGCACACATGCAAACGAGCTCATATACATCCACACCCCTTCAGACAAATAAACACCAATATTTCATGCTCTCTCTCTCTCTCTCTCTCTCTCTCTCTCTCCACTGCCGTGCCTGTACATGTGTAACAAACAGAACCATTAATAAAAAACAAAAACAAGAACTATTCATTGCAATGTACACACACACACACACACACACACACACACACACATGCACACACACATGCAAACGAGCTCATATACATCCACACCCCTTCAGACAAATAAACACCAGTATTTCATGCTCGCTCTCTCATGCTCTCTCTCTCTCTCTCTCTCTCTCTCTCTCTCTCCACTGCCGTGCCTGTACATGTGTAACACACAGAATCATCAATAAAAAAAAAAAAACTATTCATTGCAATGCCGGTCTCTAGTCTAGTTTTACTCTCCATAGAATGCCTGCTGTCTGAGCTGATGTGGATCAAATGTCTGCTGTCATTGATTGGAATCCCTTTTCGTGTGTTGCAGTCCCAGAGGAAAGTGGATACACATACAATGACACATGTACAAGTATTGGAATCAACATGCTGTCAGCTGAAAGCTTGGTTTATATACCGGTAATGAGGTTATTACATCATAATTTCATACAAGCTGTTCAATTTGCAAAATTACTCAGTCACTTTGGAAATATGTCAGTATGTAAGATATATAAAAATGTATCACATAACATTAACACCTTTAGAGATTGATCTTTCCTAGATAGACATGTATCATACACACTTACACATGACCAATATTGTAAGATTTCAATGTTTTGCAAACACACACACACACACACACACACACACACACACACACAGCACCCATGAACAAAACAACAAAAAGCATGCTGTCCTACCCACCCCACCCCATCCACAACCTCCCCCCCACACCCCTTCCTCCACCCAGGTCCCCTTTTCTTTTCTTCCCACCAAAGATAAGCTAATCAACGTCATTTAGCCCAACCTACGGAGTTAAATACACACACACTCACCCTACACATGCTGAGAAAGGGAACTCTGTATAACCCCCACTTGCTATGTACTGTAGCCCCAAGCTTTGCTAGTTTAATCAGTACCTGTGTAGGTGTTCAAAGCGAGGGAGGCGTGTGCTGGTCAGGATTGGGGGCAAAATCAGCAGGACAGGTAGCCTCAGACAGTAAAAGTGAGGTGTGCTCTTCACTTCAGCTCAAGTGACAACTCAGGTATTAGCCTCCATACACCGCCAACCCGACAGCCACAATCCAGTCTCACTATGCTCACCTGCATTTATATATTGTGAGGAAATGCTGGACCCTCTGTTGGAACTTTCTTCTATCTCAAGTGCTTTGTCATTCCATGAGATTTTTACTTTTAGTGACTGCCAACTGCCATGCATACAATGTGATTGTGAATAGTTTCATACAATTTCTTAATAAAGAGTGAGAGACATATATATATATATATATATATATATATATATATATATATATATATATATATATATATATAATAGCAACAGAAAGGAAGATGCAGACACAGATTATCTAAATTCATTTAAGGCCATACTGCGAGAGGAACACACAGAGAGAGAAATCATGCAATATAATGGGCTGATTCTCAAGACCTATGAGTATAAATTAAGAACATTACAATGCTAATCCAGCTTGCTTATTCAGTGCAAATGAAGACATGAACAGTCATGTACATGTACTGCAACTGGTACAAGAATGATCTTGTTATATAATATTCAATGCTCAGTTATTTGTTATTGTGCTACTGCTACCAGACCAAACATTATGTCTGTTGACTTACAAGTGGGTAAAGAAAAGTATCAGTGCGATGAGAATGTAAATTTTCAAACTGCAATCTGCATCCAGACTTAAAGTAAACAAACGAGATATCAGTCACAATTGCTGGCAGGACAACAAAAATTGTTGCTGACTTCGCTTAATTCTTCACCCCCTTTCATGCACACATGTATACATGTGTATTTTCATACAAATAAATAAATGAGTCTAATATATATGAAAGGCTAAAGCCTCTTGAATTTTTGGTTGGTTTGTTTCCACCAATATGAATACAGTGTACATTTTATTCTTGGAATGATACTGTTTTGTAAAAAAAACAAAAAAAAACAACAACAAAAATATATACATATTATAATTATATATATTTGCCCTCAAAACTTTTTTTTTCAGGAGAAGAGGAAGAAATGTATTGCACACTATTCTCAACTTTAAAACAGATTGAGTTTCTAAAAAACTGAGACCAGTTCAGTTTAGTTTAGTTCAGTTCATTTCAGTTCAGTTTAGTTTAGTTGGGATTAACCATTAGTCTGAATGCTACCAGTCAGTGCATGCTTTTACTGTTTTACTTTTTGTCAGGCTAAATATTTTACTGACAAGCAAAAAATGCTTTTCAGCATTAATGAAAAGATACCTTTGCTTATAATTTCAATCAAACGACTGCCATCCTAGTGTTGAGACAACACTTGACTGATAAAGATGAAATTAATCCCACTTTTTATCATCCTTTAATTGAAACCAATAGATGATCTCCCTGTCAATGAAACTGTACACTGATCTTTACAATAGCACAAGTTCAATGACAGATTATCACAGTCCTGAACAGACTGTACAGTGTCAGAACAAGGCGTATTGATCTGCAAGACAAACACAGGTGAGAACAAAAGGTGCTGAGCACTCAGTGACAAAGAAGAGAACAAAGGATGCTGTGAACTCAGTGACAAAGGAGAGAACAAAGGATGCTGTGCACTCAGTGACAAAGGAGAGAACAAAGGATGCTGTGAACTCAGTGACAAAGGAGAGAACAAAGGATGCTGTGCACTCAGTGACAAAGGAGAGAACAAAGGATGCTGTGCACTCAGTGACAAAGGAGAGAGCAAAGGATGCTGTGCACTCAGTGACAAAGGTGAGAACAAAAGGTGCTGAGCACTCAGTGACAAAGAAGAGAACAAAGGATGCTGTGAACTCAGTGACAAAGGAGAGAGCAAAGGATGTTGTGAACTCAGTGACAAAGGTGAGAACAAAGGATGCTGTGCACTCAGTGACAAAGGAGAGAACAAAGGATGTTGCGAACTCAGTGACAAAGGTGAGAGCAAAGGATGCTGTGCACTCAGTGACAAAGGAGATAACAAAGGATGATGTGCACTTGACAAAGGGGAGAACAAAGGATGCTGTGCACTCAGTGACAAAAAGGATGCTGTGCACTCAGTGACAAAAAGGATGCTGTGCACTCAGTGACAAAGGAGAGAACAAAGGATGCTGTGCACTCAGTGACAAAGGTGAGAACAAAGGATGCTGTGCACTCAGTGACAAAGGATGCTGTGCACTCCGTGACAAAGGAGAGAACAAAGGATGCTGTGCACTCAGTGACAAAGGAGAGAACAAAGGATGCTGTGCACTCAGTGACAAAAAGGATGCTGTGCACTCAGTGACAAAGGAGAGAACAAAGGATGCTGTGCACTCAGTGACAAAGGAGAGAACAAAGGATGCTGTGCACTCAGTGACAAAGGAGAGAGCAAAGGATGCTGTGCACTCAGTGACAAAGGTGAGAACAAAGGATGCTGTGCACTCAGTGACAAAGGATGCTGTGCACTCCGTGACAGAGAGAACAAAGGATGCTGTGCACTCAGTGACAAAGGAGAGAGCAAAGGAGGATGCTGTGCACTCAGTGACAAAGGATGCTGTGCACTCCGTGACAAAGGAGAGAACAAAGGATGCTGTGCACTCAGTGACAAAGGAGAGAACAAAAGATGCTGTGCACTATAAAAAACAAACAAAAAACAAAACAAAAAACACACACACACAACCAGTAACACCACTCTGGCCATGACAAGCTACGTAAGAAAAAATATATAATAAAAAGCTCTCTTCCAGTTTCATAACAGTCCCACACTGTACTTTTTTTTTATTTTTAACCTGGTCATGGTTGAGAGGGCTGTGTAGGTGCATGAGCTTATAATGCAACTTCTCCTAACCCCCACCCCACCCCCCCAAGCCCCGTCCTCCCCACCCCCCCCTTTTTTTTTTAACCTCATGTTCCCAGTAGCTGTGCACAAACTTGTTTCCTTCTTACAGTTTCTCAATCTTTTGTGTCAGTTTAAGCCACTCAAAAGAACTGTTCACTGAACACAAAACTGCCTCCTTCTCCTGTCTCTTTATTGAACATTGCTGCCTCATCATCCGTGGCAATTTCAGTGGCATTACCCCAACGCGGTTCATCACGAATCCCCTATACACTTGTAATGAATCCCCTATACACTTGTAACCACACCCTGGCTCATCTGCCTCAGTTCCAGTGCCGACAGTCTCCGTCCATAAATCTGCTTCACAGTCAAGCTGTTGTTGACTGAGCAATGGATTGTACACTTGTTGTAGGTCTTGTTTTCCTCTGCATGTTTATGTCTTCAGTGTATATTTGTAATAGTTATTTACTGAAAACATCAATGATTAATTTACATCACACATATGTTGGGAAAAAAATCTCAGAACCCTCATGTTCTCTTTGATGGCACCATATTAGTTATTACGGCAATGTGACTAATGTCTCATACTCTGTTGAAACCCCACATGTTTTCTTTCTTTTTTTTTTTTTTTTTTTTTTTTCGTTTATCTATTTATAGTCTATTCATCTAAGGCGATGATCTAAACTGAAAACAAATGATATTTCCATTATTATTATTTCTATCATCATGATTATTATCATTATTTAGAAATCATCATTTCTGAAAATCAATGGCAGAGGAATCTTGAACTATTCAACTGAAAAGGGAGCGGTTGAGGTTGTGTGTGTGGGTGGGTGGGTGGGGAGGGGGGGCTCAGGAAGTTAAAAATAGAACAGAATGTGGAAAAGATAAAGCCCCATGTGTGATAACCCCAATTCAACCATCCGAACTACAATCAGTTTTCTTATAATCTATATAAATGTATTTAAATACATCATGCTGGTTGCACAGACCTACAACTTCGCAAATCCATACTGAACCACTGAAAAAATAAAACTACTTTACTGAACTTGTCCTCAACTCAGTGGTAAAGGGAAGATGTGCTGACAAATAATAACTTGACAAAATCCAACTAATCCAACTATTCCAATATCCCAATAAAGACGGGGAAATAGTTTTCAGTGGCATTTTTCCCTGAGAGATGAAGATACTTAAAAAGTCTTCATTCTAAAATTTAAAGTAAGTTGAAAATATGATAAAGACTTTAAGAAAAATGCTGACCAGGTCGCAAACACTAACACAGCTGAAGGTCACAACTATGTTGCCCACCCACATTTCTCTCTCCCTCTCTCTCTTTGCACACTGGTGTCAGTGTGCACATGTATGTGTGTGAGTGTGTGAGTGAATAGTAGAACTTTAAACTGCCCTCTATCTTTGACTGTAAAGTGTAATATAATCTCTCTCTCTCTCTCTCTCTCTCTCTCTCTCTCTCGATCTCTCACACACACACACACTCTCTCTCTCTTTCTCTCTCTCTCTCTCATGTACATTAATTTTTGTAACACTATTTTTTCATTGTATCATGATGTTAATGTTTCACACAAATCAAGTGCTGACATTCAAGACCTGATCAGTGCTTTGGGTTTAAGTGAAGATCAGGCATCTGCTCCTCTTTTTTTTTCTTTTTTCTTTTTTCTTTACAGCAGATGTGGTGTAGCACATACAGTATATGTATCAACTCGAATGCTTTGGGTTTGACAACCTGAAACTGAAAAATAAAAACTGAAAATAAAACTCTCTCTCTCTCAAATGCTGGACAAAAATAGACTAACTACATTACTCTCTCAAACGCTGGACAAAAATAGACTACAGGACTTGCTGACATCACACTGTTCTGTTAGTCTGAGCTCTCTCTGTCTCTCTTTCTCTCTCCACACAACCCCCCGCCCCCCATTCCCCTCCTCTCTCTCTCTGCCCACAGACAACACCCTAACAAAACTGACACAAGCTATGTACACAATGAACGCCAACAGCACACACTCCTTCCGAGGGCACTCAAACTGGTTTTCTGGGTTTCCACAAAGTTTTCTTCTCGATTCAGATGGCCAAGAGCTTTGATGTCTGGGGCACTGG
>NC_134898.1:36559530-36654530 GCF_041734735.1 Babylonia areolata | reverse complement strand
TATTTTATATTTGGCTGCCCTATCATCCAGTCTGTGTCAGTTGGTGTCATGGATCCCTGTGCTTCTTATCCCAAACATGTCATGTACTGTCGCATGCAGGCCCGCCTGAATAAAGTGAAAAGTTATAGGACCCATAGCATTATGTAATGTGAAAGGTCAGTTTCAGTTTCAGTTTCAGTAGCTCAAGGAGGCGTCACTGCGGTCGGACAAATCCATATACGCTACACCACATCTGCCAAGCAGATGCCTGACCAGCAGCATAACCCAACACGCTTAGTCAGGCCTTGAGAAAAAAGAAAGAAAAAGAAGATAAATACATAAAAAAAGAACTACTACTACTACTACTAATATGTATAAGGCGCAAAAACTTGATGAAGTCAACTATAAGCGTAAAAAAAACAACAACAAAAAAACAACAAAACAAACTAACTAACTAACTAAATAATAATAATAAACAAACAAAAAAATTTAAAAAAATGAACGGTCAGAGGTCTCATAGCCTTATGAGTTCTTGTTCACTGTGTCTAGGGCTCAGTATAGGAAGGTAGGGGACCAATCCTCTCCTTCCATCCACCACGTTTTACCTTTCCCAATGGAAATCAGGTACTCATTCACACCTTGGTTGAGTGAGGAAAGTTGAAGTAAAGTGCCTTTCCCAAGGACACAGTATTGTGCCGAAATGGGGTCTCGAATTCTGATCACTGGTCATCACTGGATCAGCAGTCCATTGCCTGACTCTGCCACAGTCAACCCTTTGGCTTGTCTGCCGCAGTCATATTGGTAACAGGTCACAGGTTAGGAGGTCAAGAGGACTCATGTCAGAGTGGGCCTTGAGTTATCATTGTAGATCTTTAAAAATTAGATCTTGGGTGTCAAATCCTTCGTTTATTTCTGTGTACGACGGGCGCAATAGCCGGGTGGTTAAAGCGTTGGACTTTCAGTTTGAGGGTCCAGGGTTCGAATAACAGCGCCTGGTCGGTAAAGGGTGGAGATTTTTCCGATCTCTCAGGTCAACATATTTGCAGACCTGCTAGTGTCTAAACCCCCTTCATGTGTATACGCAAGCAGAAGATCAAATACGCACATTAAAGATCCTGTAATCCATGTCAGCATTTGGTGGGTTATGGTAACAAGAACATATCCAGCATGCACACCCCTGAAAACAGAGTATGGCTGCCTACATGGTAGGGTAAAAATGGTCATACATGTAAAAGCCCACCTGTGTACATATGAGTGAACGTGGGAGTTGCAGCGCACGAACGAAAGAAGAAGATTTCTGTGTACAGTAGTTCTTATTGTGTTGAAATAAATTGAAAATAAATCAGTGCATTTGATCAATACATAATTCATTGGTGTGTGTGTGTGTGTGTGTGTGTGTTTGTAGTGTATGTGTGTGGTGTATATATGTGTGTGTGTGTTGAATGTGAGTGGTGTACGTTTGTGTGTGTGTGTGTGTGTGTGTATGTGCACATGCTTACATGCAATATAGGTGTGTATGTGAATGTCCAGCACACATGCAAACACACATTTAAACATTAACATTTATATTATAAAACTGACACATTTCCTTCCTTGAACAGTCCCATGTTCACATCTGATCTGATAACTGATGTCACCAGCACCAGAAAAACGAGCTGGGATATCTGTGAGTCACTTCAGACCCAGACCTGTATTCAACGTCCACAGTGTGCATGTCTGGCATCCAGGGGAAAAAGACGCTCCCTGGTTCGATGAGCAGAGCTATGAGATTGCCAAATATGCTGTGTTTGAGGTGAGTGTGTGTGTGTGTGTGTGTGTGTGTGTGAGTGTGTGTGTGTGTGTGTGTGTGTGTGTGTGTGTGTGTGTGTGTGTGTGTACTTTTGTATTTTGTAAATCTCACACATTTAATTAAGGGTTTAATTGAGCAATTTATTAGTTATGTGCAAATTGCATTTTATTTTTTGATTGTATAACAGGTTTACTTCCCTTTATTAAAAAAAAAAGAATTACTCCGTCTTATTTATCGGTTCTTTTTTTTTCCTCTCTCTTTCCTCGTCTGCTTCTCCTCCTTACCATTATGTACTTTTTATATTTAAGAATATTACTGATGATATTTTGGTTTATTTTCAATGGAGAAATTGGCAATATGGGGAAATAGAATGTACTGTGGAACCTTGTGCTGTGTCGATGTTTGTTTATGAATTTGTTCATTGAATGATGAAACTTGTTGTACTGTTTATTAAATGCCTTTTTTTATGTTTCTTTTTATCAGCAAGTGTGTCAACAATTTACCTTTTAGAATTAATAGAGTATGCTTGTATTTTTTATCTTGTATACACCCTCACATGCACGCACTGCACCGCACTGCACCACCCGCATGCACACACACCCATTTCCCGCCCGCCTTCCTTCCTGTCTCTCAGTCTCTGTCATACGGTTTCAAAGAGTAACATGCATGTGATATAAATGTTCCTCTTTATATCTTGGCCGAGAGAGGGGATGTAACACAGGCAAGACAGTCTCCACTCTAATCCTCTGCTGTTCTGATGGTCATAGTTGGACACGGCTGACAATTATACCTACAAATGCTTACACTCTCCACTGTAATTTAGATAGGACAGCAGTTGCCTCCTCTGCTGTTCTGATGGTAACAGTCGGACACG
The DNA here is from genome assembly GCF_041734735.1 of Babylonia areolata. Classification (NCBI taxonomy): domain Eukaryota; kingdom Metazoa; phylum Mollusca; class Gastropoda; order Neogastropoda; family Buccinidae; genus Babylonia; species Babylonia areolata. The sequence continues at coordinate 36,651,888 of NC_134898.1, read as the reverse complement.
GCTGACTATTATACCTACAAATGCTCATCAGGGTGTGAAGAAGAAACAGGAAGAGGGGGTGTTCTGCAGCATTGAGATCCAAGTTAGTGCCTCCTCGCCAAGCTCTCCGGGCCAGGGCAAGAAAGCAGCCTGTAAATATAGACTGTTCTCACATTCTGGGAGCCTGAAGGATGTTTTGGTAAGTTATGTGTCTGTGAGTTTGTTTGTTTGTGTGTGTTTGTGTGTGTGTGTGTGTGTGTGTGTGTGTGTGTGTGTGTGTGTGTGTGCATATTTATACAATACACATGTTACTAAACAGTGTGGTTCTGTATTGTACAGTACAGTACAACATAGAACATTATGATATTGTGTAGTACACTACAGATTAGGACAGGATTTGACCACAGTAAAATACAGTTGCATATATTACAATGCTGTGCAGTTTGGCATAATGCAATGCACTATGATTTGTTTGCATTGGATTATAATCAGAGATGTCAACTGTTATGATATTGCCGTATTTTGTTACGCTCGATCGCAGTTTGTTCCGACGTTAGGCCAACGTCAAAATTGTTCCGAGTTCATGTTCGATCTCATAGCTTGGTCACATGCTTTCCTGTTGTAACATTACCTAGATGCTCTACACCTATCGATCACAAGGCCAGGGCAGTCACTACTAACCTTGGTCTCACATGATGATGCTCAGCTATTCGCATGCATGTTTAAATTGAAACAGCATTGAGTGGACCAGTCAGCATAAGTTACACTGTGTTGTAGGTAGGCCCAAGTGTTTGTATGCCTTGTAGATAAAAAGTACATTTTCTGTTGTGGCTCGGAGTCTGGGTAATCCTTCCAAGTTCCTACTGTTCCTACCAAATTTATTGGTTATGTTTACAAACACTTGACATGGGTTGGATTCTCAGTAGGATGCAATACATCACAGTGCAGTATGATAAAGAACAGTGAAAAACAGTGCTTGCAGAATAAAGCAATATAACACAATGCATGGCAGTGTAGTACACTGCAGTGCAATACAGTTCAATACAATGCAGTACAACAAAGTACAATAAAATACAGTACAGTGGAATGCCATGCAATTCCATACAGTGCAACGCAATACAGTACAACAAACACAGTGGGGTCCAATCCAATACTGTACAGTTGTGCAATTAATCATGTGTGCTGGGTTCACTTTGCAGAGCAGAGCAATATAATGCAATAGAATTTTTTTTATTCTCATAGTCCATCATAGATCAGATGTTGACTTTCAGGCAGGAAATGAGTGCACCAAAGAGCTTCGCTACATCACCACAGCAGAACACGCCCTTCTTGGGTACAGCGCCCTCTACAAGGAGCAGACAACCACGTACAAGATGCAGGAGATCAGCAACACCAAGCTCAGAAATGTGGGATCGCCGAAACTCCAGCAGGTCAGCTCAGGGTTGTCGAAGTGTTTATTTATACTCATTTACTGTCAGGATTTTTGTAACCCGTAAAAGTTTTCAACCTTCATTAAATTTTCATCACTGCCGGGTATTGGTCTTGATTATTGTGTCTTTTTGAGTTGATTGTGTAAAGGACTATATATATGTATAAGTATAATGACTTACATATGTAATTGTTAATGTTCACTGTATTCAGATTTTTTTTTCCTCTTTGTCCTGGACTTTCTTGGGTCGACCACCGTATTTTGTTTTTGTATATAAATTCATTATGACATTTCAGAATAGTTGGGGAAAAAAAAATCATCACTGTCTTCTTTTAAAATTTTTAACTATTAAATTAAAAAAAAAAGAAGTCCAACCTCACCTCAATATGTTTATGTCTGTATTAGACCACAGCATCATTTTACCCCAACGTCCTACTAACCACCTATATATCTACACCTCTCTGCCCCATCCTACCTTAAGTCACTGGTCAATTACAGCAACAGCATCAGTACTACTACTACTGCAAACAATGATGATAGCAACAACAGCAATACTACTACTACTGCTGCTTACAATGATGATAGCAACAACAACAATTCTACTACTACTGCTGCTTACAATGATGATAGCAACAACAACAACAATACTACTACTGCTACTTACAATGATGATGGCAACAACAACATCAGTACTACTACTACTACTTACAATGATGATAGCAACAACAACAACAATACTACTACTAACAACGATGGTAGCAACAACAATAACAGTAATAATGATAATAATAACAATAATAATAATAGTGATAATAGTAATAACAATAATGATGATGATGATGATGATGATGATGATGATAAATCTCTATAGTTGGTTTTTTTTGTTTTTTAAAAAAAATTTTCAGTCTGCTTACCTTTTTTTTTCAATGAATTTTGTTTGATCAGGACATGGAAAGATGACACTGCACTGTGCATGTGTATCCTTTAAAATCTGAGAAAAGAAGGACTGCTGATTTAGTATAGTATCTTAAACAACCCACATGCAGGGCAAAATCTTCCTGTGGAACCCAGTAATAATCCTGAGTCTTGAATCTCCATGTTTCTAACATCATCTGCCTTTCAACTTGAAATCACTTTACAGATTCTTACTGCCCTTGAGAGTGAAATGGGCGTGACATCGTCAGCTGTGTCGGAGATCGTGGACCACATCTGGAGAGAGGCACTCGGAGAAGTGGAGAGTGTTCTGTTAGTGCCTGTGTCATCTGTTAAACTGGAACAGGTATCTGAGAATGGTGATTTTGATTTGGAGTTGTTGTTGTTTTTTTTTAATTTGGGCTCACATTTGTAAACAATGTGAGTCTGTGTAATAACTCTTGTGTTTCAGATTGTGTGTAGATGTGTGTGTGTATGTATGTACAATGTGTGTGCATGTGTGTCTGTGTTAAACAATTTTTTTTTTCTGGAAATACTTTTTTCTGTTGACAAACATTGGCAATAATTAATGTTATCCTTGATGTCCAGGGAGGAGTGTGTGTCTAAATGTTATTGATGAGGTTATACATTTGTTTTGTTATGAGTCCATGGTAAATGTTTTTGCCCCCTTTCATCTGTATTTTGTATCTGACATAAACATTTCTTTTAAAATATGGTTGGCTATGAAAACTTTTCTTTTGATGAATAAAGTGTCATGGAGTTATAAAATTGTGAAAAAAAAGAAGGAAGGTATGTTTAATATAAATTTGTTAAAAAAGATGAAGAAAGAAGTGTGGGTGGACAATATCTGAGTGTAAAAGTTTTTTATTTCATTTAATTGACATCAGTGTGGAATGTAGTTTTCTGTCCTTTACGTTTTGGTTAAAAGTTAAAGGTCTCACAGCCACTTATGGCCAGGGAGGCAGTGAATTCACATCCACTGTGTCCAGGGCTCAGCATAGGAACGCAGTGAATTCACATCCACTGTGTCTAGGGCTTAGCATAGGAAGGCAGTAAATTCACATCTGCTGTGTCTAGGGCTTAGCATAGGAAGGCAGTGAATTCATACCTGCTGTGTCTAGGGCTTAGCATTGGAAGGCAGTGAATTCACATCCACTGTGTCTAGGGCTTAGCACAGGAAGGCAGTGAATTCACATCCACTGTGTTTAGGGCTTAGCATAGCAAGGCAGTGAATTCACATCCACTATGTCTAGGGCTCAGTATAGGAAGGCAGTGAATTCATATCCACTGTGTCTTGGGCTTAGCATAGGAAGGCAGTGAATTCACATCCACTGTGTCTAGGGCTTAGCATAGGAAGGCAGTAAATTCACATCTGCTGTGTCTAGGGCTTAGCATAGGAAGGCAGTGAATTCATATCCGCTGTGTCTAGGGCTTAGCATAGGAAGGCAGTGAATTCATATTGGCTGTGTCTAGGGCTTAGCATAGGAAGGCAGTGAATTCATATCCACTGTGTCTAGGGCTTAGCATAGGAAGGCAGTGAATTCATATCCACTTTGTCTAGGGCTCAGCATAGGAAGGCAGTGAATTCATATCCACTGTGTCTAGGGATCAGTTTAGGAAGGCAGTGAATTCATATCCACTGTGTCTGGGGCTCAGCATAGGAAGGCAGTGAATTCATGTCCACTGTGTCTAGGGCTTAGCATAGGAAGGCTGTAGCCCAATTCTCTCCTTCCACCTTCCCCAAACCAAAGCCAGGCACACCTGTTCACACCTGAGCAGAGTGAGGAAGATCAAAGTAAAGTGCCTTTCCCAAGGACACAACGCCATGCCGAAACGGGGGCCTCGAACCCTGATCACTGGTGAACACTGGATCACAAGTCCAGAGCCTAACCGACTGTATGTTTCAGTATCAGTAGCTCAAGGAGGCGTCACTGCGTTCGGACAAATCCATATACGCTACACCACATCTGCCAAGCAGATGCCTGACCAGCAGCGTAACCCAACGCGCTTAGTCAGGCCTTGAGGGAGAAAAAAAAGAAAAAAAAGGTGAATAAATAATAGATAAGCTTACACAAATAAATAAATAAATAAATAAATAAATAAATAAATAATAATTATAATGTAAAAAAAAAAGTGAATAAATAATAGATAAGCTTACACAAATAAATAAATAAATAAATAAATAATAATTATAATGTAAAAAAAGAAAAAAAGAAAAAAAAAAAGTGAATAAATAATAGATAAGCTTACACAAATAAATAACTGTATGGTATCATAATACAATGATTTTGTTGGGGCAGGTGGAGAAAGCGGAAGCCTTGCTGGTGAAGATTCGAGATGCTCTGAAGAACAAGGAGAACGTGGAGGAGATTGTGCAGGTGTGTATCTAAGATGTGTGATGTTCTTGATATATACATATATATAATATGATGATAATAATAATGGACATTTGTTGAGTTCTTTTCTCCCTGAAGAGAGCTTGAAGCGCTTAACAATAAACATTAAACACAAACACACACATATACATCTATCTGTTTATCTCTATATATGTGTGTGTGTGTGTGTGTATGTGTGTGTGTTTATGTGTGTGTGTGTGTGTTGTATGTGTGCTTGTACATGTGTGTGTAGTGGTCACAAATTACCTGTTGAGACATGGTAGATGTCATAACATTCCAAGTAAAATGCCGTGACTGTGAGATGGGCGAGACTGGAGACAAATTTCATTGTATTATGACACGCCCCAAATTTGAGGGTCTTCAGAATGAGATAATTCCAAAAGAATATTTGAATCCAGAATCTTTTTTTTTTTTTTTTTTTCATTTTTCTAACTTGTTGAAAGCAGGGAGTAGATTGCATTTGAAAGTGGAGAAATTCATAAAAAATGGGAAAGATTCCAAGATGATATGATGGTTGTTTATCTGTATATGTCATCAATTTGACAACACAAAATACAATACACAAATTTTATTGTCTATATTTTGGTACAGAGATTTTCTTTTTGGCAGCAGCACATGTCCAACATAAGAAGAAAACAACAAACAAATAAAACGAATAAAATGAATAGAAAATAAAAAGATAAATTAAATGGCACCAAATGGAAATAGCTATATACAAATATACAGATTACTGAAATTTATGTGCCTCTCCATTTCAGTCAGCCAAACCGCATTGCACATCTACCCACACACACACACACACACACACACACACCATGCACACACACCACGCGCACACACACGCACACATACACTCTCTCTCATCCCCTCTCTCTCTGTCTCTCTCTTCACAAGAAATGCAACTACAAAGATCATTGTTTTAATCAGTGTTTACATTTATGTTTAGGTGTATAATGCTGATGATGTTACTGTGCATTTTCCTTGCCCCCACAGGGATCAAAGGATTAACCCTTTCGCTGCCAGGGAAATAGGACTCAAGTGAAGTCTATTTGCCATTGTTTTTGTTTTTTTTCCACAAAAAACGGGTATACATTTTCAAAAAAAATGTGCTCTTTGTTATTGGAGAAAGACCCATAAAAGTATATATTTTCTGAAAGGTAAATGAATAAAGAATACAAAACAAATAATGCTTTCCAATTTTATATATTTTTAGTGATATGCTGTTGTTTTGAAATCAGTGTTTTGTTTTTTTGTCACATTTTCAACTTGTTCATTACAAACATTAGTCAGGTAATTTGCTGTAAAATATCATATTTTCTGGACAAATGGATAATACCTGTGCGCACAAGTTATACTAGAACAACCACAATAACAAAAGAGACAGATACACAATGCATTGTGACTAATCCAAGTGATAACATGGATGTGAGGCCACACCCCCTCGGTCTCCACCCCCCTCCTCTTCACCCCTCTCACACGGTCTCTTTGTCCAGTTCTCATCAGACCGCATTGCCAAGAAAATCACTCACTCTGTGTCTTGCTAATAATTTGGTCACTTTCTGTCACCTGCTACAGCTGTACAGCCGGCATCATTCACTGATAGTCGTATCTTGGTCAGTCTCTTGATTGCTCCTTTATTTTCTATCAGATCATCAGATAAAAGTTCATCATTGTCTTCTCCTTCGAATTTACGCTTAAATTCTTTCTGAGCATCAGCTAAAGAAAGCACTCTTGGTTGATCCAGTGCACCATGATTGCATATCTTGAGCACGGTGTCTGACATTCTTTTGTCGAGCGAGCGAGGAGAGGAACCAGGCAAACACTGGGACAGTAACCCAACCGAAACGTTCAAATAAAGGACTGCCTCATGACGTAGATGGTGTTTCTAGCTATGAATAGAATCTATAGAGATTCCCCAAGCTAAAGCTACCAGTATTTTTGTCAACAAACTCAATGCAAACCAGGGAAAAGTCAGAATATTTCGATGACGAGTTATCTCATCATACAGGCAGCCTAGGGGTTAAAGAATCTTGATTTTTTGAACATTTGTTTCAGGAGTTTTATGAAGCTCTGCCTCACAAAGCAGAAACAGCTGACATGGTGATGCCGTCAACTGGCTGGTTGTCTCGAAAACAGGATCTCTGTCAGGTTTGGAAATGATAGGATGGATGTCTCTTTTTAAGCAGTGTGTCCACTTACAGCAACAATGAAATGTGTGTGTGTATGTGTGTGTGTGTGTGTGTGTGTGTGTGTGTGTGTGTGTGTGTGTGTGACTGTGTGTGTGTGTGTGTGTGTGTGTGTGTGTGTGTGACTCTGTGTGTGGTGTGTGTGTGTGTGACTCTGTGTGTGTGTGTGACTCTCTGTGTTTGTGTGTGTGTGTGTGTGTGTGTGTGTGTGTGCTCATGTCCTCTCTTCTTTTCCTTGTTTTTTTTTTCTTTCTTTCTTATGATTACTTGTTTCAGATTATGTGGGGGGTGGGTGGGGGGAGGGGTGGAGGGGTGGGGGGGTGGGGGGCGGAGAGTGGGAGGAGGGAGGCAGGTGGGGAGTGTGTGTCAGTGTGTCAGTGTCAGTGTCTGTGTCAACATGAGTAGATGCATGTGTGTATGCATCTCTGTGTGTGCGTATGTCTTCTTATGTACGTGTGCGTGTGTGCATCTTTATAGGCATATACATATACATATCCGTATCTGTGTGTATAAGTAATGTGCTCTGTACATCAATAAGTGAAATATGATATGCCAAAGCAGTAGTATATTCCATTCCTCAGTAGTATGAAATACAATGTGCCAAAGGGATAGTGTGTTCCATTCATCAGTGTGTGAAATACAATTTCACCTTCCTATCTCTTATCTCTGCCTTCACCTCTACACTCCATCTCACTCACTACGACTGGCTTCGGATCCACTCTGTTTACGCATACCCAGATTCAAACACTCAACTGTTGGCCACCGTTCTTTCTCTGTCTCTGGACCTTGCGATTGGAATGAACTTCCTCTTTCGCTTCGTCAAGTCTCCACTCTCAGCTCTTTCAAGTCTGGCCTTAAAACCCACCTCTTCCCAAAATAGCTTCCCTTGCCTGCCCTTCCTTGTCTTTAGTTTCTACAGTTTTAGAGTTATGCATGTGTGTGAATGACTGGTGCGAAAGCGCTTTGATTTGTCTCTGCACAAGATTCAGCGCTATATAAATACCATTATTATTATTATCACAATTTCCCAAAGCAATTTGAGGCTAATCGAGAATGACCCTGGGGTAAAACCTAGAAGGGGGTTAGTTTGAGGCTGTTACACCACTGTATCCATGCCTTCATCTATGTGTGTGCGCGCACGCGCGGTGTGTGTATGTGTGTGTGTGTGTGTGTGTGTGTGTGTGTCCATGCAGTTGATCAAGGACATGGTGGATGTGAGTGAGGCCACAGGTTGGACTGCTCGTCCTGGGGTGCAGGCGAAGTATCGTGCCTTGCGCTGTAACCTCACGCACCTGCCGCCAGACTCTGCGGAGCGTAAGCACGTCTGCGAAGATGTGCTGTCTTCTGTCAACAGGTGATTGTTTATTTAAAGAAAAAAGTGTTTGAATGTCTTAAGATTGTTAAGATTAAAGGTCATGCACTAGATTTATTTAGAGAAATGCACTACACACAAGCCATTCGTTCATTCAGTCATTCATTTCTTCTTTTTCTTCTTCTTCTACTTCTTCTTCTTCCTCTTCCCCGTTCTCTTAATAGAGAAATCACTGTGTTGGGTATAGGGGCTGGTTGCAGGACAGCCCTTTTCGCTTTGTATCCATTTTAAGTGATAGACAACAAACCCCTCCCTCCTCCCCTCCCCCTCTCTCTTTCTTGTTCTTATTCTTCCTCCTCCTTCTCCTTTTCTTCTTTTTATTTTATTTTATAGATTAAAGGACATGTGAATGTTTTTAAACTTGGTGATCTTGCCATGATTGTGAGTTATCTCATCCTGTCAACATTGAACATGTGGCAGTTATATTCTCATTACATGTTTTCTTCATTTGCATGTACATTCGAACATCATGTTAATTTTTGTGATTTTTTTGTTTCATTTTTTGGTGAGGCTGGTGATGTTTTTTTTATCAAAAATTATGAATAGTTCTGGGAGTCAAAGGGTTAATTAACGGTGTGGGGTAAAAATGGTGAACAGTTAAAACTCCAGTGAATGTGGAAGTTCTTGCCATCAGAAGCGAGAAAAAAGAAAGAATGTGTGTGTAGCTTATTTTCATAATGCTATGGCATGGCAAAGAAGGTGGAATGACAAGGTTGACAGTGATAATCTTTGTGCAGATCTCTCTCTCTCTCTGTCTCTGTCTCTTTCTCTCTCTCTCTCTCTCTCTCTCTGTCTCTGTCTCTTTCTCTCTCTCTCTCTCTCTAAAAGAAAAATCATTCATTATTTTTTCCACAAACATTTAAAGAGGCAACAAATGAATAAAGAAAAAAGCATCATCTCTCATACATACATAAACACAAAAAAGGAGAAAATAAAATTGTGCAAACAATATACACAATTTCAAGTCAGTGCTGCTTATGCTACCGATTCAGCTAGCACACAGGTACGTAAATAAAAGGTACATTGGAACGAACCCAGACACCTCCTCAAAAAAGATAGTTCCGGGCTTGCCCTGATACTGACCATTTGACAAGTGTACACAACTTCGATGACAGAAGAAATGTGCTAACCTAATTAGCTTTCATTCAAGATTGGCATAGCCTTTGAATCCTGCAATGACTGCAGTTGACGGCGGCAGTGTTTGTGCAGAGACGTTGCTGTCCACATTTCCAGCGTCTTTGCTGTCCAGCGACCAATAGAAGATTCTGCCTTTCAGCATGACCTGCACAACAAACGATGCCTCTTCCACGCTTCAAAAGTGGAGAACTTTCTTGGCATCCTGTCTAGGTAAAGTCAGCGTTTGAGTGTGATAGCATGAGGAAAGCAAGGAAAGAATGAGTCAGTGGTGGTAGTAATAGTAGTGGTAGTGGTTGTTGTCTTCAGTTATGTTGGGGTGGTAGTAGTAGTAGTAGTAGTAGTAGTAGTAGTGGTGGTGGTGATTGTCTTCAGCTACGTCATGGTAGTAGTAGTAGTAGTAGTAGTAGTGGTGGTGGTGGTGGTGGTCGTTGTCTTCAATTATGTCATGGTGGTAGAAGTAGTAATAGTAGTAGTAGTGGTCATTGTCTTCAGTTATGTTGTGGTGGTAGTAGTAATACTAGTAGTGGCAGTAGTAGTGGTTGTTGTCTTCTATTTTGTCGTGGTGGTAGTAGTAGTAGTAGTAGTAGTAATAGTAGTAGTAGTAGTCATCATTGTCTTCAATTATGTCGTCGTTGTCGTTGTAGTAGTAGTAGCAGTAGTAGTAGTAGTAGTCATTGTCTTCAATTATGTAGTAGTAGTAGTAGTGGTAGTAGTAGTCATTGTCTTCAATTATGTGGTGGTGGTGGTGGTAGTAGTAGTAGTGGTCATTGTCTTCAATTGTGTCGTGGTGATAGTAGTAGTAGTAGTAGTGGTAGTAGTAGTGGTGGTTGTCTTAAGTTATGTCGTAGTAGTAGTAGTAGTAGTAGTAGTCGTAGTAGTTGTGGTGGTCGTTGTATTCAGTTGCGTCGTGGTGATAGTAGTAGTAGTAGTAGTCATTGTCTTCAATTATGTTGTGGTGGTGGTGGTGGTGGTGGTGGTAGTGGTAGTAGTAGTGGTGGTGGTCATTGTCTTCAGTTATGTCATCATCGTCGTAGTAATAGTAATGGTCATTGTCTTCAATTATATCTTGGTGGTAGTAGTAGTAGTAGTAGTAGTAGTAGTAGTAGTCGTTGTCTTCATTTATGTCTTTCTACTGTGTGTGTGTGTGTGTGTGTGTGTGTGTGATTGTGAATACATTAATATGTTTGCTCATGTCTCCTTGATTTATGAATGTGTCCACACTTGTAAGTGGATGTGATCACCTGTTTTTTGTCTGTTTTTTTTTTTTTTTTTTTTTTGTGTGTGTGTGTGTGTGTGTGTGTGTGTGTGTGTGTGTGCATGTCTGTTTGTGTGTGTGCGTGTGTGTTTGGTGTGTGTGTGTGTGTTTGTGTATGTGTGTGGTGTGTGTGTGTGTGTATGTGGTGTGTATGTGCATATCTGTGTGTATGTATGTGGTGTGTATGTTCATGTCTGTGTGTGTGTGTGTGTGTGTGTGTGTGGTGTGTGTGTGATGTGTGTGAGTATGTTTGTGTGTGTGTGTGCATACATGGTGCGTGTGTGTGCATGCACACGTGCATTTGTGCTTGTGCATACATGTATGTGTGCACTTGTCTGTCCTTCAGAGGGCTGCTTTTGCCCAAGGTCGTGGTGGATGACCATGGAGGGTCAAGGTCAGATGCAGGCATGCTGGGAAGTGGCATCTACTTTGCCAGTGCTGCCAGGTAGAAAACTGTTTCACCTCAAACTCTCGTTTTGCTTCACGTAGTGCCAAACCTAAATGGACCTCCATAGCAGCATCATTATAATCTTACTTCATAGTTTTGTTTAGTTTTAAATAGTTACAAACTTAAAAAAATGGACCTCCGCAGCAGCATCGTCATCATCTTACCTCTAACTTTTGTTTTACATCACATAGTTTCAAACCAAAATGGACCTCCATAGTGGCGCCATTATCATTTGTATCCTCACTCGTTGTCGGCATACAGACAAAAAAGTTATACATCACATAGTTTCAAACCAAAATGGACCTCCATAGTGGCACCATTATCATCTGTATCCTCACTCGTTGTCAGCATACAGACAAAAATGTCTCCAATCATGCCAGTCTTTCATGGTGACCGGTTTCAGTTTCTCCTCCATGTGCATGATTGTGGTTAGTTTGAGTTGCTGTCAAAGTGTTTGGTGTCAGCGCATCATGGCCGGTATGATGGTCTCAGTTCTGTTCAGTTGCTCAAAGAGGCATCACTGCGTTCAGACAAATCCATATACGCTACACCACCTCTGCCAAGCTGATGCCTGACCAGCGGCGTAGCCCATGGCGTTTAGTCAGGCCGTGAGGATGAGAAAGGAAAGGAAATTTAAAAGAATAAAAAACAGAATGAATTGATAGAATGCATGCAAAAATTATATTTATGATAATGATGACAATGATAATACTTGGATAAAGAAATATATGCCTGATAAATAAACACACACATGGATACACACACACACACACACACACACACATTCCTACATGTTGCAACTCCCAACACACACACACATATACACACACACACATACATACACACATACACACACAGAGACACACACAGACACATACACACACATACACATACATACACACAGACACACACACAGACACACACACACGCGCACACACGCACACACACACACACACACACACACACACACACACACACACATTTTGCAGTCTCACAGACATGCGTGGTGGTTCCCACTCCAGGAAGGACAGTCAGTCTTGTTCCACACATATCTTCACAGTTCTGTAGCAATTTTGATGGAATTATGTGATGGATCAGCATGTGTCATTACAGTTCTTTTATCAGAGATTGACAGAAGCTTACAGGTGGGCCAACACTTTACAATTCATCTTACAGCTTAGTCTTTTGTGAAGGACTTAAGACTCTCAAACCAGGAGGCAAGACCGCACTGGCTCTTAATGCTGCAGCCTTGGGGTGCTGGTTGGCCTTTGGGGACCGTCCCAATACCGACTGTCCTAAATCCCTCTTGGCCAAGTGAGTGAGGATGTAATTTGGGCTAGACACTCTCCACAGTTATCAAAATTTTAACCCAGATAGTCGGGACAGCAGTTGCCGCCTCTGCTGTTCTGGAGGTCATTTCCGGACACAACTATCATGCACAGTTCTTACTTTTCTGCAGCACGAGTGCTTCATACTCCACGCCGAGCAGAACACGAGGGACACGGCTGATGCTGGTTGCTGAGGTGGCTCTGGGTGACTGTTGTGATTTCACCGTCACAGACACCTCCCTTTCGGCACCTCCTGATGGCTACCATAGCACACACGGTGTGGGGAGAAAACACGACAATGCTTCCGTGTTTGAGGTCAGTATAAACTACTGTAAAGTTTGGTCTATAAGCCGCAACTTTTTACTCCAGCTTCAACCTCTGCGGCTTATACAATGATGCGGCTTATTTGAGGATTTTAAAGATCCCGGGAGTGTCACATTATCGTCTATTCTTAGCTGCCCTTCAACTCAACAAAATCATGATTTCTGTCCATGAATTTTTGGATGAGGTTCAGGATAGTGTGCTAACTGTTCATGTTTTATAAATCAAATCCGCACACATTAAAGCCTTCAGATCAGCATTCAGTTCTACTCTGCTCAAGCGTACACTCTCATCATGCTGAAAACGCGACGTTATGCTTATGATGCAGCCTTCAAATTGAAGGCGATCAACCTAACAGATGACAGTGCAAGCGACGAACCAGCAGTGACCTCCACCTTCATGTTCATGAAGTAAAAGTTAGGCTGAAGTCAGTGACAATATGGCGGAGGAAGCTGTTCTGGTTCTCTTCAACTCGGACACTGAAGACGAAGATTTCAGTGGATTCAGTGAGCAGGATGACGTTGAATAAATGTGACTATCCCTAAATTTTGGATCTTATTTTCGTTGCGTTTATTATTTTTTTGTGGCACTAGCAGTATTTTCGCTTGCTTTCTTTGTGTTGTTCCCGCTTGTGTTTATTTCATAACCTACAGTATTGACAGTTTTTCTGTAGTATCAGTATGTGTTCTGGTACCGGAAATAAGTGTGGCTTATGTATGTATAAAGTTCAGTTTTTTCCAAAATTTAGTGGGTGTGGCTTATATACCAGTGCGCTCAATAGACCGAACTTTATGGTATATACGTGGGGATAAAACACAGCAGTGCTTCTGTGTTTGAGGTCAGTATAGACTGTATATGTGGGGAGAAAACACGACAATGCTTCCATGTTTGAGGTCAGTATAGACTGTATATGTAGGGAGAAAACACGACAATGCTTCCGTGTTTGAGGTCAGTATAGACTGTATATGTAGGGAGAAAACATGACAATGCTTCCGTGTTTGAGGTCAGTATAGACTTTATATGTGTGGGGGATAAAACATGACAGTGCTTCTGTGTTTGAGGTCAGTATAGACTATATATGTGGGGAGAAAACACGACAATGCTTCCATGTTTGAGGTCAGTATAGACTGTATATGTAGGGAGAAAACATGACAATGCTTCCGTGTTTGAGTTCAGTATAGACTGTATATATAGGGAGAAAACATGACAATGCTTCTGTGTTTGAGGTCAGTATAGACTGTATATGTAGGGAGAAAACATGACATTGCTTCCATGTTTGAGGTCAGTATTGACTGTATATGTAGGGAGAAAACATGACAATGCTTCCGTGTTTGAGGTCAGTATAGACTGTATATATGTGGGGAGAAAACAAGACAATGCTTCCGTGTTTGAGGTCAGTATAGACTGTATATGTGTGGGGGGTAAAACATGACAGTGCTTCTGTGTTTGAGGTCAGTATAGACTGTATATGTAGGGAGAAAACACGACAATGCTTCCGTGTTTGAGGTCAGTATAGACTGTATATGTAGGGAGAAAACACGACAATGCTTCCGTGTTTGAGGTCAGTATAGACTGTATATGTAGGGAGAAAACACGACAATGCTTCCGTGTTTGAGGTCAGTATAGACTGTATATGTAGGGAGAAAACATGACAATGCTTCCGTGTTTGAGGTCAGTATAGACTGTATATGTAGGGAGAAAACACAACAATGCTTCCGTGTTTGAGGTCAGTATAGACTGTATATGTAGGGAGAAAACACGACAATGCTTCCGTGTTTGAGGTCAGTATAGACTGTATATGTAGCGAGAAAACACGACAATGCTTCCGTGTTTGAGGTCAGTATAGACTGTATATGTAGGGAGAAAACACGACAATGCTTCCGTGTGTGAGGTCAGTATAGACTGTATATGTAGCGAGAAAACCTGACAATGCTTCCGTGTTTGAGGTCAGTATAGACTGTATATGTGTGGGGGATAAAACATGACAGTGCTTCTGTGTTTGAGGTCAGTATGGACTATATATGTGGGGAGAAAACATGACAATGCTTCCGTGTTTGAGGTCAGTATAGACTGTATATGTGTGGGGGATAAAACACAGCAATGCTTCTGTGTTTGACGTGAGCACAGACTTTATGTGTGAAGATTAGTACATTTAGAGAATTCAAGTATTTGAGGTGAGTATAGATTTCTTATGTGGGGAAAAAATACAAGTGTTTGAGGTGAGTATACATCATACATACAGAAAAAATCTGCGAGTGTTTGAGGTGAGTGTAGACTTTATATGTGGGGAAAAACACAAGTGTTTGAGGTGAGTGTAGACTTTATGTGTGAGGAAAAATACAAAAATGCTTCAGTGTTTGAGTTGAGTATAGACAGACTCCTTTTTAAGCAGATTTGGTGTAATATATATGGATCAGTCCACAGGTTTTAAAACCTCTTTGAAATTTAAACTAAAAGTGAAAATGATTGCAGACTGTTGGAAAAGGAAAGGATCATTGTAAATGATTGCATTTAGTGTTTTTTCTTCTTCTTTGTGTATTTTTATTTATTTATTTTTGTAATAAATTTGTCTTCTTCCCATTGGCATGCTCCAACATTTTCAAGGCCACACAACATGTAAACGTACATGATGGTTTCACACACAGTTAAGAGAAAGAGAAAAGCCACACACACACACATATGCGCTAACTCTCTCTTTTTCTCTCCCTCTCTCTCTCTCTCTATCTCTCTCTCTCTGTATCTGTCAAATTCGTTTAGTTTTAACGATTATCAACATTCACATAGGATAAATCTCCAATTTACAATTGTTATTTTATGTAAATCAAGCCTTTATTTTGGGGGTTGGTTATGGAATCATATGCCAGAAAATCTTAAAAAAATTAATCAAATTTTCATATAATTTAAATTCACTTACATGAATACCTGATGAATCTTTCAAACCAGACACCTCTTTATCCTAAAATGTACTGATCATGATTCAGTATCATAATATACAGTAATGTTGGGTGTATTATTTAAAATTTAGCTGTTCTAATTGTCTATATCTGCCTGTGTCTCTGTCTGTCGCTGTCCCTCCCTCTCCCTGTTATTTTCTTGTTATGTGGTGTTTTCCAACAATAGTGTTTTTTGTATGTTATGCACATGCTTTCATTTTGTATGTCTAATTTTTTTCTTCTTCTTTTCTTTTTTCCCTTTGAGGGCAAAACAGCACTTGAAATTGAAAATTGTTTCATTTTGTTTCTCTCTCTCTCTGTCTCTCTCTCTTTATTTTCTTTATGTCCGCTATATGTTTCTCACCTCGGTCATGTCTCTGTATGTGCATAAGTATGTGTGTGTGTGTGTGTGTGTGTGTTGGGTGGAGAGAGTGTGTGCATGTGTATGGATATGAATGTATGAATGTGTTCGTTTTATTACTTTTTACGATGTTAATGATGATGGTGGTGATCATTCTTCGTTGTAGTAGCAGTGGATGTAGCAGTGTTAACAAAATTATTATTTTTTTGTCGTTATCGTTAATGTTGTTATTGTTATTGTTGTCACAAGGACAGATTGGAAGACTGGGCGATGCCTAAAATCTTTATCCTTGAGTAATAAAGTTTTTGAATCTTGAATCTTGAATCTTGAATCTCTATCTGCCGAAGGCAGTAGGTCATTTATTTATTGATTTTGCCTTGCATTTGCTACAGGAGGATGAGTTTGTTGTGTACAACATGACCCAGCAGAGACTGCGGTATCTGGTGGAGTTTACCTTAGGTAAAGAGGAGGCCACCCAGAGTCTGACCGTTGAAGAGGGACAGGTTGTCATGGACGATTGTCTCCCCTCCCAACCACTTGATGTTGGTAAGTATGTTAATCTGTCATGATGGGTTTGTTAGTTTGTGCTTTTGTTTTGAGAAAAAAGTAAGTTTTTTTTGTTGTTTTGTTTGTTTTGTGAATCTCTTTTCATATGACCTGTTTTCTCTTAGTTTTAATTGTTATTTCTTTATGTGTCCTTGTATTTGACGGTTATTTTTCACGTCTGTCCTTTTGTTTTCTCTTTGTTTTGATAGTTATTTCTTACGTGTCCTTTTATTTTCTCTTTGGGTTGATAGTTATTTCTTATGTGCCCTTTTGTTTTCTCTTTGGTTTGATAGTTATTTTTTATGTGTCCTTTTATTTTCTCTTTGTTTTGATAGTTATTTCTTATGTGTCCTTTTATTTTCTCTTTGTTTTGATAGTTATTTTTTATGTGTCCTTTTATTTTCTCTTTGTTTTGATAGTTATTTCTTATGTTTCCTTTTATTTTCTCTTTGTTTTGATAGTTATTTCTTATGTGTCCTTTTATTTTCTCTTTGTTTTGATAGTTATTTCTTATGTTTCCTTTTATTTTCTCTTTGTTTTGATAGTTATTTCTTATGTGTCCTTTTATTTTCTCTTTGTTTTGATAGTTATTTCTTATGTGCCCTTTTGTTTTCTCTTTGGGTTGATAGTTATTTCTTGTATCCTTTTTCTCTTTGATTTGACGCTTATTTTTCACGTCCACTTTTATTTTCATCTTTGTTTTAACCCGGTGTTCGGTTGTCTGTGTGTGTGTGTGTGTGTGTCTGTGTGTCCGTGGTAAAGTTTAACATTGCCATTTTCTCTGCAAATACTTTGTCAGTTGACACCAAATTAGGCATAAAAATAGGAAAAATTCAGTTCTTTCCAGTCAACTTGTTTAAAACAATATTGCACCTCTGGGATGGGCACAAAAAAATTAAAAAAAGAAGCCAAATTATATGCAAACTGCATTTACTGTTATATTTATATTTTTTTTAATTCTCTAAACTTGGCACTTTGATCTGATATTCGACACAACAACAAGAGCAGTCATTATTATCATTTTTTGTTCAAACAGGAACTTCTTTTGCTAAGCATGGAAGTTATATTTATTTTGCAAACGTTTTGGCGCAGATAGTAAAAAAGGGAAATTACTCTGTAATTAATGCTAGGGGACTTAATTTGCTTTAACCTGATCTTTCTCATCTTAAACATTACATTTTGAAATTATACTCAATACATAAAAAGCTTGTGTGTTTTACTCTCAGTGTACAGGGCTTTCACTATGTTCATTCGCCCAAGTGGTCTTTTTTGGAAAATACTAAAATCAATACGATGAGTGGACTTTATAGATCTACTGGCTGAGCCCTGAAGGTCATGGGCAAAAATCAGTTGCGTACACATATTTATACACATTCAAAGCGCGTGCTCATATTCTTCGCGAACACAAACGACGCCATTTTGTTTCAAGTTGTTGACCTGCCCGTTCAATCCTATTATATTCAATCGACAGTACACAATAACATGTGATTGAAAGTTGGAGAAGGAGACCATTAAGTATTTATTCAGAGAAAGATTTGTGAACGCCTCATCACTTGCTGGATTATGCCCCAAACTGCCATAAAAATATCCACAGAATCAGTCGGAATTCACAGTTAAAAATAATGAACCATGTGAGTTAATACCCTTGAATTGATGAAATGTAAAAATTTCCAGTCTTGACTTTTCTCAAAATGAAGTCCTTTTCACTTCATAAGATGTTTAGAAGTACTTGTACTTGGCTCTACATGTTATTAGTTTAACAAAATGCTCAATTTTGATATCAACTTTAAAACTATAAAACTAGAATGAACATAAAAGAGAAATTGAATCGACTGTGTCAGCCGGGTGTACCTAACTGAAACTTGTACATCTATCTAGATCCAGAGAAAACGGCTAAATGTTGCAGTGTGATTGTGGCGATAGCCACGTCTCCTTTACCGCGGACTTAAAAAGAATTTTTAATTGCCCTTAAAGATTTTTTGAATGCCCAAGATACACCAGAATAATATGATTCAAACAGCGTTCTTACCGCGAATACCGCAATCGATTTATCGCCCTTTAAAAAAGCATGTTTAAATATTATATTTTTGAATTTCAGTTAAGGAGCCATGATAGTGTAATGGGTAAGACAGTTTCTTCTCACCCGAACACGCGGAGTTCGAATCTGCCGTTAGGACTTTTTTTTTCTTTTTCTTTTAACCCAAAACTTTATAATAACAAATACAGAACACATTTTAACGATTAGATTTTTTTTTTTTTTAAGTGTATCACAAGTGAGTCTTGAAGGCCTTGCCTCTCTTGTTTTGATAGTTGTTTTTCATGCGTCCTTTTGTTGACTCACTTGTGTACAACTTGAGCCAGCAGAGACTGCGGTATCTGGTGGAGTTTACCTTAGGTAAAGAGGAGGCCACCCAGAGTCTTCATGTTGTAAACAAAGTGAGTCTGTGTAATAACACGGTGTTCGGTTGTCTGTATGTATGAGTCCGTGTGTCTGTTCGTGGTAAACTTATAACGTTGTCATTTTCTCTGGAAATCCTTTGTTAGTGCACACCAAATTTATTTTTCTTTGTTTTCATAGTTATTTTTTATGTGTCTTTTTATTTTCATCTTTTGTTTTGATGGATATTTTTCACGTGTCATCATTCTAATGCATTTTGTGCACGTTAAACACCCCTTGCAGAGCTGCAGGACGTCCAGAATGTGAGTGACCCGCTGAGTCGTGTTCGGCCGGGTCTGGTGTCGGAGCAAGCGGAGGGTGAGGTGGAGCTGAAGTCTGTGCACGTCAAGGCCAGACTGGTGGATTTGGCTGCCCAGGTAAGTTTTAGTCTTCAGCTTTAGCTGCAGGTCATTAGCTTTCAGTTTCAGGCAATTGATGTTCAGTTTCAGGTAAGTAGCTTTCATGCCCTGGACTTGAAGTAAATGCTAACGTGGCGATAGTCTTGAGATGGCCTTAGTGGTCAGCGAGTCTCTAAGCACCATAATTTGATTTGATTTGAAGTCGTTTTCAGTTTCAGGTAAGTAGTTTTCAGTTTTCAGTTTCAGTTTCTTTCATGCATGGTGATCAGGGAATGGTGTGCCAGTTAATCTTTTTTTTTTCACTTTGATAATTGTTGATGAGCAATTGTGTCTTAATCAAAATGTTATAATTATCTTATGGAATATTTCCTTTTTCTAATGATGATTGAAATAAACGCACACACGCATGCACGTGCACACGCACGCATGCACGCACACACATGCACACACATACACACACACACATACACAGAGTTGTTTCACTTTATCTTAAAATGCACACACACACACACACACACACACACACACACAAACGTCTAATATCACTGATAGTAAAAAGACGGTAAACTAAAGAACGAACACACAAACACTCACTCACACACACTCACACTCACACACACAGTTGTTTTACTTTATCTTAAAAATATGATATCTTACCTAAAAATTTATCTTTCTACATGATAATTGATGTGAGTGTGGTGATTAGAGGAGGGTGTGCAAGTTACTCATTCAGTTTTCTCTTTGGTATTTGTTGAAGAGCATTTGAATAGGCCAAAACAAAATTTTCTGTTCTAATTGCTTGAAGCAGACAGTAAAGTATTTTAGATAAGATAAGATAAGATAAGAATAACTTTATTATCTCCAACTGGAGAAATTTTGCCAGGTGCATTATCACAACATAAACAAGTAAACAACATGGGGACCATAACTGTAAAAGCCAACAACAGCCCCTACAAATATTACGAAGATACAAATGTAAAATAATATCACATACATTGTTTCATACATACATCCACACACTGCAGGTAATAACTAGTATTCTTAATGTAAAAACAGAAAGAATTAAGAAACATTATTTGAATATAATTATAAATAGCCTACTATACTGCACATTGATTATAATAGACAGATAAGATAAGAATAAAGATGAATTGCGGAAAACCACAATCAGATAATCAGCACACACCCGCACCGCACCCCCCCACCCACCACCACCCACCCCACACGCGCGGATAACTGAAGTGATTTGAATGGAATTTCAGGTAATTAGTTTTGAGGTTTAGTTTCATGTAATAAGTTTTCAGTTTCAGTTCCTCAAGGAGGCATCACTATGTTGAGACAAATCCATATATGCTACACCACATCTGCTGGACAGATACCTCAGACCAGCAGTACAACCCAACGCCCTAGTCAGGCCTTGAGTGCATGCATATATACTACTTGTGTTCCTGTCAGAATGGATTTTTTTAAAACAGAATTTTGCCATTATGTTTGTGTAACTATCAGAGCAGTTTGTTTTGTGTTTTTAAACAGAATTTTGCCATTATGTTTGTGTAACTATCAGAGCAGTTTGTTTTGTGTTTTTAAACAGAATTTTGCCATTATGTTTGTGTAACTATCCGAGCAGTTTGTTTTGTGTTTTTCTAACAGAATTTTGCCATTATGTTTGTGTAACTATCAGAGCAGTTTGTTTTGTGTTTTTTAACAGAATTTTGCCATTATGTTTGTGTAACTATCCGAGCAGTTTGTTTTGTGTTTTTTTAACAGAATTTTGCCATTATGTTTGTGTAACTATCAGAGCAGTTTGTTTTGTGTTTTTTTAACAGAATTTTGCCATTATGTTTGTGTAACTATCAGAGCAGTTTGTTTTGGGTTTTTTTTTTAAACAGAATTTTGCCATTATGTTTGTGTAACTATCCGAGCAGTTTGTTTTGTGTTTTTTTAACAGAATTTTGCCATTATGTTTGTGTAACTATCCGAGCAGTTTGTTTTGTGTTTTTTTAACAGAATTTTGCCATTATGTTTGTAAAACTATCAGAGCAGTTTTTTTGTTGTTTTTTTAAACAGAATTTTGCCATTATGTTTGTGTAACTATCAGAGCAGTTTGTTTTGTGTTTTCTTTAACAGAATTTTGCCATTATGTTTGTGTAACTATCAGAGCAGGTTGTTTTGTGTTTTCTTTAACAGAATTTTGCCATTATGTTTGTGTAACTGTCAGAGCAGATCTTTTCTACAGAATTTTGCCATTATGTTTGTGTAACTATCAGAGCAGATCTTTTCCACAGAAATTTGCCAGAGGACAACAACAATGTTGCCATGGGTTCTTTTCCAGTGAGCCAAGTGGGTGCTGCACTTGGGGCCTCAGTTTATGGTCTCATCTGAATGACTAGATGCTCAGTTTGATTCAGAAACAAGAGAGGCAAGGCCTTCAAGACTCACTTGCAATAAATTAAGTCCCCTAGCATTAATTACAGAGTAATTTCCCTTTTTTACTATCTGCACCAAAACGTTTGCAAAATAAATAAAAATTCCATGCTTAGCAAGAGAAGTTCCTGTTTGAACAAAAAATGATAATAATGACTCCTCTTGTTGTTGTGTCAGAATAAGAGGTCAAAGTGCCAAGTTTAGAGAATACCAAAAATATAAATATAACAGTAAATGCAGTTTGCATATAATTAGGCTTCTTTAAAAAAAAAAAAAATTTGTGCCTATCCCAGAGGTGCAATATTGTTTTAAGCAAGATGACTGGAAAGAACTGCATTTTTCCTATTCTTATGCCAAATTTGGTGTCAACTGACAAAGTATTTGTAGAGAAAATGTCAATGTTAAAGTTTACCATGGACACACAGCACACAGACACACGGACACACACACACACACACACACACACAGACAAACAAACACAGGGTTTAAACATAGACTCACTTTGTTTACACAAGTGAGTCAAAAATGGGTGAGACCTGAGTTTTGACCGTAGATCCTCACGGTCGCTGTATTGGCTGGTAAGTGTCTTAACCATTCTGCCTCTCTCTTTCCTTTGAATTACCTCCCAGGTAATTGGTATCTGCAGCAGTGCAGCAGTCTCATCCGGTGTGTGGTTTCATGACAGCCAATTTTTAGCTGCATTGTTCACATGGATGTACAAACGGGGTTTTAGGTGTATGACTATTTTATATATTTTTTGTCATTTGGGTAAAATACCCTGTCTCTGATCTTGTCATATGTCAAATACACTGCCCGTGTCAAAATTTCCTGTCTGTGATTGTTTTGTGTCAAAATACCCTGAATATGATCTTGTCATATGTCAAAATACCCTATGATCTTGTCTTGTGTCAAAATATCCTGTATTTGATCTTGTAATACCCTGTTTCTGATCTTGTTATGTGTCGAAATACTTTGTCTTTGATTTTGTCTTGGTCAAATACCCTGCCTCTGATCCTCTCAGTTGTCAAAATGCCCTGTCTGTCATCCTCCCAGGTGTCAAAACACTCTGTCTCTGATCCTCTCAGGTGTCAAAACACTCTGTCTCTGATCCTCTCAGGTGTCAAAACGCCCTGTCTGTCATCCTCTCAGGTGTCAAAACGCCCTGTCTCTGATCCTCTCAGGTGTCAAAACGCCCTGTCTCTGATCCTCTCAGGTGTCAAAACGCCCTGTCTCTGATCCTCTCAGGTGTCAAAACTGCCCTGTCTCCACAGGTGATTGTGCTGCAAGAGTACCGGAACAAGAGCGCATCCGCCATCGAAGCCAAGTACGTCTTCCCTCTGGGGGACGGGGCGGCTGTTTGCGGGTTCGAGGCGTTCATCAATGACAAGCACATTGTGGGGGAGGTGAAAGAGAAGGAAACGGCGCACCGAGAGTACAAACAGGCGATCAGCGAAGGTCATGGTGCTTACCTGATGGATCAGGATGTGGAGATGCCAGTACGTGTCCATTTTGGGTGAAGGGGGTGGGCGGGAAGTGGAGAGAGAGAAGGGGAAGGGAAAGGGAGGGTGGTGGTGGAACTGAGGGGATTGGAGGGAGAGGTAGGGGTCAGGGGATGTGGAGACGCCAGTAGGTGTCCATTAATGGTGAAGGCGAAAGGGGTTTCTTCTTCTTCTTCTTTGTTCGTGGGCTGCGACTCCCACATTCACTTATATGTACACGAGTTGGATTTTATGTGTATGATCGTTTTTACCCTGCCATTTAAGCATCCATACTCTGTTTTCTGGGGTGTGTATGCTGGGTATGTTCTTTTTTCCATAACCCACTCAACACTAACATGGATTACAGGATCTTTAACGTTAGTATTTGATCTTCTGCTTGCGTATACACATGGAGGATTTTCAGGCACAAGCAGGTCTGCGCTGGGAGATTGGAAAAATCTCCACCCTTTACCCACCAGGCGTCAGTACCAAGACTCTAACCCTGGACCCTCACACTGAAAGTCCATCGCTTTGACCACTCAGCTATTGCACCCGTCGAAAGGGGTTTGAGGGTCTGGGGCAGGAAGAGGAGAGAGAGAGAGGGAAGGAAAGGATGAAGGGTGGGGGTGGAATGGAGGGGGATTGGTGGTAGAGGTAGGGGTCAGAGGAAGGAAGGGGGTGGATGCTGGAAGGATTCAGCAGAAGCTGGTTCTCAACGAAAAGTTCGCTTGCACACGTTGAGGGATCTGTTTCAGGAATGGCTTAAGATTGGGGTGTCCAGGGAAAGTTTCTGGAAGACAGGTTTTTGGGTGTGATTTTTCTGTGTGTGTGTGTGTGTGTGTGTGTGTGTGTGTGTGTGTGTGTGTGTGTTGTATTGTATTGTATTGTATGCTACACACAGGAACTTGGTTTACCATCTCTTCCAATTGATTAGCATCTAGACTACCAATCAAGGTCTAATGGTAGGGGAGATAATACTGGTGAGTGTTGGGATTTGATCCAGCATGCTTAGGTTTTTCTTGCTTCCTAGAAAGAAGCATTACCACCAGACCACCATTGCACTTGTGTGTGTGTGTGTGTGTGTGTGTGTGTGCGCGTCGGAGCGTGTGTTTGTGTGTGTGTGTGTGTGTGTGAATGTGCATGCATGTACACTCTATGTGTTATTATTCCACAGGACGTGTTCACAGTGAGCGTAGGCAACTTGCCCCCCAATGCCACTGTCCTCATCAAAATCACCTATGTCGCAGAGCTACAGGTAGAATCTGAGCTCATCAGCTTCCGTCTGCCAGGTAGTGTGGCACCGTGGAAAGAGGACTCGGCAGCCAGGGAGAAAACCCAGGTTTGTTTTAGTGTTGATGTTTTTGGTCTGAGGTGCTGATTTCTGTTTTTGTGTCTGTGTCTGTCTCTGTCTCTATCTCTGATCGCCTGTCTTGTAGTACAAGCGTTGCGTTGATGTGTTGGTCTGAGGTCCTGATTTCTGTCTCTGTCTCTGTTGTTTTAGTGTTGCGTTGATGTGTTGGTCTGAGGTCCTGATTTCTATCTCTGTGTCTGTCTCTGTCTCTGTTTGCCAGTCTTGTTGTTTTAGCATTGCATTGATGTTGTGGTCTCAGGTCCTGATTTAAGTTTCTGTCACTGTTTCTCTGTCTCTGTTGGCTGTCTTGTTGTTCTAGCATTGATGTTTTGGTCTGAGGTCCTGATTTCTGTCTCTGTCTCTGTTGTATAAATTTGATGTTTTGGTCTGAGGTCCAGATTTCTGTTTCTGTGTCTGTCTCTGATTGACAGTCTTGTTGTTCAAGTGTTGTGTTGATGTATTGGTCTGAGGTCTGATTTCTGTCTCTGTCTCTGTTTGCCAGTCTTGTTGTACAAGCGTTGCCTTCATGTGTTGGTCTGAGGTCCTGATTTCTGTCTCTGTCTCTGTCTCTGTTGTTTTAGTGTTGTGTTGATGTGTTGGTCTGAGGTCCTGATTTCTATCTCTGTGTCTGTCTCTGTCTCTGTTTGCCAGTCTTGTTGTTTTAGCATTGCATTGATGTTGTGGTCTCAGGTCCTGCTTTAAGTTTCTGTCACTGTTTCTCTGTCTCTGTTGGCGTGTCTTGTTGTTCTAGCATTGATGTTTTGGTCTTAGGTCCTGATTTCTGTCTCTGTGTCTGTCTCTGTTTGCCAGTCTTGTTGTTCAAGTGTTGCGTTGATGTATTGGTCTGAGGTCTGATTTCTGTGTCTGTCTCTGTTTGCCAGTCTTGTTGTTCAAGTGTTGCATTGATGTCTTGGTCTGAGGTCTGATTTCTGTCTCTGTCTCTGTTGTTGCTGTTCTTCTTCCGCATTCCCTAGCCACCATAGACTTCCAGTCCGGTCAGGACGGTGAAGTCCACAGTCCGCGGCAGGGACCCAACCGGTCCCCACAGTTTCTCCTGGAGCTCTACCGGGCTGTCTTTGTTGTTCAAGCATTGCGTTGATGTTGTGGTCTGAGGTCCTGATTTCTGTGTCTGTGTCTGTCTCTGTTGGCATGTCTTGTTGTTTTAGCGTTGATGTTGTGGTCTGAGGTCTGATTTCTGTGTCTGTCTCTGTTTGCCAGTCTTGTTGTTCTAGTGTTGCGTTGATGTATTGGTCTGAGGTCTGATTTCTGTCTCTGTCTCTGTTGTTGCTGTTCTTCTTCCGCATTCCCTAGCCACGCTGGACTTCCAGTCCGGTCAGGACAGCGAAGTCCACAGTCCGCGGCAGGGACCCCACAAGTCCCCACAGTTTCTCCTGGAGCTCCATCGGGCTGTCTCTGTTGTTCAAGCGTTGCGTTGATGTTTTGGTCTGAGGTCCAGATTTCTGTTTCTGTGTCTGTCTCTGTTGGCTGTCTTGTTGTTTTAGCGTTGATGTTGTGGTCTGAGGTCCTGTCTCCTGTTTCTCTTTGTTTCTCTCTCTTTGTGTGTCTGTCTTCAACTTTCACCATCCCTTTTCCCACTCATTCCTTCTTCTTCTTTCTTCTTCTGCGTTCACTCGTATGCACACGAGTGGGCTTTTACGTGTATGACCGTTTTTACCCCGCCATGTAGGCAGCCATACTCCGTTTTCGGGGGTGTGCATGCTGGGTATATTCTTGTTTCCATAACCCACTGAACGCTGACATTGATTACAGGATCTTTAACGTGCGTATTTGATCTTCTGCTTGCATATACACACGAAGGGGGTTCAGGCACTAGCACATCTGCACATATGTTGACCTGGGAGATCGTAAAAATCTCCACCCTTTACCCACCAGGCGCCGTCACCGTGATTCGATCAGATTGACAGTCCAACGCTTTAACCACTTGGCTGTTGCGCCCGTCACTCATTCCTTTTCTTGTTTTGAATCATTGCCCAAAGCCTAGGATCCATGAAACATCATTTGTTTGTTCATCAATTCTCTTGACCTCAGTGTGGATTGTGTTTCGATTCTTTTTTTTCGATTCCTGCTATTTTGAAGAGTGTCTTAACTCTCTCCATACGAACGGCGAAAGAGACGACGTTAACAGCGTTTCACCCCAATTACCATCATCAAAGTATTGCAAGTGGAAGGCGCTTATACTGAAGAGGTGAATGTTGACAAAGATTACCACAATTCTGACGACGGAAGCTAAAGGTTGGGTCATTCAGACACCCACTGGACATCCGAGGGGTCTGTGTAGAGGAGAAGAGAGGACTGGCCGTACTGAGTGAGTTAAACTTGTGCATTTGAAGATTGATTCATTATACAGATATCCGTTTTTGAATCAAAGGAGAGAAATCTTACCTGTTTGCAGCAATGTTTAGCTCCATGCCTGCTGTCTTCTGATCACTTCTTTGTGTTTGTTGGACTTGCCTTCATGTGTCCCAGGTGTGACTTTTCCCTATGTTTCTGTCATTACAAACACGAGCCCAGGTATGGCTGTGTGTATATTGTATTGTTTTGTGTTGTGTTATGTTGTACTTTACTGTACTGTACTGCACGCAGGTTTCTGCATGTGAAATATGAGCTGCATTCCGGGGAGAATGTTGCAACAGTGTACCACCACCTTTTTTTTTTCTTTCTTTTTCTTCTGCCTGCAAGTGTATCTGTTTTACTCTCAGTTTCTGCAATTTTTTTGCCAGGAACAAACCTTTTGTTGCCATTGGACCTTTCACATGCACGAAATGCATGCTACACACAGGACTTTGGTTTACTGTCTCATCCAAAGAGCCTGCACCCAGACCACCACTAAAGGTCCTGGAGCCAGTTGCATTGCTCGGACGGAAGAGCCTAGTATGGTCGTAACGCGCTACTAACTGTGTGTAGTATGGAACTGACCAATGGCGTAGTTCAGTCAACGTAGGCATTTTGTTATGTGTAACTGTCAAAAAGTTAGAACCAAGCAATGCAACTGGCGTGTAGTATAGAACTGACCAATGGTGTAGTTCAGTCAACATAGGCATTTTGTCATGTGTAACTGTCAAAAAGTTAGAACCAAGCAATGCAACTGGCGTGTAGTATAGAACTGACCAATGGCGTAGTTCAGTCAACGTAGGCATTTTGTCATGTGTAACTGTCAAAAAGTTAGAACCAAGCAATGCAACTGGCGTGTAGTATAGAACTGACCAATGGCGTAGTTCAGTCAACGTAGGCATTTTGTCATGTGTAACTGTCAAAAAGTTAGAACCAAGCAATGCAACTGGCGTATAGTATGGAACTGACCAATGGCGTAGTTCAGTCAACGTAGGCATTTTGTCATGTGTAACTGTCAAAAAGTTAGAACCAAGCAATGCAACTGGCGTGTAGTATAGAACTGACCAATGGCGTAGTTCAGTCAACGTAGGCATTTTGTCATGTGTAACTGTCAAAAAGTTAGAACCAAGCAATGCAACTGGCACCAGTGGAGGAGGGGAGCAAAAAAAAAAAAAAAAATCCCTGTCCGTTTGTGAGAATCGAACCTGTGGACTCTTCATTCCAAGTCGGGTGCTTTACCGCCAGACCACCTCTCCCCCTGGTGGGGATTTGGGACAGTCGGCAGGGGCACCACTACAGATTCCTCCCCTTACCCATCAACTGTGGGGAGAGTCACTGGGGCACCGTATAGGAGATCATTATTGTTGTTCGCCAGGTTCCTCCACGTCTTTCAGTGGTGTGGTGTGTCAAAGCCTGGGTCTCCACAGGACAACCGTTTGCTGAGACTCAGGCGGAGACCCAGGCTGGTAGGGATGGGACAGCAAAAAAAAAAAAAAAAAAAAAAAAAAAAAAAATCTTTATACGTATATAAAAGAAAACAAAGGAAAAGAAAATATCACATGGCTTTGTTGGACAGGACAAAGTGGAGACCTACAAAGTGTGCTGTGGCCAGACCAGTGTGGAGGTGGCTGTGGAGATGCCGTTCGACATCAGGACTTTGAAATGCCCCACCCACAGTGTGAAAATCAAGGTGAGATCAACAGGTGTCAGTGACAGAATGCCCCCCACCCACAGTGTGAAAATCAAGGTGAGATCAACAGGTGTCAGTGACAGAATGCCCCCCACCCACAGTGTGAAAATCAAGGTGAGATCAACAGGTATGGTGACAGAATGCCCCTCACCCACAGTGTGAAAATCAAGGTGAGATCAACAGGTGTCAGTGACAGAATGCCCCCCACCCACAGTGTGAAAATCAAGGTGAGATCAACAGGTGTCAGTGACAGAATGCCCCCCACCCACAGTGTGAAAATCAAGGTGAGATCAACAGGTGTCAGTGACAGAATGCCCCCCACCCACAGTGTGAAAATCAAGGTGAGATCAACAGGTATGAGTGACAGAATGCCCCTCACCCACAGTGTGAAAATCAAGGTGAGATCAACAGGTATGGTGACAAGGTGAGATCAGCAGGTATGGTGAGAGAATGCCCCACTCACAGTGTGAAAATCAAGGTAAGGTCAACAGGTATGGTGACAGAATGCCCCGCACCAACAGTGTGAAAATCAAGGTGAGATCAACAGGTGTCAGTGACAGAATGCCCCACACCAACAGTGTGAAAATCAAGGTGAGATCAACAGGTGTGGTGACAAGGTGAGATCAACAGGTGTCAGTGACAGAATGCCCCGCACCAACAGTGTGAAAATCAAGGTGAGATATGGTGTGGTGTGATGTGGTATGATGTGTGGTGTGATATGGTGTGGTGTGATGTGATGTGGTATGATGTGTGGTGTGATGTGGTATGGTGCGGTGTGATGTGGTATGATGTTTGGTGTGATGTGGTGCGGTGTGCTGTGATGTGGTGCGATGTGTGGTATGGTATAATGTGTGGTGTGATGTGGTATAACCTGTGACGTGGTATAATGTATGATGCGGTGTGATGTGGTGAGACTCAGTGCATTGCGTTGTGACATCTGGCTGTGTATGTTTTACAGCGCACTGCGTCCAAAGCGGTGGTTGCGTTGCGAGAGGAACAGAACATCCGTGATGGTTTCCAGTTGTTGGTGGGCTTGGCAGAGATCCACGTTCCTCGCATGTGGGTGGAGCAGCATCCCAGTCTTCCGGATCATCAGGTGGGTGGGTGAATGGGTGGGTGGGTGGGTGGATGGTTGGGTAAGCATGTGTATGCGTGTGTGTCGGTCTTTTGGGATCTTGAGCTGTGCCAGTCATTTGTATCATACCACGCCACACTGGACATCATTACACCACAGCAAACCATACTAGACATCACCACACCACAGCATACCACACTAGACATCACCACACCACAGCATACCACACCACAGCATACCACACTGGACATCATCACTCCACAGCATACCACACCGGACATCACCAAACCACAGCATACCACACCAGGCCGCAGCACACCACAGCATACCACACCAGACATCACCACACCACACCACAGCATACCACACCAGGCCGCAGCACACCACAGCATACCACACGAGACATCACCACACCACAGCATACCACACCAGACATCACCACACCACAGCATACCACACGAGACGTCACCACACCACACCACAGCATACCACACGAGACATCACCACACCACACCATACCACACCAGGCTGCAGCACACCACACCACACTGCTCTGCACCATACCACAGCATGTACCGCACTGAACCATGCCACACAACACCACACTGCACCATGACATACTGTACTGTACCACACCAGACCATGCCACACCACACCACACCACATTACACCACGCCACACCACTCCATGCCATGCTACACCACATTGTAATATACTGAACCATGCCATACCAGACCAGGCAGTGCCTTGCCATGCCACAGAATGCCACGCCACACCACACCACGCCACGTCACACGCACCAATAAACCACCTTACTCCCTCTCATGCTCCCATCCCTACCCCCCTCGGTTCCCTCCCCTCCCCCCAATCCCTCCTATCCCCCCTCCCCTGCAAACAGCAACAATAACACACACACACAAAATTAACCTTTCCCCTTTTCTCCTTTAGCCATTGATGTTCACATTCATTTTAATTTCAAGTACAGCGATGACATATTTCTACACCCACACATGCGCGAACACACACACACGCTCACACAAATCACCATGTGTGTGGAAACTGGCTTTTGTACAATGATAACATAATAATGAAATAGACTCAGTAACTTATGATGATGATGATGATGATGGTGATGATATATTGATATATACTACTACCATCACTTGTAAACGAAACAACAACAAACCCCCCCTTCCTCCCCACCCCCCATCTTCCTGTTCTTGTGCCAGGCTTGCATGCTGACCTTTTACCCTGAGTTCGAAGTGGGGTCAGAGGTGAACGCAGAGGTAGTCATCATGGTGGACGTCTCCAACTCCATGAAGGGGGCTGCACTGCAGAGTGCCAAGAAGGTGGCGCTGCTCATTTTGCATCGTCTGAGTCCTGCTGGCAGCTTCAACGTTGTTCTCTTCGGCACGCGTGAGTTGCTAGAAATTTGACTCTTTTTCTCTCTGTGGCTGTCTCTGTGTTTCTGGCTTTCCCCCTCTGTCATTGCCTGTCATCTCTTTTGTTTCTTATTTGCTGCTTTGCTGCTAAATTCACATAATAATAATAATAATAATGGATACTTATATAGCACACTATCCAGAAATCTGCTCTAGGTGCTTTACAAAAACACTTTTGTTAACATAAAACATTGTATCTATGTTACATACACACACCAAAATGTGACTACACACACACGCACACACACACACACACACACACACACACACGCACACACACATACACACACACACACACACACACACACCACTGCATACATACATTTTAACATATATATATATCTAACAGCTACCCTAACACATACGCACACATAGGCAGGCACAAACTTACATAAACACACGCACACACAATACACATTGCTGGCAGTGGAGTGATGGCCTTGAGGTAACACATCTGCCTAGGAAGTGAGAGAATCTGAACGCACTGGTTCGAATCAAGGCTCAGCCACTGATATTTTCTCCCCCTCCACTAGACCTTGAGTGGTGGTCTGGATGATAATCATTCGGATGAGATGATAAACCGAGGTCCCGTGTGCAGCATGCACTAAACACACATAAAAGAACCCATGGCAACAAAAGGGTTGTTCCTGGCAAAATTCTGTATAAAAATCAAATTCGATAGGGAAAACAAATAAAACTGCTTGCAGGAAAAAATACAAAAAAAATGGATGGTGCTGAAGTGTAGCGACGCGCTCTCCCTGGGGAGAGCAGCCCAAATTTCACACAAGGAAAAGTGTTGTGCTTAAAAAAAAAAAGAAATACAAATATGTTATGTGTTGTTGTTGTTGTTGTTTGTCTTCTAAAAAGCCATGAATACTTTGTCTTTGTTTGGACTTTACATTTTGGAGCTCTTACCATATTGTATTTATTGTTTGTGCCTCGGATGTGTGAGGCGCCCATTGGCAATTTTTGGTTTTGCATTTATTATACATAATTTTGCTTATCACGTATGATTGTGTTTATGTTCAGGTAAGTTTGTTCATTTTATCTTGTTGATGAGAAACTGATGGAATTGTCAGTTTAAGGGACAGGTTCAAGTTTAATGTGTATTGATATGAATGCTTAATGTTCCTCTGCAGTAATTTATATTTATTTATTTAAAAAAAAAATCTTTTTAATATTTTTTTAGGTTCTATAGGACTGATGATAGGTGTTAATAAAAAGCTGACAGTGGAGTGGTGGGGCATTGGGTGGAAAGGGGTCATCAGTCATACATACTAGCAGTTTAAAAAAAAAAAAAAAATGACAACCTACCCACCACCGAGTAGCATATGACCTCAGTGACTGATGTTACAGAATTGCTTGGGGTCATGCAGAGCACCGTGAATATCTTCAATTCAGTTCAATTCAATTCAGTGCAATTCAGTTCAAAATACTTTATTATCTGCTTCAACCAAAAACAGAAAATTTTCTTTAGGCTCACTTAAAATAAAATGCCCATCAGCAAAAAAACCAAAACAACAAAACCCCCCAAAAAAAAACAAAAAAAAAACAAACAAAAAAACTGACACACCCTTCACTTATCACCATGTACACATCAATTATTATGTAATAAAGAAAAACATGTGGGTAAGATACTATTACATTCAGAGTGTAACAACTGTGTGTGTGTTGCGTGTGTGCCCGTGCGTCTCTTTATCTTGTACTCATTTCTACCCCCATGTTGGCTAGTGAAGTTTGGTCTGTCGAATAACGAATGTTGTACTGAGATGCTGTGCTGGAGCAAATACAGGCAGTAATGTTTGAATATTTTGTAGTCCAAGGGATTAGTTGTAACTTACAGATAATAATTTCTGTATTTTGTAGACGTGAGGACGTTTGAATGTGCGACTTATAAAGACTCAGAACATACTGTATGAGGGTTACTGTTTGAGTGCAGTTGCAGACAAAGACTTGTATTTTACTGGCATTGTTTAATGGTGTTTGTTTTGTTGTTTTTTTGGTTTTTTTTTACCCGGACTTGCTTGGGTCGACCACCGTTTTATTTTGTATATAAATTACACAATCAACTAAACACCGTGGAAATAATCAAAACAATACGTGGCATTCCACAACTATGTCAAAGTGATCAATAACATTTATGGAATAAATACAACTTTTCATTCACTGATTTTGGGCTTGTTACAATAATATTCATCCTTTATTAACATTGCAGATGACAAGACAGTCTTTAGAAAAAATAAAATAAAATATAATAATAATAATAATAAATGAATAAATAAAAAGGTTATAATGTGCTATGTCTACACAGACTATGCTGCACTCATTAATCTTTGTTCACTTTGTTTAAAAAAAAGAAAAAGAAAAAAAAGGTGAAATTGTTGACATATACACTTTTTCTTTTCACGCCAGGGTACAAAGAGCTGTTTCCTTGCAGTCAGCCATGCTCAGACATCAGCATGGCAGAGGCAGAGAGATTCATTCAGGTTATCATATTTTTATGTGTGTTTGTAGAATGTGTGTGTGTGTGTGTGTGTATGTGTGTGCATGTGCATATGTGTGTGTGTGATTGAGTGTGTGTGTGTGTGTGTGTGTGTGTGTGTGTGTGTGTGTGTGTGTGTGCATATACATATGTGTGTGTTAGTGCTTGTGTGTATGTATGTGCATTAGTGTGCATGGGTGTGAACCTGTGTGTATAAGCAGACATACGTTCCTGTGTCTCTGAGAGTGTTCGCGTGTGTGCGCGCACACAGACACACACACACACACACACACACACACACAATTACACACATACATGCACACACACATACACACTCTCTCTCTCATGTTCTGTTTCTCAGTCTGTCTTTATTTGTGCGCCCCCCCCCCCCCCCACCCGCCCCCCTGTGGCCCCCCCCTCCCCCCCCACACACATACACACAGAGACAGACAGACAGACACACACACACACACACACACACACACACACACACACACACACACACACACACACACAAAATACCCCTCCCCACCCACCACACCCACCCACACCCACACCCACATTACAAGTCCTGCTTTTGTACCCACATGTCTCACAGGCCGCTCAGGCTGACATGGGCAACACGGAAGTGTTCCGCCCCCTCCACGCTTACTTCCTCCTGCCCCCAGCAGAGGGCGTGGTCAGGAACCTGCTGCTGGTGTCCGACGGTCACCTGAACAACGACACAACGGTCATGGCGGACGCCAGCAAGCATCATCAGCACACACGCATCTTCACGTTTGGCGTCAGGTAAAGTCTGCCCCTTGTGGGAATTCACTGGGTGGGTGGGGGGCTCTTCCGTTTGTGAACAGTGGGGCCAGTCATCACTTGTATTGCACTGTATTGATTAACTGATAGAACTTAGACTAGAAATGAGTGTGTGGAGGAGGGGGGTAGAGGAGGTGCAGGGTAATGTGTGTGTGTGTGTGTGTGTGTGTTGGAGCTCATGTACGTTTATATGTATTTGACTGTGCTTTCATATCTGTGAAACTGCATGTTTGGTGCATATCTGTTGTGCATGTGTGGGGGTATGTGTGAATGTGTGTCTTCATGTTTTACATTTATTTGCTTATTTATCATCATTGTTTTATTTATTTATTTATTATTATTATTATTTTATTATTA
Source organism: Babylonia areolata (assembly GCF_041734735.1). Classification (NCBI taxonomy): domain Eukaryota; kingdom Metazoa; phylum Mollusca; class Gastropoda; order Neogastropoda; family Buccinidae; genus Babylonia; species Babylonia areolata. Next base: position 36,617,010 of record NC_134898.1, on the reverse strand, counting down.
TTATCATTACTACTACCTTTTTTATATCATAATTATTATTTATTTATTTATGTAAGCTTATCTATTATTTATTCACCTTTTTTTTTTCTCAAGGCCTGACTAAGCGCGTTGGGTTACGCTGCTGGTCAGGCATCTGCTTGGCAGATGTGGTGTAGCGTATATGGATTTGTCCGAACGCAGTGACGCCTCCTTGAGCTACTGAAACTAAAACTGACTGATTAACTGATATGTTGCCTTTCTGTCTGCAAACATGTTGACAGTTTTTCTTTCAGAGATGATAACGTATTCTTGTATTTTGTACCTTCTGGAAACTCTGTGCTAGAACTTTTCTCTTCTTCGTCTTCTGCCCTCCCGTCATGGGTGATATCAAGCATGGACAAGTCTGAGACTGAGTTGACACCCTGAGAGAGAGAGAGAGGGAGGCGTTGGGGGGAGGAAGAGGGAGAGATGGAGAAAACTGTGGCAGGTTATCATCAGTGGCCCCATGGTCAGAGATTTCAGAATAGTAGAGGTGGAAGAAGTGTGATCAGAAGACACTGGGTTATCATTGTTGACTGTCCTGATGAGGAACAGGGACAGATGGTGAGAACTGATTTCCTTCTTCTTCTTCTTCTGCGTTCACTCGTATGCACACGAGCGGGCTTTTACGTGTATGACCGTTTTTACCCCGCCATGTAGGCAGCCATACTCCGTTTTCGGGGGTGTGCATGCTGGGTATGTTCTTGTTTCCATAACCCACCGAACGCTGACATGGATTACAGGATCTTTAACGTGCGTATTTGATCTTCTGCTTGCATATACACACGAAGGGGGTTCAGGCACTAGCAGGTCTGCACATATGTTGACCTGGGAGATCGTAAAAATTTCCACCCTTTACCCACCAGGCGCCGTCACCGTGATTCGAACTCGGGACCCTCAGATTGACAATCCAACGCTTTAACCACTCGGCTATTGCGCCCGTCGAACTGATTTCCAAATTATCAATATTTACCCAATGGTTGGAGATTACAGGATACAAGAAGAAGAAGAAGGAGAAGAAAGATTAGAAGGAGAAGAAGAAGAATCAGAAGAACAAGAAGGAGGAGAAGAAGATGATGACGTTGCATTGTAATCATCATCACTGACTTGCCCCTGCGTTCTGTCTCTGCTACACCACGCTTACGCCACACTACGTCACAGCGCCACGTGCAATGTCTACGCCCTCAAAGCGCTGGCACGCGTCTCCGCGGGCTCCTTTGAGCTGTTCGACGCCAAGGCAAAGTCCAGGTGGGAGGAGCAGGTGCGTCGGCAGGTGGGCAAGGCGGGGCAGCCAGGCGTGACGTCGGTGGCCGTGCAGTGGGGGCAGTACGAGGAGAGCCCTCTGCAGGCCCCGCGACACATCACCGCCCTGTTTAGCGGCACCAGGCAGGTTGTCTACGGCTTCGTCCCCAACTGCACCATGGTATGGTTTCTGTGTGTGTTGTGTTTGTGTTGTGTTATGTTTGTGTGTTGTGTTTGTGTTGTGTTTTTGTGTTTGTGTTGTGTGTGTGTGCAGGGGTGAGGGTATTGTGTTGTGTTTGTGTAGGTGTTGCGTTTTGTTTGTGTTTGTGTTTTGTGTGTTGCAGTGTGTGTGTGTGTGTGTGTGTGTGTGTGTGTGTGTGTGCTATGCTGTGCTGTGCTGTGCTGTGTTCTGTTGTGTTGTGTTTGTGTGTTGAGTTGTGTTTGTGTGTGTTGTGTTTGTGTGTGTTTTGTGTGTGTGTGTGTGTGTGTGTGTGTGTTGTGCTGTGTTGTGCTGTGTTGTGTTGTGTTGCTGTAATGTGTTGTGTTGTGTTTGTTTGTGTTGTGTTTGTGTGTGTTGTGTTTGTGTGTGTGTGTTGTGGGTCTGGGGTGTTGGCGTTGGTAGGTGTGGGAGCGGAGGGGGTGTGTTCTGGGTCATTGTGGGGAAGAGTGGTTTGAAGAGTGTGGGGTGGGAGTGGTGTGTGTGTGTGTTGTGGTGTTGGGTGGTGGGGTGTATAGGTTTAGGATTGGAGGGTGCGTGTGTTTGGATGGATGGGGGGTGTATGTATGTATGTATGAGTTTGTGTGTGTGTGTGGAATTTAGTGCACAATATTTTGTGTTGATATGAAATTATGGGTCACTTGCAAATTGGCGAAATGAAGAAAAATAGAGTCATGATTAGGAAAGAACAACAACAGGGAAACATGTGAGGGTGTTCACAGGAGTTATTCTTTAGATTCCTGAACAGACCATGGCAGCGACATCAGCATTTCTTTCTTTTGTGTGTGTGTGTTGGGGGTAGGAGTTGGGATTTAGGTGTGTATGTTGGGAGGGCAGGCGGGGGGTTGGGGGGGGGGGGGGGTATGTATTAGTGTGTCCGCACCTCCTTGTCAACCTGCATATCATAATATGTATATTATGCCAGCTCTTTTATCCTAGGCATTCTGTGAAGAAGAGGAAGAAGGATCTATGGAGTGGATACTCAGGTCTTCTTCTTCTATCTTCTTTATGATCTTTTTTTTTTTTTTTTTTTTCGTTTTGCTGTCCCATCACCTGCAATGCTTCAGTGACATTGCTTCCACGCTGCCCATTCTGAGTCCCCCATACATGGCCATCCCGGGTTCGTCTGTCACAGTCCCATCTCCTCCTCCTCCTCCTCCTCCTCCTCCTTCTTTTTCTCCTCCTCCTCCTCCTCCTCCTTCTTTTTCTCCTCCTCCTCCTTTTTCTCCTCCTCCTCCTCCTCCTCCACCTCCTTCTTTTTCTCCTCCTCCTTCTCCACCTCCTCCTCCTCCACCTCCTCCTTTTTCTCCTCCTCCACCTCCTCCTTTTTCTCCTCCTTCTCCTCCACCTCCTTCTTCTCCTCCTCCTCCTTTTTCTCCTCCTCCTCCTCCACCTCCTTCTTTTTCTCCTCCTCCTCCTCCACCTCCTTCTTTTTCTCCTCCTCCTCCTCCATCTTCTTTATCCCCCCTCCTTCAGCTCCTCCCTTAAGTCTGTGAAGAGCCTCAGTTTTGTGTCAAAGCCTGGGTCTCTGTAGAAACCATTTTCATGGCATGAAGTTTGAATATCAATACTTTGCATTTGGGAAAAGTCTTGTCGTTTGTTTCATTTTTTAGTGCAACTATTGTTTGAGTTGGGGATAGTATAACAGCAAAGTGAGAGCTGGATGATCAGTGGTTTGTCCACTGCAGTGGGAAGTCATTTAAAGCTTAGTCTTTTGTGGAGGTCTATGACTCTGAAATATGGAGGCAAGATTGCACTGGCTCTTAGTGCTGCAGCCTTGCGGGACAGTTGGCCTTTGGGAACCATCCCAACACTGACTTTCCTAAAACCCTCTTGGCCAAGAGAGTGGGGATGTAACTTGGGCAAGACTCTGTCCACTGTAATCAAATTCTAACCCAGATAGTCAGGACAGCAGTTGCCTCCTCTGCTGTTCTGTTAGTCGTAGTCGTACACGACTGACTATCATACATGCATACAGTATTGTGTTGTATTTCTTTGTTTTCACTGCATTCCTCTGTGAAACTGGCACTGTTCACCCAGGTGGGAGAAAGCCTGTTGCAGCAGTGCAGCGCTGTTCATTTTCTTCTTCTTCTGTCTGCTGTCTGCAAGTGATTGTGTTTTTCCATCAAAGTGGAGTTCTCCACAGAATGATTGCCAGGGTCAGACCTTTTTTTTTTTTGCCATGGATTCTTTTACATGCGCTAAATGCATGCTGCATACCGGACCTGGGTTTATCAAATAATCCAAAATAAATAGAGCTCAGACCACCACTCAAGGTCTAGTGGAGGGGAGTGAGAGATGGGGGAAGGGTGCGAGGCGGGTGAAATGCAAGGACTTGAACCTGTTGACACTATCTTCCATGTTAGAAGCTGTACCGCTGAGCCACTGCTGCATATTATTTGGGAATGGTGAAGGGGCTTTCTACTCAGAGTGACTAGACATGTTTTGCTTGGCATTTATGAAGCCTACATTGTTTACAGAGCATAGCACATTTTTGGTGTGAGTTTGTACTATATCAGGGCTGTGCGCATGTCATGAGTTGGCGTTCTTGTTGAAATGTTGAAGCATTATAAACTTTGCAATATTCTGCGGATGTGATGCGTACACTTTTTTTTTATGTGTGTGGTAAATATGTCACATTTTTACCAGCAAATGTATCGGTGAATATCAGTTAGAGATTATAAAGTATTCTTGTATCCTGTCGGCATTGGTCGAGGGGCAAGAAGTATTAGCAGACGCATCATTGACTTATGGTTTAGAGAAAACAAACAAAGTATTCTTGTGTGCTGTATGTCTGTTGTGCAGGCATTCCTATCAGCAGTGGTCGGGGGGCAAGAAGTATCCACTGTTGTTTCCACGTCACCTCTGTCCATCACTTCAGGATTAGTGAGTGTACAGGGTGTGTGTGTGGCCTCTTTCTCCACCAATGCTTTCCCTTTCGCTTTGACACTTTTTTGAAAATGAAACTGAAAGTAGTGGAGAGAGGTGGTTGTGTGAAGAGTAGGATGTGAGTGTGTACTGGGGAGGGTGTGTGTGTGTGTGTGTGTGTGTGTGTGTGTGTGTGTGTGTAACATGCTTTTGCGTGTGTATGTTGTGTGTGTGTGTGTGTGTGTTGTGTTGTGTTGTGTTGTATGTTGTTTGTTTGTGTGTGTGTGTTGTTTGTTTGTGTGTGTGTGTGTGTGTGTGTGTGTGTGTGTGTGCTTTCTAGAGATACCATCAGTGCTCCATAACAAATGTGTTTGATTAATCTTTCGTTTAATTAAGGATCACTTTATTCGTCCCATACATGACAGTATCTTAACATCATCATCATTATCATCATCATCATCATCATCATTACTAATATTATCATCATCATCATTTTTATCATTAAAGGATTCTTCTTCTTCTTCTCCGGATGCTGCTGCTGCTGCTGCTGCTGATAATGATGATGATGATGGTGATTATGATAATGTTAATGATAGTGATGATGATGACTGTGATGACGATGGCTATGAGGATGATATCGATGATGGTGTGCAGGTGGTTCATCGTCTGACTGCTCGTGCCCTCATTCAGGACTGGGAAACAGGGCTCCTTTCTGATGACCGTACTCTCCATGAGGTGATCCCAAGTCACACTTACCACTCGCTCACTCTCTGTCTGCCTCGGTCTCACACCCACTGACACACACACGCACACACACACACGCACACACACACACAAACATGCACACACATGCACACACACACACACACACATACACACACACATACATTACACATACTTACATACATACATGCACACACACACACTCGCGCGCACACACACACACACACACAGAATCAAAATTCAATCCTTTGACCTCTGTAGGGGCATAGACAACAAAATAGTACAAGTATTTTACATATGTAATTAACAACCAAACTGATGTAAGAATCTAGAAGTCTAGTGGATGATTTAGCAAACGACAAGAAGTTGTGTAATACATGAATTTGGTGAAGAAGAAAAGAAATGAACACACACACCCACACGCACGCACGCACACACACACACACACACACACACACACACACACACACATGAACCTGAACATAACAAAGTTTTTTGTTGTTGTTTTTTGGGGTTTTTTTTTTGCTGCCCCATCATCTGCACCGTTTCAGTGGCATTACTCCCATGCCGCTCATTTAGATTCCTCCATACACGGCCACACCCTGGTTTGTCCATCATAGTTCCAGCATCGGCAGTCCACAGGGAATCTCCTATTAACAACAATAATGGCTTAGTCACGGAGCCAGACTGAGTGAGCGTCCCTCCCAGAGTGGAGGCCATCACCACCTCCCTCAAACAACAGCCCCCCATGAATCTGCTGACACTGAAGACATTGACAGGACTTACCCCAAGTACGGAAGTGGAGGGGTATTGAAACTGAGGTCACCATGAGAGCAGGGCATGAAAGGCTACAGACTTTGAGACTGTTTTGTTCATATTGATGATGATGAAGGAGGAGGATGATGACGATGACAATGATGATGTTGCTATGGAGGTCCATTTTTGTTTGGGACTGCATGACAAGGCTGTACTCTACGCTTCCTGTCATAATAATATCCTGGTGTTAACCAGGCCCGAGAGATACAGACCCTTGCAGCGTTGGTCAGGTAATTAGGGCTGCACACCCAAAGACACATTCTTGAAGTGGATGACACTCGACTGTGTGGTCCCAGGCTCCCCATTTAAGCCCACAGCACACTCAACTCTGGGTAGGAGGTGGCCATGGGCTGAAAAACCCACCTCCGCTGGGATTTGAACCCACATCCTCCCAGCCGTCAGTCCGTGAAGCTAACCACTTCGCCACAGCAGCTGGTAAACTGTCATACATGTGAAAAGACCATTCACTGACGGGGGTGTGAGGTCACTAAGACAGAAGAAATACTGCTATAACTTTTAGATACGTGGGCATGTGTCTTTGTGGATATGCGTCTGTTAGAACATATGTTATTATACAAGTGTCTGTCATTGTCTTTTACTGGGTGCACAGGTTGCCAGAATGAATGAGAAGCAAAATGTGATCGAGTTGAGCAAAGAATATTCCATCGTCACCCAGTTCACTTCCTTTGTTGCCGTTGAGAAAAGAGACAAGGTACAAAGACTTGTATTTTGCTTTGTATTGTATTGCATTGTATTGTATTGTTTTGTGTATATTTTATTTATTTGTTTATTTATTTATTTATTTTTTATTTTTATTATTATTGTTATTATTATTATTTTTATTTATTTAAATTATTAATATTTATTTTTATTTTTTTTAATTTTATTTATTTATTTATTTGTATGCTTATAGTTGACTTCATCAAGTTTTTGTGCCTTATACATATTATTATTATTAGTAGTAGTTCTTCTTTATGTATTTATCTATTATTTATTTACTTTTTTTTCTCAAGGCCTGACTAAGTGCGTTGGGTTACGCTGCTGGTCAGGCATCTGCTTGGCAGATGTGGTGTAGTGTATATGGATTTGTCTGAACGCAGTGACGCCTCCTTGAGCTACTGAAACTGTGTTTTGTTGTTTTGTGTTCTGTTGTATTGTATTGTATCATATTGCATTGTTTTATGCTGTGTTGTATTGCATTTGTATTGTATTGTACTGTATTTTATCGTATCATATCGCAATGTATTGTATTTTATTGCATTGTATTGTATTGTGTTTTTGTCACAACAGATTTCTCTACATGAAATTCAGGCTGTTCTCTCAGGGGAGAGCATGTTCTTTCTTCTTTTTTTTTTCCTGTGTATTTCTTTGAATATCTCAGTGGACTTTTCTACAGAATTTTGCCAGGGACAGCCCTTTTGTTGCTGTGGGATATTCTACGTGCGGTAGCATGCTACACACAGGACTTGGGTTTATCATTTCATCTGAATGACTAGCATCCAGACCACCACTCAAGGTTTAGTGTAGGGGGAGAAAACTGTACTCTCTGGTGAGAGTGGGATTATATCCGGCATGTTGAGATTCTCTTGCTTCCAAACAGTTGCCTTCACCCCAGTTTCTTTGGTGTCTGTCTCTTCACCCCAGTTTCTTTGGTGTCTGTCTCTTCACCCCAGTTTCTTTGGTGTCTGTCTCTTCACCCTGGTTTCTTTGGTGTCTGTCTCTTCACCCCAGTTTCTTTGGTGTCTGTCTCTTCACCCCAGTTTCTTTGGTGTCTGTCTCTTCATTGGTGTCTGTCTCTTCACCCCAGTTTCTTTGGTGTCTGTCTCTTCACCCCAGTTTCTTTGGTGTCTGTCTCTTCACCCTGGTTTCTTTGGTGTCTGTCTCTTCACCCCAGTTTCTTTGGTGCCTGTCTCTTCACCCCAGTTTCTTTGGTGCCTGTCTCTTCACCCCAGTTTCTTTGGTGTCTGTCTCTTCACCTTGGTTTCTTTGGTGTCTGTCTCTTCACCCCAGTTTCTTTGGTGTCTGTCTCTTCACCCCAGTTTCTTTGTTGTCTGTCTCTTCACTCCAGTTTCTTTGGTGTCTGTCTCTTCACCCCAGTTTCTTAGGTGCCTGTCTTCACCCCAGTTTCTTTGGTTTCTGTCTCTTCACCCCAGTTTCTTTGGTTTCTGTCTTCACCCCAGTTTCTTTGGTGCCTGTCTCTTCACCCCAGTTTCTTTGGTGTCTGTCTCTTCACCCCAGCTTCTTTGCTGTCTGTCTCTTCACCCCAGTTTCTTTGGTCCTGTCTTCACCCCAGTTTCTTTGGTGCCTGTCTCTTCACCCCAGTTTCTTTGGTGTCTGCTCTTCACCCCAGTTTCTTTGGTGCCTGTCTTCACCCTGGTTTCTTTGGTGCCTGTCTCTTCACCCCAGTTTCTTTGGTGCCAGTCTTCACCCCAGTTTCTTTGGTGTCTGTCTTCACCCCAGTTTCTTTGGTGTCTGTCTCTTCACCCCAGTTTCTTTGGTGTCTGTCTCTTCACCCTGGTTTCTTTGGTGTCTGTCTCTTCACCCCAGTTTCTTTGGTGTCTGTCTCTTCACCCCAGTTTCTTTGGTGTCTGTCTCTTCACCCTGGTTTCTTTGGTGTCTGTCTCTTCACCCCAGTTTCTTTGGTGCCTGTCTCTTCACCCCAGTTTCTTTGGTGTCTGTCTCTTCACCCCAGTTTCTTTGGTGCCTGTCTTCACCCCAGTTTCTTTGGTGCCTGTCTCTTCACCCCAGTTTCTTTGGTGTCTGTCTCTTCACCCTGGTTTCTTTGGTGTCTGTCTCTTCACCCCAGTTTCTTTGGTGTCTGTCTCTTCACCCCAGTTTCTTTGGTGTCTGTTTCTTCACCCCAGTTTCTTTGGTGCCTGTCTTCACCCCAGTTTCTTTGGTGCCTGTCTTCACCCCAGTTTCTTTGGTGTCTGTCTCTTCACCCCAGTTTCTTTGGTGTCTGTCTCTTCACCCCAGTTTCTTTGGTGCCTGTCTTCACCCCAGTTTCTTAGGTGCCTGTCTTCACCCCAGTTTCTTTGGTGTCTGTCTCTTCACCCCAGTTTCTTTGGTGTCTGTCTCTTCACCCCAGTTTCTTTGGTGCCTGTCTTCACCCCAGTTTCTTTGGTGTCTGTCTCTTCACCCCAGTTTCTTTGGTGCCTGTCTTCACCCCAGTTTCTTTGGTGCCTGTCTTCCTGTCTTCACCCCAGTTTCTTTGGTGTCTGTCTCTTCACCCCAGTTTCTTTGGTGCCTGTCTTCACCCCAGTTTCTTTGGTGCCTGTCTTCACCCCAGTTTCTTTGGTGTCTGTCTCTTCACCCCAGTTTCTTTGGTGCCTGTCTCTTCACCCCAGTTTCTTTGGTGCCAGTCTTCACCCTGGTTTCTTTGGTGCCTGTCTTCACCCTGGTTTCTTTGGTGTCTGTCTCTTCACCCCAGTTTCTTTGGTGCCTGTCTTCACCCCAGTTTCTTTGGTGCCTGTCTTCACCCCAGTTTCTTTGGTGCCTGTCTCTTCACCCCAGTTTCTTTGGTGCCAGTCTTCACCCTGGTTTCTTTGGTGCCTGTCTTCACCCCAGTTTCTTTGGTGCCTGTCTTCACCCTGGTTTCTTTGGTGCCTGTCTTCACCCTGGTTTCTTTGGTGCCTGTCTTCACCCTGGTTTCTTTGGTGCCTGTCTTCACCCCAGTTTCTTTGGTGCCTGTCTCTTCACCCCAGTTTCTTTGGTGCCAGTCTTCACCCTGGTTTCTTTGGTGCCTGTCTCTTCACCCCAGTTTCTTTGGTGCCTGTCTTCACCCTGGTTTCTTTGGTGCCTGTCTTCACCCCAGTTTCTTTGGTGCCAGTCTTCACCCTGGTTTCTTTGGTGTCTGTCTCTTCACCCCAGTTTCTTTGGTGTCTGTCTCTTCACCCCAGTTTCTTAGGTGCCAGTCTTCACCCCAGTTTCTTTGGTGTCTGTCTTCACCCCAGTTTCTTTGGTGTCTGTCTCTTCACCCCAGTTTCTTTGGTGTCTGTCTCTTCACCCTGGTTTCTTTGGTGTCTGTCTCTTCACCCCAGTTTCTTTGGTGCCAGTCTTCACACCAGTTTCTTTGGTGTCTGTCTCTTCACCCCAGTTTCTTTGGTGTCTGTCTCTTCATTGGTGTCTGTCTCTTCACCCCAGTTTCTTTGGTGTCTGTCTCTTCACCCCAGTTTCTTTGGTGTCTGTCTCTTCACCCTGGTTTCTTTGGTGTCTGTCTCTTCACCCCAGTTTCTTTGGTTTCTGTCTCTTCATCCCAGTTTCTTTGGTGTCTGTCTCTTCACCCCAGTTTCTTTGGTGCCTGTCTTCACCCTGGTTTCTTTGGTGTCTGTCTCTTCACCCCAGTTTCTTTGGTTTCTGTCTCTTCATCCCAGTTTCTTTGGTGTCTGTCTCTTCACCCCAGTTTCTTTGGTGCCAGTCTTCACACCAGTTTCTTTGGTGTCTGTCTCTTCACCCCAGTTTCTTTGGTGTCTGTCTCTTCACCCCAGTTTCTTTGGTGCCTGTCTTCACCCTGGTTTCTTTGGTCCTGTCTTCACCCCAGTTTCTTTGGTGCCTGTCTCTTCACCCCAGTTTCTTTGGTGTCTGTCTCTTCACCCCAGTTTCTTTGGTGTCTGTCTCTTCACCCCAGTTTCTTTGGTGTCTGTCTCTTCACCCCAGTTTCTTTGGTGTCTGTCTCTTCACCCTGGTTTCTTTGGTGTCTGTCTCTTCACCCCAGTTTCTTTGGTGTCTGTCTCTTCACCCCAGTTTCTTTGGTGTCTGTCTCTTCATTGGTGTCTGTCTCTTCACCCCAGTTTCTTTGGTGTCTGTCTCTTCACCCCAGTTTCTTTGGTGTCTGTCTCTTCACCCTGGTTTCTTTGGTGTCTGTCTCTTCACCCCAGTTTCTTTGGTGCCTGTCTCTTCACCCCAGTTTCTTTGGTGTCTGTCTCTTCACCCCAGTTTCTTTGGTGCCTGTCTTCACCCCAGTTTCTTTGGTGTCTGTCTCTTCACCCCAGTTTCTTTGGTGCCTGTCTCTTCACCCCAGTTTCTTTGGTGTCTGTCTCTTCACCCTGGTTTCTTTGGTGTCTGTCTCTTCACCCCAGTTTCTTTGGTGTCTGTCTCTTCACCCCAGTTTCTTTGGTGCCTGTCTTCACCCCAGTTTCTTTGGTGTCTGTCTCTTCACCCCAGTTTCTTTGGTGTCTGTCTCTTCACCCCAGTTTCTTAGGTGCCAGTCTTCACCCCAGTTTCTTTGGTGTCTGTCTCTTCACCCCAGTTTCTTTGGTGCCTGTCTTCACCCCAGTTTCTTTGGTGTCTGTCTCTTCACCCCAGTTTCTTTGGTGCCTGTCTTCACCCCGGTTTCTTTGGTGCCTGTCTTCACCCCAGTTTCTTTGGTGCCTGTCTCTTCACCCCAGTTTCTTTGGTGTCTGTCTTCACCCCAGTTTCTTTGGTGTCTGTCTCTTCACCCCAGTTTCTTTGGTGCCTGTCTCTTCACCCCAGTTTCTTTGGTGTCTGTCTCTTCACCCCAGTTTCTTTGGTGCCTGTCTTCACCCTGGTTTCTTTGGTGCCTGTCTCTTCACCCCAGTTTCTTTGGTGCCTGTCTTCACCCTGGTTTCTTTGGTGCCTGTCTCTTCACCCCAGTTTCTTTGGTGCCTGTCTTCACCCTGGTTTCTTTGGTGTCTGTCTCTTCACCCCAGTTTCTTAGGTGCCAGTCTTCACCCCAGTTTCTTTGGTGTCTGTCTCTTCACCCTGGTTTCTTTGGTGTCTGTCTCTTCACCCCAGTTTCTTTGGTGCCTGTCTTCACCCCAGTTTCTTTGGTGTCTGTCTCTTCACCCCAGTTTCTTTGGTGTCTGTCTCTTCACCCCAGTTTCTTTGGTGTCTGTCTCTTCACCCCAGTTTCTTAGGTGCCAGTCTTCACCCCAGTTTCTTTGGTGTCTGTCTCTTCACCCCAGTTTCTTTGGTGTCTGTCTTCACCCCAGTTTCTTTGGTGTCTGTCTCTTCACCCCAGTTTCTTTGGTGCCTGTCTTCACCCCAGTTTCTTTGGTGTCTGTCTCTTCACCCCAGTTTCTTTGGTGTCTGTCTTCACCCCAGTTTCTTTGGTGTCTGTCTCTTCACCCCAGTTTCTTTGGTGCCTGTCTTCACCCCAGTTTCTTTGGTGTCTGTCTCTTCACCCCAGTTTCTTTGGTGTCTGTCTCTTCACCCTGGTTTCTTTGGTGTCTGTCTCTTCACCCCAGTTTCTTTGGTGCCTGTCTTCACCCTGGTTTCTTTGGTGTCTGTCTCTTCACCCCAGTTTCTTTGGTGCCTGTCTTCACCCTGGTTTCTTTGGTGTCTGTCTCTTCACCCCAGTTTCTTTGGTGCCTGTCTTCACCCTGGTTTCTTTGGTGTCTGTCTCTTCACCCCAGTTTCTTTGGTTTCTGTCTCTTCACCCCAGTTTCTTTGGTGTCTGTCTTCACCCCGGTTTCTTTGGTGTCTGTCTCTTCACCCCAGTTTCTTTGGTGCCTGTCTCTTCACCCCAGTTTCTTTGGTGTCTGTCTCTTCACCCTGGTTTCTTTGGTGTCTGTCTCTTCACCCCAGTTTCTTTGGTGCCTGTCTTCACCCTGGTTTCTTTGGTGTCTGTCTCTTCACCCCAGTTTCTTTGGTGCCTGTCTTCACCCTGGTTTCTTTGGTGTCTGTCTCTTCACCCCAGTTTCTTTGGTGTCTGTCTCTTCACCCCAGTTTCTTTGGTTTCTGTCTCTTCACCCCAGTTTCTTTGGTGTCTGTCTCTTCACCCCAGTTTCTTTGGTGTCTGTCTCTTCACCCCAGTTTCTTTGGTGTCTGTCTCTTCACCCCAGTTTCTTTGGTGTCTTGTCTCTTCACCCCAGTTTCTTTGGTGTCTGTCTTCACCCCAGTTTCTTTGGTGTCTGTCTCTTCACCCCAGTTTCTTTGGTGTCTGTCTCTTCACCCCAGTTTCTTTGGTGCTTGTCTGCATTCCAGTTTCTTTGGTGTCTGCATTCCAGTTTCTTTGGTGCTTGCCTGCATTCCAGTCTCCCCTGTTCTTTTCTTTTCTTCGGCCAGCATCCCCTCTTGTCAGTTTTGTGTTCCCGGTTCATTCATTGTTTACTGCAGCTTGCGCTTTGCGCACATTAAAGAACCCACAGCAACAAGAGGGTTGACCCGGGCAAAATTCTAAGTAAACCACTCTAATATACATGTGTATATGTGGTGGTGGTGGTGTGTCCATCGAGATCAATGATGACCATCGTTGTCATCCAGCTGGGGGATGGGGGGAGGGTGGTGGTGGGGTGGGGGGGAGGATGCTCATGACTCTATCTGTGAATGCGCAGATGGCTGAATAGTCCAATCTGCGCACGAAATGTTCGCTGACAGTTGGGGCAGACAAAGACAGGCATATCATTGTCAGGGAGCTTGTTTGCCCGTGACTTTCTGGCCTGCCTCTTCTGAACAGCTGCTGCAGTCCTGTTGGCCTCGCACAACTTGGCACCTTTGTGCACAGCAGCACGCCATTTGTCACGGTCCACTGCAGATTCCTCCCAGGAGTCAGGGTTGATATCAAACGCTTTAAGAGAGACTTTCAGAGTATCTCTGAAGCGCTTCTTCTGACCTCCGTGTGATCTCTTCCCTTGTTGCAGCTCGCCATAGAGGAGCCTTTTGGGCAGCCGATGGTCTGGCATGCGCGCCACGTGTCCAGCCCAGCGAAGCTGGGACTGCATCAGGATGGTGAAGATGCTGGGAAGGGTGGCTTTTGCGAGCACCTCTGTGTCTGGGGTCCTGTCTTGCCACTTGATGTTCAGTAGCTTCCTGAGGCATGTTGTGTGGAAGTGGTTCAGCTTCTTGGCATGTCGTTGGTACACTGTCCAAGTTTCGCAGGCGTACAGTAGTGTGGGGAGAACTACTGCTCTGTAGACCTTTAGCTTGGTCTCAAGACTAATGCCTCTTCTGTTCCAGACATTTGCACTGAGTCTGCCAAAAGTTGCGCTTGCTCTTGCAATCCTGACGTTCACTTCATCGTCGATGGTCGCATTTCGTGACAGTGTGCTGCCAAGGTATGTGAACCGCTCCACCGCACTGAGTCTCTGACCGTTGACTGTGATGTTGGGCTCAACGTAGGGTTTCCCTGGGGCTGGCTGATGGAGAACTTCAGTTTTCCTCGTGCTGATGGTAAGGCCGAAGTTCCTGCTGGCAGTGGCAAACTTGTCGACGCTGAGTTGCATGTCAGCTTCAGATCCAGTGTTGAGGGCACAATCATCAGCAAACAAAAAGTCTCTGATGATGTCTGTCATGACCTTCGTTTTTGCTTGAAGCCTTCTGAGGTTAAACAACTTGCAATCTGTTCGGTACTTTAGGCCGATTCCAACATCACCATCTCTGAAGGCATCAGTAAGCATTGCAGAGAACATGAGGCTGAACAGCGTTGGAGCCAGGACGCAGCCTTGCTTGACACCATTTGTGACAGCAAAAGGAGCAGATGTTTCGCCATTGTCCTGGACTCGAGCCTGCATGCCTTCATGGAATTGGCTGACCAAGGAAATAAATTTCCGAGGGCATCCGTACTTGGCCATGATCTTCCACAGTCCCTCTCTACTCACGGTGTCGAAGGCCTTAGTGAGGTCGACATAGGTGGAGAACAGATCAGCATTTTGCTCCTGACATTTCTCTTGCAGCTGCCTTGCAGCAAACACCATGTCGGTGGTTCCGCGCTCTTTCCGGAATCCACATTGGCTCTCAGGCAAATGACCTTGGTCAAGGTGTGCTGTGAGGCGGTTTAGTAGGATCCTGGCAAGTATCTTGCCTGCGATGGAGAGCAAGGAAATGCCCCGATGGTTATCACAGGCTTGCCGGTTCCCCTTTCGCTTGTACAAGTGAATGATAGATGCATCTTTGAAATCCTGGGGGATCGTCTCTTCTTTCCACATGAGTGAGTACAGCTGATGGAGCTTCTCAGTCAGCACAGTGCCTCCATCCTTGTAGACCTCTGCTGGTATGGAGTCTGAGCCAGGTGCTTTGCCACTGGATAGCAGACGGATTGCTTTCTGGGTCTCAAGAAGTGTTGGGAGATCGTCCAGTGCTTCGTTGGTGGGGACTTGTGGGAGACGGTCTACGGCTTCATCAGTTATGGAGGAAGGGCGATTTAAGACACTGTTGAAGTGCTCAGCCCAGCGTTCGAGAATTTTCTCCTTCTCGGTGATCAAGGTATTCCCATCTGCACTGAGGAGGGGGGATGATCCTGAGGATGTGGGGCCGTAGACTTCTTTTAAGGCATCATAGAACCTCTTCATATCGTGCCTGTCAGCATATCCCTGGATCTCATCAGCTTTGTCACTCAGCCACTTATCCTGCATCTGGCGTAACTTTTGCTGAACAGTCCTGCGGATGGCATCGTATGCATCCTTTTTTGATGTGGACTTTGGGTTGCTCAGGTAGGCTTGATGCAGACGGCGTTTCTCATCCAGAAGCTGCTTGATTTCATCACAGTTTTCATCAAACCAGTCTTTGTGCTTTCTGGTCAAGGGTCCCAGGGTCTCTGAAGCTGTACTATAGATCAGCTCACGCAGGGTCCTCCAGTCAGACTCCACATTCTGGTTGTCCAGAGAGGCGGATACCAGACGATCTTCCAGCAGCTCCACAAAGGACTGTTTGATGGTGATGTTATTCAGCTTAGCGATGTTGAGCCGTTTTGGAGGCTTCTGGCCTTGGGGGTGTCTCTTGGGCTGGATTCGAATATTCAGCTTCGAGACTACAAGGCGATGGTCTGTCCAACACTCGGCGCTGCACATGGTCTTTGTTACACGTACATCTTGCCTATCCCTTTTCCTGACGATGACGTAATCGATGAGATGCCAGTGCTTTGAGCGAGGGTGCATCCATGACGTCCTGTTACGGGTAGGGAGGCAGAAAACTGTGTTGGTTATCAGCAGTTCGTGCTCTGCACAAGTCTGAAGCAAAAGCAATCCATTTGGGTTGCAGTGGCCCACACCGTGCTTTCCAATCACTCCATCCCAGGAGATGTAGTCAGAGCCAACTCTAGCATTGAAGTCCCCAAGAATGATGAGCTTGTCTGCTTTAGGGATAGCAGCAATGACAGAGTGAAGGTCCTCGTAGAACTTCGCCTTTACTTCATCCGGGTTGGTCATGGTTGGGGCGTAGGCACTGACAATGGTGAGGTGCTTCTGGCCAGATGCCAGTGGGAGTTTCATGGTCATAAGCCTATCGTTGACTCCCTTTGGGATTCCAGCTAGCTTGCTAAGTAAACCACTCTAATATACATGTGTATATGTATGTATGATTGAAAGCCTGACTTAATGACGAAGGAAACAAACGATGAGTTCCCAAAGGCAGCTGTCAGTCGGCTCTACCCAGGTAGGCAGCCTGTTGTGAAAATGACTATGTTTGCAAAGCACTTAGTGTTTGGTCTCTGATGAAAGGTGGACGCTGTATAAGTATCAATGATAACAATGCTGATAATATAATTAGAATTGTCATTGTTGTGTTGTGTGTGTGACATCATTCTGTGTGACATCATTGTTGTGTGTATGATGTCATTGTTATATATGATGTTATTGTTGTGTATGATGTCATTGTTTGTGATGTCATTGTATATATGACATCAGTGTGTGTGTGGCATCATTGTTATGTTGTGTGTGACATCATTGTGCGTGATGTCATTGTGTGTGACATCATTGGTATGTGTGTATGTATGTGTGTGTGTGATTGTGTGTGTGTGTGTTTTTGTGTGTGTGTGTGTGTGCAAGAGGCAGCATTGTTGTGTTGTGTTATGTGTGACATCATTGTTTGTGACATCACTGTTGTGTGAATCAGAATCATGTTTATTTGTCATGAAAACTGTAAATGAAAGGTTTATAGACAGGACTATAAAGGTTTTTAAAAAAAAGAAAAAAGAAACAAAAAGAAACGGAGGTGTTCTTTGAAACATTGATATATGAATTTTGCTGGTCAGGATTGTACGGGGTCCTAACTACACCAGTGACTCACTGTATAAGTATCATCAGACTTTGTGAATTCAGACTGTGTATCTGTTAACAAAACTTCCCGTAAGTGTCCTGATACATTTGTCTAGGAAATGATACTCATCTTCCAATACACCACGGGTTTTGCATTTTCTTGCATGTTTTTCTGTACCTGTGTGTGCATGACATCATTGTTGTGTGACATCATTGATGTATGTGTGACGGTGTGTGTGTGTGTGTGTGTGACGTGTGTGTGTGACGTGTGTGTGTGTGTGTGTGTGTGTGTGTGTGACATCTGTGTTTGTGTGTGTGCGTGTGTGTGTGTGACATCTGTGTGTGTATGACATCATTGTGTGTGACATCAGTATTTGTGTGTGGTGTACATAAATGTTTGTGTGACATCGTCGTTGTGTGTGTGACATCAGTGTTTGTGTGTGGTGTACGTAAATGTTTGTGTGACATCGTCGTTGTGTGTGTGACATCACTGGTGTGGTGTGCCTTGACACGAATACGAATGCCTCACCCTGGCTTTGCTGTGACCAGGACGATGACCTGACCAAAGACAGGGGACCGTCCATCCAAGAGCTGGTGGAGACAGAAGAGGTGGACATTCTGCCCTACATGGGATGGACAAAGCCGGCCGGAGAGGTCAGTCATCAGGACATACAGCATGCACAATTCTACGTTCCCAGTATAAATCAAATCCGTTCATTCGACCGGCGCAATAGCTGAGTGGTTAAAGGGTTGGACTCTCAATCTGAGAGTCCCGGTTTCGAATCTTGGTAACAGCGCCTGGTGGGTAAAAGGTGGAGATTTTTCCGATCTCCCAGGTCAGCATATGTGCAGACCTGCTAGTGCCTGAACCCCCCTTCGTCCGTATACGCAAGCAGAAGATCAAATACACACATTAAAGATCCTGTAATCTGTGTCAGCATTTGATGGGTTATGGAAACAAGAATATACCCAGAATGCATACCCCCAGAAACGGAGTGTGGCTGCCTACATGGTGGGGTAAAAATGATCATATATGTAAAAGTCCACTCATGTACACACGAGTCAACGTGGAAGTTGCAGCCCACGAACGAAGAAGAAAAAGAAGAAACCCATTCATTCACTCAGTCATTCTTCAAAAGAACATATCTTTCAAGAATCGTTTTTTTTAAACAAAGAAGATGAAACTAAAACACACAGAGAAATCATTGCGAGTCATTTGACATAAGGGCTCGCATAGAAGTCACAGCAGAATGGAAGGATTAGTACCTACAGCTGTGCATGAATTGATACAGGTGGCTATAGCTCCACCCCCCCCACCACCCCCCCGCTTCCCTCAGCCCCTCAGCCCCTCACCCCCCCACCCGACCCCCATGGGGAGGCTGGGGGGTCTTTCAGTATAAACAGCATCCCAGCCTTCTGGAACTTCTCTGCTAGAAGTTTCCTCTTTTCTGTTGTTCTCTTTGTTTCTGCCTTTTTTCTTCCTTCACTGTTGTCTCCTTTTTCTGCCTTCCCAGTCCATTCCCCTTTCTTTTTTTACCAGCAAGCCATGACACTCTTTTTTTCTCTTTTTACCGCAGTCTGTGATGAACTAGCTGTGCTGTTTTGCTCTGGTGATGAGGTAGTGAGATATAAACTAGCTGCCCATTCTGCAGTGTTATTTGTCTGTATGGCCTTTTTATGTATTTTTTGTTTGGCTTTGAAGTTTTTCTTTTTCCTTTTTTTTAATGATTTTTTAAGTGTAATCTTGGGATGATGAATTAAGCAGGAAGGGGTGACGTCCTCAGCATAGCCTCATCTTATTTGCCCAGTGGAGCTAAATGGTTAACATAATGTGTCATGAACTGTGTTTTGTGTGTCTATCTTAATAATTTTTTTAATGTTTGTGACAGTTTTGTGTTTAACGTGGTTGAACATTTATATAGTTGGGAAGTCCTGATATGGCCCTGAGGGGTTGGTGGGACTTTAAGCGACAACAGTAATAGTAATGATAATGATAAAATGATAATATGTTGTACACCTCAGTGGATGTTGATGGACACATTTCTGTGTGTGAATGAAAGTCCCTGTGCTGCATAACGCAGCAGTTTTGTCATTTCCAGGTTGATTAGACTCCTTCAGTTCATTAGTTTTTTGCTTTTCCTTGGAACACTGCATCCCACCACAATACAGATGACTGCTCTTGTACACTGGAATTCAACCATGATTGGTGACTGTGTTTTGCCACACTAGGACTGGCAAGGAATTTTACAAACATTCTGCACATCATTCATGAAAAAAAAGAAAGATAGATTAAAGGAAAGATTAACTGAAGAAAGAAGAACTGCTGAAGTGTTTACGTCTGTGTTGTTTTTCAGCAAAGAGTGGTTTGTTTGTTGTTTGTTTTTTCCTTCAGTAGTTTCACTCTGACATACCACTATACAATAGCTGTGTACTTGTTAGTACCTCTAGATATCATTTTGTCATGTGCCTATGCTGTTGGCTTCTTTATCTCTGTTCTCCCCTTTCTCTCTCTCTCTGTCTCTCTCTGTCTGTCTGTCTGTCTCTCTCACTGTCTCTCTGTCTCTCTCTCTCAAGCCCACATGCTTCCCTTGCTATAGCGATGTTCTCCCATCGTTGCAGTGCATATCCCTATCGGTATACATGTGCATCATTATCCACAGTGCTCTGGCTGTTATTTATCTGTTTGTACACATCTGCATCAAAGGAATGGGAAGTTATGAACTCTTCGTCAATTTTTAGCCCCTTATCAGCATCATCCTGAAGACCACATCAGGAGCTGTGACCTTGACCTGTGAAGGGGAGACCACTGTGAAGGACCTGAAGCGACAGATCCAACAAAGGGAGGGCACGGGGAGCGACCAGCAGTTGCTGATGTTCTCTGGCAAGATTCTTCAGAATGACTGGCTTTTGTCAGACTATGGCATTGGTGACAAAGCGAGCGTCGATGTTTTGTCTGAAGGACCTGTGGAACAAATTGGTAGGAGAGCATTTTTTTTGTGTTTTTTTTTGTTTTGTTTTTCTTTGTTGGTTTTATTTTTGTTGTTGTTGTTGTGTCTTTTTTTCGGTATGTTTGCTCATATTCTGACACAATTGCACAAACACGTGTTGACACAATTGTGAACACATGCACACTATAAATGCACTCTCAAGAAAAAACAACAAAAAAACAAAAAAATCAGTTGACTTTTGTTTTTGCTTGCTCATTCACTCTTTCACTCACTCACACATGCAGGCACACACACACACACACACACACACACACACACACACACACACACACACACACACACACACACATACTGCTCTGAGTTAGGCGACACAATGGCAGGGATGAAAAAAACTTTCACTGAAATATCTTACATGAAATCCTACTGGAAAAAAGAGTGTTTTCAGATTACATTTGAATGCAGGCAGTGAATTCCAAGTGGTTGGGTCACTGAAGCCAACAGATGGTGGCCAACAGATGTCATGTTTTCTTTGGGGAATTTTGGGGGGGAGTTTTTGATGTCTAAGAGTTTGCAGTGGATTACTGAGTAATAATGAGGATAATAATGTACATTTATACAGAGCGTTTATCCAGAAATACTGCTCAAAGCACTTTATATTTCGTTCCCCACTCTCCGAATCCCCCATCAGTACCCTTCTCCACCCCTACCCTCCCACACACACATGGAAGAGGTCATTTGCTGATCTGAGAGTTCTCAGTGGACTATTGAGTGGATGTAGGTTTTCATTTGCTGATCTGAGAGTTTGCTGTGGATAGCTGGGTAGAGGTAGTTTTAAATTTTTCTGATCTGAGAGTTTGCAGGCGATAGTTGGATAGAGGTAGTTTTTCATTTTTCAGATCAGAGAGTTTGCAATGGATTGTTGGATAGAGGTAGTTTTTCATTTGCTGATCTGAGAGTTTGTAATGGATTGTTAGATAGAGGTAGTTTTTCATTTGCTGATCTGAGAGTTGCAATGGATTTTTAGATAGAGGTAGTTTTTCATTTGCTGACCTGAGAGTTTGCAATGGATTGTTAGATAGAGGTAGTTTTTCATTTGCTGATCTGAGAGTTTGCAGTGGATTGTTACATAGAGGTAGTTTTTCATTTGCTGATCTGAGAGTTGCAATGGATTTTTAGATAGAGGTAGTTTTTCATTTGCTGATCTGAGAGTTGCAATGGATTGTTGGATAGAGGTAGTTTTTCATTTGCTGATCTGAGAGTTTGCAGTGGATAGCTGGGTAGAGGTAGTTTTTTATTTTTCTGATCTGAGAGTTTGCAGGGGATAGTTGGATAGAGGTAGTTTTTCATTTTTCAGATCTGAGAGTTGCAGTGGATTGTTGGATAGAGGTAGTTTTTCATTTGCTGATCTGAGAGTTTGCAGTGGATAGCTGGATAGAGGTAGTTTTTCATCTGCTGATCTGAGAGTTTGCAGTGGATAGCTGGATAGAGGTAGTTTTTCATTTGCTGATCTGAGAGTTGCAATGGATTGTTGGACAGAGGAGCTGAGAATGGCCTTCTGCCTGTTTGATGAGGGCGGGGTTGGGTCGATCAGAAGCACGCAGCTGGGGACCGTGATGAGATCGCTGGGCCACAACCCCACAGACTGTGAACTGCAAGACATCGTCAGTGAGCTGAATACTGATGGTGAGTGTTGTGACTGTCAGTGATGATGATGATGATGAAGACGATGATGACAGTTTCAGTTTCAGTTTCAGTTTGTCAGGGAGGTGTCACTGTGTTCAGACAAATCCATATATGCTACACCACATCTGCAAGGCAGATGCCTGAGCAGCAGCATAACCCTTCGCACTTAGTCAGGCCTTGAGTGTCTGCTTATATGTTTGTGTTCTTTTCTACTAGGAAAGTCCAGACGTTTGAGACAAAATGCTTCAGACGATTGCTTGGAATCTCATGGAAGGACAGAAAGACCAATGACTTTGTCAAGAGCCAAATAACCATGCTAGCGGGTCCACTGGAACCACTCTTAGCAGTGGTCAAAAGGAGGAAGCTGTCATGGTTCGGGCATGTGACACGCCACAATTCACTGCAAAAGACAGTTCTACAGGGAACGCTAGAGGGTGGTAGGCGAAGAGGGAGGCAAGCCAAATGCTGGATGGACAACATCAAGGAATGATCAATATGGATAGCGCTACGCTGATACGACAGGCAGAAGATAGAACCGGATGGCGTCGTCTGACCACGGAATCGTCCCTCATGTCTCCTCTACGCCCATCCTGGGCAGGAGAATGAATGGAATGGAACTTTTCAGAGTGGATTTCTACTACAGAATTTTGCCAGAGGACAGCAGTTACTTTGCCGTGGGTTCTTTTTCAGTGCGCCAAGTGTGTGCTGCACACAGGACCTCGGTTTATCATCTCATGCGAATGACTAGATGCTCAGTTTGATTTTTAGTCAAACTTTGGAGAAAGAGGGAGAGCAGGATTCAAACCCAGACCCTCACAGACTCTCTGCTTTGGCAGACGAGCATCTTAACCATTCTGCCTCCTTCCTCCTTTACATGATGACAGTGAATGCCAGTGGTGTGTGTTGTGAATGATGATGATGACAATGATTACTGATGGCTCGAGTTGTGAATGTGAATGATGATGATGATGATCATGATGATGACAGTGATTGCGGATTGATAGTGTTGTAAATGTAAATGATGGTGATGACAGTTGGTGGTGGTGATGATTATGATGATGATGATGATGATAATGGCTGATAGTTTTGTGAATGATGGTGACGATTATAATGACAATGACTGCTGATGATTGTATTTAAATGATGTGTGATGAGTTGCTGATAATGATTGAGAAGTGGCAAAGTATGTCAGAATTCTGGAAGGTAATATCATCGATCATTGACCGAATTTAAATGATGTGATGAAGAACTGATCTTTCAAACACACTCAGCAGAAATAAAACAGACATCTTATCTCTACGCACACACATCACAGGCAGTGGAACCATCAACTTCCCAACATTCGCCACAATCATGAGACTCAGGATGAAGGACACGGATTCGGAAGAAGAGATCATGGATGCCTTTCGTGTATTCGACCCGGACCACAGTGGCAGTATCTCGTCGTCAGACCTGCGTCACATAATGAGCAACTTGGGAGAGAAGCTGACTGAGGATGAACTCCAGGAGATGCTTCGTGAAGCCGACTTGGATGGAGACGGACGTGTGAGCATCTCAGGTAGGCTGGTGGAGGCTGGTGGGGGTGTGTCCTGTATTGTACTGGCGTTGTCAGTTCCTGGCCTGCCTTAATAATGATAATAATATTATAATAATAAAAAAAATAAAAAAATTGATCTCCAATTTTCTTTTGAATGACTCAGAAAAATCATCTTTTTTTTTTCTTTCTTTTTTCTTTCTTCCTTTTCTTTGTTTTCATCATTATTATTATTATTATTATTATTATTATTATCATCATCATCATCATCATCATTAATATTGTTATTGTTATTATTATCTCTTTTTTAAAATCTTTATTGTTCATTATTTTAAGTGAAAAATTCTATTTAGAGTATATAAAATTCTCATAGAATCATAATATACATCGGAAATTTTTGTTCAATGTTTGGTATTTGAAATTTTCTTTTGAAAGCAGCAAATTTGTGACCTTCAGTTACAACAACAACAATACTACTACTACCACTTAAAATACTACTACCACCACCACTACTACTACTGATGATAATGATGATGACAGTGGTAATAGTGATGATAATATTCCAACAATATTGATGGCATTTACAAAGAACTTTATACGATCTTCCACAAATCAAACTACAAAGTCACATTAACCATTCATACACACGCACACTGCCAGCTCTTAAGTGATGAATGAATGAATAGAAATAGAGAGGAGGACAAAAAAAAAAAAAAAAAAAAAAAGAAGAGAGAGAGAAAAAAAAAAAGAAGAGAAAAAAACAAGTATTAAGACTACATGACTAGTGACAGTTTGTGTAGTATATATGTACTTTTCCTTTTCTTTGTTTTTTATGATTGTTTTAATGGAGAACTGAGACTACATGAGTAGTGACAGTTTGTGTAGTATATATGTACTTTTCCTTCCCACTGTTTTTTTTTATGATTGTTTCTAAGGAGAACTAAGACTACATTAGTAGTGACAGTTTGTGCAGTTTATATGTACTTTTCCTTTCTTTTTTATGATTGTTTCCAAGGAGAACTATGACCACATTAGTAGTGACAGTTTGTGCAGTTTATATGTACTTTTTCTTCGTTTTTTATGATTGTTTCAAAGGAGAACTAAGACTACATAAATAATGACATATTGTGCAGTTCATATGTACTTTTCCTTCGTTTTTTATGATTGTTACCAAGGAGAACTAAGACCACATAAGTAGTGACAGTTTGTGCAGTTCACATGTACTTTTCCTTCCCACTGTTTGGTTCTTTGTTTCAGACTTCGTGAGGATGATGAACCAGAGCAGTGAAGGTCAGTTCAATCTGTGGCCACATTGTAATCATCTCGTGGTAGTGTTGTGTCTAACGGTGACATATGTGAGCTTCGCATTCTCATTTTATGTGGGCTTGCATTTGACCATGGAGCTGGCCGCATTGTGATTTTCCCATGGGAGTGTCATGGTCAGTGATGTCCAACATTGCGCTTCGCATTCTAGTTTGGTGTGGACTCGAATGTGGATGTGGAGCTGTGGTTTGGGCCTGCATGGGTCTCCACAGTGATAGAAGAACAGAATAGAACAGAACAGAATAGAATAGGATAGAATAGGTCTTTATCACCAAGTGAACCGGAGTAACAAGGAATGTTGGGGGTGCGGGTGGGTGTGGGATAGTACATGAAAAGGTAGAAACATAATCAGAAATCATAAGCTGACACAGATACAGTAGAATTTTATAGTTAAAATAAATCATTCGATGGAAGGGAAACTATTGGGGCTGTTTGGACATTGCTGCTGCTGTCTTCCTCTTTACGTGGGCCCCAGTGATGCTCTTTACGTGGGCCCCAGTGATGCTGCTGTCTTCCTCTTGACGTGGGCCCCAGTGATGCTGCTGTCTTCCTCTTTACGTGGGCCCCAGTGATGCTGCTGTCTTCCTCTTTACGTGGGCCCCAGTGATGCTGCTGTCTTCCTCTTTACGTGGGCCCCAGCGATGCTGTTGTCTTCCTCTTTACATGGGCCCCACTGATGCTGCTGTCTTCCTCTTTACGTAGGCCCCAGCGATGCTGTTGTCTTTCTCTTTACGTAGGCCCCACTGATGCTGCTGTCTTCCTCTTTACGTGGGCCCCAGTGATGCTACTGTCTTCCTCTTTACGTGGGCCCCAGCGATGCTGCTGTCTTCCTCTTTATGTGGGTCCCACCAATGCAGTTGTCTTCCTCTTTACGTGGGCCCCAGTGATGCTGCTGTCTTCCTCTTTATGTGGGTCCCAGTGATGCTGCTGTCTTCCTCTTTACGTGGGCCATCCCAAGGCCAACTGTTGTGAAGTCCTCTTGGCCGAGAGAGTGGGGGTGTAGCTTGGGCATGATGCTCTCCCACTAAAATTGAATTCTAGCCCAGATATGTTTGGACCGCAGTTGCTTCCCCCCCTCTCTCTCCCCCCCCCCCCCCCTTGTTTTAGTTGTTGTTTAGAGAGATGTTGCATGGAGTTGACCAAATTCATACATATAATTTTTCTGTGTGTATGCATATAAGAATTATGTGCATACACACACGCACGCATGCACACGCATGTGCACACACACACATGCAGCACACACATGCATGCACACACACACAGACATGCATGCATGCAGGCAACCATGCACACATGCACACACACACACACAGACACACACACACACACACACACACACACACACACACACACACAAACACACACCCACACACACACACAAACACACACATACACACACACAAACACACTACATACACATTCATTCTTTTTCACGCTTATACAACTTTTCCACATGAGCAAATGCACACACGCTTACACACACAGCACACAATATATATGAAAGATCATACAGTGTGACATGATATCATGACGAATGATTATTGTGCATCATAATACAACATCATGGGATAGATGTAAGATAACCATTCATGATGCCATATTACACATTTATCAGCAAAATATCTTCGAACACATTCAAAAGCCAGCGCTTTACAGCACAGTACAGAACAACAATGACAAAAGACCCCATACCACAAAATGCACAGTAACTGTTCCAAAGAGAAGCGGAAAGAAGCACTGATTTGATCCAAATATCTGGGGGATGGGGTGGGGGTGTTCTTTTTTTGTCCCACAGACACTGATGCGGGAAGAGGACAGCCAGTTAGGAAAGAACCAGAATTTCTCAAGCAGGAGGAACGTATGTCCACAATGGCTGCTGAAATGCAAGAGCTAAAGGAAACAGCGAAAAGTTTGGCTGAGGAACTGGAGGCGGCAGCAGCATCAGTGGATCATGTGCATGGAATCAAAGAGGAGTTCTTCAGAAGCGAGACTCATGCCGAGGAGAAATCAGATGCCCCTGATGAAGTGCTAGCAGAGTTGGACTTCATGGTGGTAGATGAGTACCCGAGCAACTCCCCTGGAATTTGTGAGAGCCAAGGTTCGGTTTACGAGCGCCTGAGTAGCCCCAAAGGCATTAGTGAGCCCTCTGACGAGTCGGTTGGGTTTGGAACTGCTCTTCTGTCACATGGCAGTGATGGCATGATGAGTGAAGGTTTTGGTGGGGGGTTCGGTTTTGGATCTGTCCAGGCACCAGCAAACAGTAAAGAAACAAGTGATGTATTTGGTGGGGGGTTCAGTTTTGGATCTGTCCAAGCACCAGCAAACAGTAAAGAAACAAGTGATGTATTTGGTGGGGGGTTCAGTTTTGGATCTGTCCAAGCACCAGCAAACAGTAAAGAAACAAGTGATGTATTTGGTGGGGGGTTCAGTTTTGGATCTGTCCAGCCCCCAGTGGACATCAAGGCAACAAGTGACGAGTTTGGTGGGGCGTTGGGTTTTGGTCAGATGGGAGGCGTCATCCCTAGATGGACTTCAGCCTGCATTGGCGGAAGTGTCAGCATGTCTGGTGGGTTTGGTCATGCAGAGCCAGCCTCAGGAGCAGGTCCGTTTGGAACCACTCATCCAGCCACTGGAGTGTTGTTGGGGAATCAACAACAACAACAACAACAACCAGCTACAGGAGGAGGGTTGTTTGGCAGTCAACAGCCAGCTACAGGAGGGTTGTTTGGCAGTCAACAGCCAGCTACAGGAGGAAGGTTGTTTGGGAGTCAACAGCCAGCTACAGGAGGGTTTGGGAGTCAACAGCCAGCTACAGGTGGAGGGTTTGGGAGTCAACAGCGAGCTACAGGAGGGTTTGGGAGTCAACAGCCAGCTACAGGAGGAGGGTTTGGGAGTCAACAGCCTGCTACAGGAGGAGGGTTGTTTGGGAGTCAGCAGCCAGCTACAGGAGGAGTGTTGTTTGGGAGTCAACAGCCAGCTACAGAAGGAGGGTTGTTTGGGAGTCAACAGCCAGCTACAGGAGGAGGGTTGTTTGGGAGTCAACAGCCAGCTACAGGAGGAGGGTTGTTTGGGAGTCAACAGCCAGCTACAGGAGGAGGGTTGTTTGGGAGTCAACAGCCAGCTACAGGAGGAGGGTTGTTTGGGAGTCAACAGCCAGCTACAGGAGGGTTTGGGAGTCATCAACCAGCTACAGGAGGAGGGTTGTTTGGGAGTCAACAGCCAGCTACAGGAGGGTTTGGGAGTCAACAGCCAGCTACAGGAGGAGGGTTGTTTGGGAGTCAACAGCCAGCTACAGGAGGAGGGTTGTTTGGGAGTCAACAGCCAGCTACAGGAGGAGGGTTGTTTGGGAGTCAACAGCCAGCTACAGGAGGGTTGTTTGGGAGTCAACAGCCAGCTACAGGAGGAGGGTTGTTTGGGAGTCAACAGCCAGCTACAGGAGGAGGGTTGTTTGGGAGTCAACAGCCAGCTACAGGAGGGTTTGGGAGTCAACAGCCAGCTACAGGAGGAGGGTTGTTTGGGAGTCAACAGCCAGCTACAGGAGGGTTTGGGAGTCAACAGCCAGCTGCAGGAGGGTTTGGGAGTCAACAGCCAGCTAGAGGAGGGTTTGGGAGTCATCAACCAGCTACAGGAGGAGGATTGTTTGGGAGTCAACAGCCAGCTACAGGAGGGTTTGGGAGTCAACAGCCAGCTACAGGAGGAGGGTTGTTTGGCAGTCAACAGCCAGGTACAGGAGGGTTGTTTGGGAGTCAACAGCCAGCTTCAGGAGGGTTTGGGAGTCAACAGCCAGCTACAGGAGGGTTTGGGAGTCAACAGCCAGCTACAGGAGGAGGGTTGTTTGGGAGTCAACAGCCAGCTACAGGAGGGTTTGGGAGTCAACAGCCAGCTACAGGAGGAGGGTTTGGGAGTCAACAGCCAGCTGCAGGAGGGTTTGGGAGTCAACAGCCAGCTACAGGAGGAGGGTTTGGGAGTCAACAACCAGCTATAGGAGGAGGGTTTGGGAGTCAACAGCCAGCTGCAGGAGGGTTTGGGAGTCAACAGCCAGCTACAGGAGGGTTTGGGAGTCAACAGCCAGCTGCAGAAGGGTTTGGGAGTCAACAGCCAGCTACAGGAGGAGCGTTTGGGAGTCAACAGCCAGCTGCAGGAGGGTTTGGGAGTCAACAGCCAGCTACAGGAGGAGGGTTTGGGAGTCAACAGCCAGCTGCAGGAGGGTTTGGGAGTCAACAGCCAGCTAGAGGAGGGTTTGGGAGTCATCAACCAGCTACAGGAGGAGGGTTGTTTGGGAGTCAACAGCCAGCTACAGGAGGGTTTGGGAGTCAACAGCCAGCTACAGGAGGAGGGTTGTTTGGGAGTCAACAGCCAGCTACAGGAGGAGGGTTTGGGAGTCAACAGCCAGCTACAGGAGGGTTTGGGAGTCAACAGCCAGCTACAGGAGGAGGGTTGTTTGGGAGTCAACAGCCAGCTTCAGGAGGGTTGTTTGGGAGTCAACAGCCAGCTACAGGAGGGTTTGGGGGTCAACAGCCAGCTACAGGAGGGTTTGGGGGTCAACAGCCAGCTACAGGAGGAGGGTTGTTTGGGAGTCAACAGCCAGCTACAGGAGGGTTGTTTGGGAGTCAACAGCCAGCTACAGGAGGGTTTGGGAGTCAACAGCCAGCTACAGGAGGAGGGTTGTTTGGGAGTCAACAGCCAGCTACAGGAGGAGGGTTGTTTGGGAGTCAACAGCCAGCTACAGGAGGAGGGTTTGGGAGTCAACAGCCAGCTGCAGGAGGGTTTGGGAGTCAACAGCCAGCTGCAGGAGGGTTTGGGAGTCAACAGCCAGCTACAGGAGGAGGGTTGTTTGGGAGTCAACAGCCAGCTACAGGAGGAGGGTTGTTTGGGAGTCAACAGCCAGCTACAGGAGGAGGGTTTGGGAGTCAACAGCCCGCTGCAGGAGGGTTTGGGAGTCAACAGCCAGCTACAGGAGGGTTTGGGAGTCAACAGCAAGCTACAGGAGGAGGGTTGTTTGGGAGTCAACAGCCAGCTACAGGAGGGTTGTTTGGGAGTCAACAGCCAACTACAGGAGGGTTTGGGAATCAGCAGCCAGCTACAGGAGGGTTGTTTGGGAGTCAACAGCCAGCTACAGGAGGGTTTGGGAATCAGCAGCCAGCTACAGGAGGGTTGTTTGGGAGTCAACAGCCAGCTACAGGAGGGTTTGGGAGTCAACAGCCAGCTGCAGGAGGGTTTGGGAGTCAACAGCCAGCTACAGGAGGGTTTGGGAGTCAACAGCCAGCTACAGGAGGAGGGTTGTTTGGAAGTCAACAGCCAGCTACAGGAGGGTTCGGGAGTCAACAACAAGAACAAAAACAACAACAACAAACAGCTACAGGAGGAGGGTTGTTTGGGAGTCAACAACAACAACAGCAACAAGCTACAGGCACAGTCCAGTTGTTTGCTTCTCCTCGATCAGAAGTAGCTGGGGCAAAGGCAGACCCACAGTCGGCAGCAAGTTGTTGCCGTTCTGGTGGAGAGAAGCAATCACAGGAGCCCCCTCCAGAAATTCTGTCACCACGGCCACCACTGCCCCCAACAAGTCCACAACATCAGAGCGATCTACTGGCTCCAATGAAAGCAGTGTCACCTGGGGTGAAAACAGCGACACCTGAAAAATACATCACACTTTCCGATCACGGCTCAGCATTTTCCGTGCACTATGAGGAAGAACCTACTGTGTACAAAAAGTCAAAAAAGAAGCCGCTGCCTCTGGAAGGCAAGGACAGGCTTGCAGGAAAAGCCAGAGAGACGCTGTTGGATGAAGTGTTCGATTCTCTGAGCTGTGGTGGCAAGGAAATGGAGTCACCACGTACCAGGGGTGGAGAGGAGACACTGGTGGATGAAGCGGCCGGTTCTTTTTACAGTGGTGGCAAGAAGAAGATGCCCCTCCTGGAGAAAATGAAGAGGGGGGGAAGACCTGCTAAAAAGATTGCAGGGAAGCTGCTGGATGAGGCAACCGATAAAAAGACATCGTCGGACGAAGCGACTGATCCCCTCAGTGGTGGCGGCGGGGACGGGCAGAAGACCTGGCCAGTGACCCAGCCAGTGTCCTGGAGAAGGGTCAGCTCTGATGGCTGGACAGTGCAGCGTCAATCAGCAGCAGCTGCGGCAGAGAGAGGACTGACCCAAAGTCCTTTCTCGTCGCTCTCTCACGCAGCCCCTGACCCTTCACCTGCACCTCCCACTTGCTCTCCATCATACTCCCCCACCTCTCCATCATACAGCCCCACCTCTCCCTCATACAGCCCAGCTTCTCCATCATACTGCCCCACCTCTCCCTCATACTCCCCCACCTCTCCCTCATACTCCTCTGCTGTCCCTATAGTCTCTGCCACTTCCTGCCACTCTGCCACACCCTCTCTTCCTGCTGTAGCCTTGGGCGGAACAGCCCCCGTGGCATCAGCTTCCGAGAAAACCGACCCGTCCAGCAGCATAAGCAGACGTGGCATGAGGACCTCAGTGATCAACAAATACTTCCCTCCAGATTTCACCATACTGGCTATGCAGTCCAGAGAGCAAAGGAAGCCGCTGCTAGGACGCTCGTCTTCCCAGAGAGGACCGTGGTATCTCTCACAGGCAAGACCTCGCCAGATTCACAGTGATGATGCGCCATGCCTGGAATCTGAGGGAGAGGTTCTGGTGACGACGACAACAGGAAGTTGGAGTTTGTGCACACTGACAGACACAGGAGCTGAGAATTATTGGGGAGGCGCCGGTGCAGAGGTGGGCACGTGCCGACTGGTCTCGGATCTGGAAGAGTGGAAGAGGACGCTTCGAGAGAACCTTCCAGGCCTGGTGAAACTGCTGAAGGTAGCGTGATAGGAACAGATCTCCCTCTCTCTCTCTCTCTCTCTCTCTGTATATATATATATATATCCCGCATATATGTGTGTGTGTGTGTGTGTGTGTGTGGGGAAAAGAGTTATGATGATGTTTTTAAACTATTGCACATTCTTTCTTTTCTTTTTCTATGTGCCTTTTTTATATTATAAAACGAACATTTAAAAACTCAACACACACACACACGCATGCATGCACGCACACAGGCATGCACGCACTCACGCACCCAGAGAGAGAGAGAGAGAGAGTTTTCTATAAATAGAAGTTGGTACTGGTCTTCTCAACACTGCTGTTGGAATCCACAATCAGGATATATACATGTGGGAGGTCAACAAACACAACGCAAAATAAACACTGATTTTTTAAAACGTTTTCCTTCTCGTAGTTTGATGACTCAATGAATTTGTTTTTCGGGTACATTTATTCTTTCATGTCAAGCTGACGGTTGTACAAGCCAGGCGATGTTTTTCATGTGGAGCGATGATGTGTGCAGGGGAGGGAACTGTGTCAGCTTGGCTCGATCCTCCAGGATCTTATCTGTGTGGACGTCGGCAGATGTGAGAAAATGCTGCGCTCCAGTGGGATTCAGTCCCTTGGTAAAAGACCTTGTCCTCACTGCTTTGTTGCCTGTTGCTTTCAGATGAGGGCAAAGAGAGGGAAGGATGGTGGGGTGGTAGGGGGTCGGAGGTGGGGGGCTGTGTTCAGACAAATCCATATACACTTCGCCACATCTGCTTGGCAGATGCCTGACCAGCAGCATAACCCAATGCCTCCTTGAGAATTCATTTTCATTCATTCATTTTGCCCATCGCTCCTGGTGGAGCATAGGCCATCGACAACCCCTCGCTATCGCACTCTGTTCTGGGCTGTTCTGGCCATTCCAGTCCAGTTGGTCCCTTGCTGCTTCAGCTCTGCCTCGGTATCTCGCCTTCAGCTGTTGCGAAGCCGGCCTCTCTTCCTCTTTCCCTGCGGGTTCCAGGTCAGGGCTTGGCGTGCACATGCATACATATTTGTGTACATATTCGAGTGGATTTCTTCTTCAGAATTTTGCCAGAGGACAACACTCTCGTTGCCATGGGTTCTTTTTCAGTACGCCAAATACGTGTTGCACATGGGACCTTGGTTTATCATCTCATAGTTATGACAAGACGCTCCATGTGATTTTCCCGTCAAACTTCAGAGAAAGGGCAAGAGTGGGATATGAACCAAGACCCTCACCGACTTTCTGTGTTGGCAGATGAGGATCTTAGTCATTCTGCCACCTTTTACCCTTGTGACCCTGGTATGAATCAGTACCCTCCCCCCCCCCCCCCCTCCCCCCCCCCCCCACCACCCCCCAAAAAAGGGGGAAAAAAAAAGAAAAGAAAAAACTTGGCTTTGTGATGATGAAAACCAAGAAGTTCACGATTTTGCTTTTGTTCTGATTGGATGGTAAGCTTTGTGCTTGGATAGACTCATTTCAGTCATAGATTTTCATCATTTCAGTCGTCTGAGCGAGATATGTCACATCTTTCAATTTAGGTTGGCCGAGTGCTGGAATGAGGGCTGTTCTGAACGGTCACTGGGCGCAGGAATCAGCACTGTTTTGGATGGACCAAAAATGGGTCTCACCTTGTTGGATTCACCGACTGCAAAGCGAGACACAGTGGCAGAACTGGTTGGGCGGTTGGACTAGTGACCCAGTGTTCACCAGTGATCAGGGTTCGAGGCCCTGTTTCGGCATGGTGCTGTGTCCTTTATGAAAGGCACTTTACTCCGATGTTCCTCACTCCACCCAGGTGTGAATGGGTACCTGACTTCAGCTAGAGAAGGTTAAAAACAGCGGGAGGATAGGATTGGGCCCCGCCTTCCTATGCCGAGCCCCAGACACAGTGGATATGAATTCTCTGCCTTCCCATGCCGAGCCAGTGGATATGAAATCTCTGCCCTGGTGGCCATAGAAGGCAGTGGGATTAACCTAAAGCGATTCATATATCATTAAGTGGATGGAAAGGTAGGTGATGCAGAAATACAGAGTCAAGCCATTACGGCTTTTACCACACCCTGTCAGCTTCCATCCACACCTATATCAGTTAGCTACAGGTAAATGAAGCACAGCCAGTCTTCCTCGTGGTTACCTTCAAGCAAGCTGAGAGGAAACAGTGAGCAGCAATGGGTTGAAGTCGTATGTCTGCTTTTGTTCAACTTGAAAGGTAAAAGTTACTCAGGTTGTTGGTTGTGTAAAAGTAAATAAAACTCCCCCCCCCCCCCCCTTAATTTGCTTTCCCTTTTCACAATGAATTTCTTCCTTTTTTTTTTTATTATAGAAATATTACAGTATTCAGTTTCTACTTTCGATTGATTTACACGTGCTGCTTATACCAACACATACCCCACATTACAAACAATACACCATTGTGTGTTATTCCTCTGTTTGAACAACAACAACAACAACAAAATTGTTTCAAATGGTGCTCTTTTGTCATGACCACCTACTCTGTACACAGATATACTTGAACATAATTCTTACAAATTTTTGTATGGTATTGTAATGTATTGAATTGTATTGCATTGTATTGTGTTGTCTTGTATTACATAGCATTGTATTGTGTTGTGTTGTGTTGTATCACTCATTTGTCACAACAGATATCTCTGTTGTTATTGTTTTTTTCTTTTATTTTCGTCTGGAGTTCTGACTGTACGATCATCATTTCCTCCTTAGGATCAAAGGCAGCCAGGAAGCTTGAGCGACTGGTAGCCACCATGTTAGTCGCACTGTCCATCCTGATGATCGACCCGCGCATAGGTGGCAGTACCAAGAAAAGAATCCAGTGTCTGAAAGGTTTGCTGATGGGCAAGGTCACCTCGTCGGATGTGGCGCCTTTCCTGGACTACCCTGGGATCCGCTGGTGTCAGGCTGTGCATGCCCAGTTCCCGCTGGCCTGTTCCTCTCTGGAGCTGGCTCCTGATTGGCCCACGTTTTGTGCTTGTGTGCTGGGTGTGATGTGAGGTGGCTCCTGATTGGGTCAGTGAAATGGACATAATGTAAGGTGGCACTTGATTGGTTCAGTGAGTTGGGTGTGATGTGAGGTGGCTCCTGATTGGGTCAGTGAAATGGACATAATGTAAGGTGGCACTTGATTGGTTCAGTGAGTTGGGTATGATGTGAGGTGGCTCCTGATTGGGTCAGTGAAATGGATATGATGTAAGATGGCTCTTGATTGGTTCAGTGAGCTGAGTGTGATGTGAGGTGGCTCCTGATTGGGTCAGTGAAATTGATATGATGTGAGTGGTTCTTGATTGGATCAATGAAATGGGTGTTTTGTGAGGTGGCTTCTGTTTTAATTTGTATGTATGTATGTGTATACATATATATACAAGCAGGCAATATGTTGTTTTTTTGTGTGTTTTTTTTGCATTGTCCAGACATAAGAGGCAAATATAAGCAAATATGTTCATATTCTGCTCAAACATATGCTTTGTTCTTTTTTTGCCAATTCACTTATTGATCTAACTGTTGATTTGTTTATTTATATATTTGCTTACGCTCTGTGACTCTGTTCTGAGCCTGTTTTCAAATGTGCACTTTTGATTTAAGTGAATGATATTGTAATGTGTATTTTGATGCCAGCTTTAAGTGAAAAGTATTTGATCAGTTTTGCAGTCGAGTTAATCACATGTTGTTGTAGAGACTGTGAGATGGTTGGTTATGTTCCTAGCTGTATGTTGATAATTATGTGCAGGGACCTTTTTTTGTTTATCTTTTTTTTGTGCCATTTCTTGTTTAGATGATTTATGGGATCTTTATCTTACATTTTGATAATACATTTTGTGCGGGTGTATAAGTTTCTGCTATTTTGTGACCAGTTTTGCTCTGGTCATCAATAATATTCTTTGTTTGCTCTCTTTGGTATTGCTTGTCTTTTTGTATTTTTCACTGGCATTATAGTTTGAAGTGAATTAGCAAAAGAAAGTCAAATGTGAATGGACTGCAAGTTGGTTTTTATCCAAGACCAGAAGAATTTAGACAGGAAAGCTAAAGTTAAATCTGGATAAAGCTATTTTAAGACTATTTTGATATCCAGTGACTGGAAGCATGAAGTCATGGACTGCTACAACTGAAAGCCATCATGCCTTGAACCTGAATCTAGTTGTTCTCTTTTTGACTCACTTGTATAAACAAAGTGAGTCTATGTTTTAACCCGGTGTCCATGTGTCTATGTGTCCGTGGTAAACTTTAACATTGACATTTTCTCTGCAAATACTTTGTCAGTTGACACCAAATTTGGCATAAAAATAGGAAAAATTCAGTTCTTTCCAGTCATCTTGTTTAAAACAGTATTGCACCTCTGGGATGGGCACAAAAAAAAATTAAAAAAGAAGCCAAATTATATGCAAACTGCATTTACTGTTATATTTATATTTTTTGTATTCTCTAAACTTGGCACTTTGACCTCTTATTCTGACACAACAACAAGAGGAGTCATTATTATCATTTTTTGTTCAAACAGGAACTTCTTTTTGCTAAGCATGGAATTTTTATTTATTTTGCAAACGTTTTGGTGCAGATAGTAAAAAAAAGGGAAATTACTCTGTAATTAATGCTAGGGGACTTAATTTATCACAAGTGAGTCTTGAAGGCCTTGCCTCTCTTGTTGTTGTTGAATAAATGTGTATGTGTATGTGTGGAGATGGGGGTGCATGGGAGGTATTTTCCCTTTTTTTATGTTATGAATGTATGTATTTTATTCTGTATGAATGCATTTTCTCTCTCTCTCTGTCTCTCTTTCTGTCTCTATCTGTCATATATCTACCAAATCTATCTGTCTATCTATCTATATGTATAGATATATATATATATATATGTGTGTGTGTGTGTGTGTGTTATTCATTTATTCATATTTTTGTTTGACAGCCCTAATTTACCTGAAAATGTCTGTAAATACTCCCAGTGTAATTTAATCAAAACGATTTGAATCATAATGAGCTCTGTGATAATTTTTTATTCACATTAAGCTGTGGTGATTGTTTATAAATTCATGTGTGATAAATCTGTCATGATATGATATATATTCTCCATGAGATAATGTTCCTGGTGTCATCTGAGTTTTTGGATGTGTATGTTGTTACATGGTATGTTCTCTGACAACATGAACCACACACACACACACACACACACACACACACACACACACACACACACAGATTGGTCCACTGCTGCCTTTGACTTTTCTTCTTTTGACCGTCTGTTCAGTTTCATTTGTGCCTTAGTACTGGTACACAATTTTTTCCCCGAAACTTATCATATGCATTCAGTTTCTCTTCAGACTTTAGGATTGTGATTGGCAGTTTTTGTCGTGTGTTTTTCAGCTATGTTGCATGTGTGAGTTGTTTTTTGGATGTTTTCCATAAAAATGTTTATGAACTACATTTATACCTTTTGTGTGTTTAGTATTTTTAATCCCACGTAAAAAAAACAATAGTGACAGAATGACCAAAGCCAAAGCTGGCTATGTTCTGTGTTTAAGTGCATGGAAATGACTGTATTTCTATATTATTGTCACTTGCATGTGTTTTTCTTCGGGAAAAAAGCATCTTGGAACTGTAATGAGAGAATATGTGTGTGTGTGTGTGTGTGTGTGTGTGTGTGTGTGTGTGTGTTTTCTTTATAACTCTGACTAGAATGTTTGTAGCCATTATATGCCCTGTTTTTTGTGTTTTTTTGTGGTTTATTTATATACTTATGTTTTTGTTATTCATGGCTGTTAGACTGGAGTGGACACAGGGTTGCTGGGTTGTGTTACGTCTGTTGTCAATATACATAAATGACTACATACACACACACACACACACACACGCACACACACATGCTCACACACACACACACACACACACACACACACACACACACACACACACACTAACATTAACACACACTCTCACATTCACACAAAAACACACACACACACATTTAAGTCTAAAATCACAATTGTGGGTGGACGTTAAACAAAAGAATGAACGAAGACGCACACACACACACACACTGTCACGGACACACACAGAGATTTACACACATAGACACACACGACACAGACACAGACACAGACACACACACATCTCTCTCTCTCTATATATATATATCTATATACATATATATATTTGTATTTGTATTTCTTTTTATCACAACAGATTTCTCTGTGTGAAATTTGGGCTGCTCTCCCTAGGGAGAGCGCATTGCTACACTACAGCGCCACCCATTTTTAAAATATTTGTTTCCTACGCGCAGTTTTATTTGTTCTTCCTATCGAAGTGGATTTTTATACAGAATTTTGCCAGGAACAACTCTTTTGTTGCTGTGGGTTATTTTACGTGCGCTAAGTGCACGCTGCAATCGGGACCTCGGTTTATCGTCTCATTTGAATGACTATGTCTATATATATATATATATATGTATGTGCATATATATGTGTGTTTGTGTGTGTGTGTGTGTGTATATATATATATATATATATATATATATATATATCCTATTCATGAAAGATTTGTAAACAAAATTTGGATGTTTTGTTATGATTAGATAAGCCCTTTCTGATGGTAACTGTTATGAATTATTGTCAATGTTATGAATTGTATGGTATTGTTATCAGTAAATCATATAATTATTATGTTGGTTGTTATGTTATTTTAGTGTTGTCAAGAATTAATATTATTATATCAGTTGTTATGTTACTGTAGTGTTATCAGTATATCAATAATGTTACATCAGTTGTTATTGTAGAGTTATCAATGAATTTAAACTATTTTGGTTGCTATTGTTGTCACCACCAGACATTTCAACCAGATCTGTCAACAGGAATTTGCTATTCTGATTATATTTGGTTTTACTTCTTACATCAAGATTTGCTACATACGCAATACTTTTTAGCAGTTGTGTTATACATCAAAAATGAAAAAAAAACACCTTGATTTTATTGTTTTGTTTTAGTCACAACCTTTCTCTTTTTTTAATGCTATATCTGAGTGAGCGGGAGAGTGTTTGCAATACAAAATGGTTTTGAAAAGACATAGTGTGTGTGTGTGTGTGTGTGTGTGTGTGTGTGTGTGTGTGTGTGCACATTTGTTCAGTTACATTTACTTTGTTTCAGCATTTGAAACTAATATCTTCATCAATGGAATGCAAATCAGTGCGGAGAAAACCAAACTGATGACTAACAACACAAACGGCATCAGCATTGACATCAAAGTCAACGACGAAAAGCTTAAAACAGTCCACAGCTTCAAATATCTGGGAGCAATCGTGTCAGATGAAGGATCTAAACCAGAAGTACTCTCGAGAATTGCCCAAACAACAACGGCACTCAACAAGCTGAACACCATCTGGAACAACAAAAACATCGCTCTCAGCTCAAAAATCAGACTGATGCGTTCCCTGGTTATATCAATATTGCTCTACGCCTGCGAGACTTGGACCCTGACTGCAGACATCGAGAGAAGAATCCAAGCTGTCGAGATGAGATGCTTTCGTAGACTACTTGGCATCTCCTACAGAGACCACATCACTAACACGGAAGTGAAGAACAGAATCCAGCAAAGTATTGGACCCTACGAAGACCTTCTGTCCATAGTGAAAAAACGCAAACTTAGATGGTATGGACACATCTCCCGATCATCTGGTCTTGCCAAAACGTTCCTGCAAGGCACCGTACAAGGAGGCAGAAGGAGAGGACGGCAGAAGAAGAGATGGGAAGACAACATCCGGGGGTGGACAGGCTTGACGCTCGGTGACGCCCTGAGGAAATCAGAAAACCGTGAAGAGTGGAGAGGAGTGGTGGCCAGGTCAGCAGCGGTGCCCCAACGGTCTGAACCCAGACTACGGGAGAGGTGAAGGTGAAGGTGAAGGTGATCTTCATCAACAGTTTCAGTTTCAGTTTCAGTAGCTCAAGGAGGCGTCACTGCGTTTGGACAAACCCATATACGCTACACCACATCTGCCACGCAGATGCCTGACCAGCAGCGTAACCCAACGCGCTTAGTCAGGCCTTGAGAAAGAAGGGTAAATAAATAATAGATAAATACATAAAAAAAGAACTACTACTACTAATAATAATATGTATAAGGCACAAAAACTTGATGAAGTCAATTATAAGCGTACATAAATAAATAAATAAATAATTTTTAAAAAGTAATAATAATGATAATAATAATAAATAAATGAATAAATAAAAACAACAATGATGATAAATAAGCAAATAAATGTAAAACATGCAAACTGGCACACATTCACACATACACACACATATCTTAACAAATATCCACCAAACATGCAGTTTCACAGATATGAAAGCACAGTCAAATACACATAAACGTACATGAGCCCCAACACACACATACAAACACACACACATTACCCTGCACCCTCTCACACTCATTTCTAGGCTACGTATCGCAGCTTCCATGGCACACACACACACACAGAGGCACACTTACGTAGATTTCAAAAGGATCTCTAAAATCACATGCACACTAAAAAAAACACACAAAAAACAACAACCAAAAACCAAGTTTCATTTTTCATCCAGTTTGTTTTTTTAACAACATTCTACAGTTTTTTTGTTTTTTTTGTTTTTGGGTGGGTTTTTTTTTCTTTCTTGTATCCATTTTCTGTTTTACTGGCTCATACTTCATGACTTTTATTTATTTATTTGATTTATGATTTTTTTTTTTATACGTTGATATTTTTGTTTTGTCTTATTATATTCTAAATTCCTACTCTTCACATTTTGGGCGTGTCCGGAGACTCGAACTCACAGCCTTCTGATTGTGAGAACGGCGATCACCCAACTGAGCCATGCAGGCACCCGATGAATACGGCCAAAAAAATGTTTTTATCATGATGAACTGTATTAAAGCCTGAACCGGACTATAAATGGCGGGCGATTTGAATCAAGCCAGTTTCTCACCAGAGTCTGACACTGTGACGTCGGTGAAGGTTTATTCAAAATAAAAGCCTAATAAAGCTACGGTTTGACTTCATTTATGGCAGAGAGCGAGATTTGCCTAGCAGCTTCCAATCTAGACCTGAATTGACTTTGGAAAGTACAAAATGTGTCAGCTACACGTAATACAAAATTTGAATGCAGAGAAAAGGGGCGGAGCTAGAGCCGTTTGTGTTTGCGCTAGACGTGTCTGTCAGATAAAAATAGCACCAGCACGTGGTACTGTCCGGTGAGAATTGGAAAGCATGCAGACAGCCCCTCGACGTTGGCAACCGTAAACGACCACATTGTTTGTAAAACATGCAAACGGAGAGAAATATGACGATCTCCTAACCTTTCACCACCACATGTGACCCATGTAGGGAAGGTCGTCTGGATTTGGATACAAGTCCTGGATAGGCTCTAGTGCGCATGCGCAACCGAAACCTTGCTCTCGGGAGTTAAGACTTTAAGTGTGCAAGAAGCCAAGCAAAACTGAATGGAATGGCGAGAATGATGGGGGCGGGGAATGGGTGGCGAGAGAAGTGGAGAGAGAGAGTAACGGAAAAAAAGAGACAGACGGACAGACACATAGACAGACATAGAGTAACGTAGAAAATAACACACACACACACACACACACACACACACACACACACAGAAAGAAATGGTCGAAGGGAAGAAATTCAGACAGTGGTAATAGCAGAGAAAGTTTTATTTCGATAGTCTCCCATATATGAACTGGAGATGGTCCTCCCGTTCACTGATTCTCTCTTTGGGGTGGGGAGGGGTAGGGAGAGGGGAAAGAGAAGTCAGGATAATACAGAAAAGATAGAAAACTACTAAGAAATGCACAACTAACATGAAATTAGCTTTTAACAGTAACATTTCAATAATGATGATAATAACTAAAACCATTAAGTACATTAAAGGAATGTAGAAATAGGGCTATGAACTAAAATGCCTTTGAAAGTTCTACTAAAAGAACCTCGTTTGAAATAACTTCCCCCAAATCATCTGCAGAATAGTTACTCTCTGTGAAATACTTGGGCAAGAAGATACCTAATTGCTGACATTTACTTTACTGTGTGTGTGTGTGTGTGTGTGTGTGTGTTCCTAGGGGCATGTAGACTGGAGATTAAAGTTTTGTTCCTGCTGTCTGTCTGTCTCTGTCTGTCTGTCTCTCTCTTTAACGATTATGGTATTTTTGAGGAGTGAAAAGAAGCTAGCTGCTTAACCTCAATATAAAAAAGAGAACATTTAGTTCGAGTCCCCCCTCCTCCCCCTCCCCCCCTCTCCCTCTCTCTCTTACGAAATGAAATAGATAAAAAAAAGAAAAAGTAACAACAAACAAGATAGACTAATGTACAAGAGAATTGTAGGAAACGAATTAAAAAAAGAAAAGAAAAAAAAGAAAAAAAAAGAAAAGAAAAAAAAGAAAAGAAACGGAATTGAACAGGACAGAAGTAAACGAATGAATTTAGATAATAATATTCTTAAATATACTATCAAAAAATCACCCAGAAGAAAAATAACGGGAAAACGACGAAACAAACACAGGACACGGAACAAACAATTCATTATCTGCATGTGCAGCAGTGTTGCTTTACATGACTCATTCAAGAGCATGGACGTAACGCGAGTTTCGACACGGCCACTTCTGCTTTGCACTGGCATCCGACGCTGAAGTGTTTGCCGAGCCCGGCAACCAATGCACAGTGAGGCGGTGTTTTGTTCATAATTTCAGAAACGCCCCACCATACATTTTTTCTTTCTTTTACACTTCATGTGATCTTCTTTCGTTTTTATTATTATTATTTTTTTTAATCTGCAGAGCCACACACCCAACCTGGCTCTTTCTCAACCCTGGAACCAGCAGAAAGCTATTCACATTAAGTTGATACGAGGGTCACGCACCAGAGGAGACCCTGCAGTGCTTAAGAACCATTGCGTTGGAGTTCAGGAGTGCCTTTTCTGATTCAGCAAACTAGCTACCTGCTATAAGCTCCTTGCTGAGAACAACGATCGCTTAACAATGATGATTAGTTGCAGAGTCCGACGGAGTGAACACTTTCCCCAGGAGTTAAGACCGCCGCCACGTCCCTCCAGCAACAGTCTCCAGGAGTTTGCTGAAACCGAACCCCCCCCCCCCCCCCCCCCTGGCCCCCCTTACCCCTCCACACACATGCAGACACGCACGCACGCGCGTACACACACACACACACACACACAGACGTAAACACACACCGCAGAATTGTGTTAATGGTGTCTGATTATTATCTTTATTATTATTGAATTGTTACTGTTAAATGTAATTGCATGTTAGTTATGCATTTCTTTGGTAATTTTCTGGTTTACCTTTTCTGTTTACCTCTTCCCTGCCCCCCCCCCCCCCCCCCCCCTCCCACTACCCCCCCCCCCCCCCCCCCCCCTTCTTCTTTTTTTTTTTTTTTTAACGTCTAATATCGGCTGATAGTGAAAAGACGCTAAAGAACGAACACACACGCAAAAAACAACCAAACAAAGAAAAGAACCCCGAACTCACAGTCATGGAAGCGATTGGGGGAACCCAAAAACGAAAGCGGACGTAAAAGACTTCACGATTTGAGACGATTCTTTTTTTTTTTTCTGAATTCTTACGATGAGAGTTATGACAATGCTACTTCAGAGATCTATGTCACATGCCTGAAATCTTTGCTTCCTTTCATTAAGATAAATAATAATGCGTCCTCCATCGTTTTATGGAAAAACAAAGACATCTGGGCTTGGATTTATTATTTCTATGATAGCATACCAGTCGCCATCCAATGAATCCAACAGGTTATGGTGTGGTGTCCAGTTTTTAATCGTGGGATTGGTTGTCTAGATTCCCTTTAAATAGTCCCCTTTGGATTATCCCTTGTTACTGGTCCCTCTGGGCCGTGTCTAGTAGTTTTCCACGCACAGTTTTATAAAACATGTCAAGACGTTTGTTTCATTCATATTTTTGGGGGGTTGACATTCCATGTTCTGCTGGTGTTGGTTTTTAAGAGACATTTCTTTAACAAAAAAGAAGTTCCGACGAGAAATGGGGAAGTTCTCTTTGCCAGAATAAGTGGTTACCCTTGGGTTAACTCTCTCCATACGAACGGCGAAAGAGACGACGTTAACAGCTTTCACCCCAATTACCATCATCAAAATATTGCAAGAGGAAGGCTGTTATACTGAAGAGGTGAATGTTGACAAAGAATACCACAATTCTTACGACGGAAGCTAAAGGTGTGCCATTCAGACACCCACTGGACATCCGAGGGGACTGTGTAGAGGAGAAGAGAGGACTGGCCGTACTGAGTGAGTTAAGAGACATTTCCTTAACAAAAAAGAGGTTCCGTCGAGAAATTTTTGTTTGAGTAAGTGGTTTCCCTTTGGTTAACAGAAAGGGTTGAAGAGCAAACCTGAAGAACCGTACAGCACAGACCGGCTGCAACTGGCTGTGTAAACTAAACGTTTTGGAGGTATATTTGGACCAACGTGAACATAAATGAGAACTTTTTCAAGAGCCCAACTCCACCCCAAACACTAAAACAGTTTCAAAGGTTAAACGATAAACCATGACTATTTTTGTTGTATTCTTAATTATTTTAAGAAAAACAAACAAACGCGAAGACATGTGCAATTGGATTTGTTATAATATATATATATATATATATATATATATATATATATATATATATATATTGGCCTATATCAGTTTTTCAACCAGGCCTGGGAGATACAGACACCAACTCTGTTGGTCAGGAAATTTGAGCAACACTCCTCAAAACCATCCCAGTCTTCTACATTTGAACCTACAGCACACTCCTCTGTGGGAAGGATCCAGTCACAGGCTGAAGAATCTCACGTAAATGTGTACGTGTCTTTGATGAGGTTCGAACTCGAGTGCTCTC
Organism: Babylonia areolata; assembly: GCF_041734735.1. Taxonomy (NCBI): domain Eukaryota; kingdom Metazoa; phylum Mollusca; class Gastropoda; order Neogastropoda; family Buccinidae; genus Babylonia; species Babylonia areolata. Next base: position 36,572,957 of record NC_134898.1, on the reverse strand, counting down.
TGACGTGAGTTCGTGATGTTCGAATGTAATGTCTGTCCGTATGTTCTTGTGCCTGTTTGTCTGTCAATTTCTCACACTCTATTGTTAATTAATCAATTCATCTAATTTCTAACATTATTATTATCATTAATAGTAGTAGTAGCGGATACTCTTTTGAGATAAGCCACAGCTGATGTGCAGCTGAACTGGAGAAGGACAAAATCCATAATGTGCAAGTGCATACGTATGCATTGGCGCAGAAGAAATAAGAGATATAGGCCTACTGGCAGACAGACTGTATACAAAGACAAACAGAAAGTCAAACATGCCAACACAAAACACGTTTACTCATAAATGCTACGACTGCTACAATTACCACTACTTCTACTACTGCTGCTTCTACAAATGATAACAATGGTAAAAACAAGAACAAGAAAAGACAACGAAGATATAATCATCACTGTACTGTAATTATATGTACTATATTATGAACTTTAAACTATTTTGCAAACATCAGTGTCTAGTAAACGAACACGCCTTTGCATGGCGTAAAATACCTTGCAAACACCCTCCCCACAATTTGAAGGAAAAAAAAAACAGAAGAAAATGGAAATAATGAAAACTCAGTTTGCTATCTGTGATCGCTTTGCTTCACAATGCAAGGCAGGTTTTAGATCCAGAGACAAAGACTAGAACGCCTTCATGTCGATGTGTCATTGAAAAATAACAAGTGGGGAGCATGACGTCACTCCATGACGTCTTCTTTCTGCAGCCAGCGTTCTGTTTTTCATTCTCAGTCCAGTCAGTGCTGTGTGATGGTATGATGGTCAGTTGTGTCTGTGTAGGAGGCAACTGCTGTCCCGACTATCTGGGCTAGAATTTGATAAAAGCGGAGAGTGTCTTGCCAAAGTTATAAGCCCCCTCTCTCAGCTAAGAAAGATTTAGGACAGTCGGCGTTGGGATGGTTCCGAAAGGCCAACTAGCTCCTGGGGCTGCAGCACCAAGAACCAGTGCAGACTTGCCTCCCCCTAGTTTGAGAGTCATTGTCCTTCACAAAAGACTAAGCTGTAAATGGCCTCCCATTGCAATGGAGAAACCGTTGATCATTCAGCTCTCACTTTGCTGTTATACTATCCCCAACTGAAACAAGCTACACTTAAAAAAATGAAACAAGCCACAAGACTTTGCCCAAATGCAAAGCATTGATATTCAAAATTCATGCCACGAAAACGGTTTCTGCAGAGACCCAGGCTTTGACACAAAACCGAGGCTCTTCACAGAGTTAAGGGAGAACTGTAAACTTGCGTCAATACAAGTCGAGCGTTGCGCCTTGAATGGATGGTGAAACTAAGTAAAGGAATGGGCCCCGAAAATGGTAGAGTGACTAGCAAAACGCCCACCACCAAGTTCAGTGTGAAATTTATGAGAAGTGGGGGTGGGCGCTTACAAGGAAGGTTACAGTATACACCCAACCGAGTTTTTTTTTTTCCTGGTGTCTCATGTTACATCGACCATCAGTAGGCCAACACAGAAAGTATAGAAACAGACGGGACCGTCACAATGCCACGGTCATATAAATCTACAAGTGTCCGTATCCGGAAGAGCGTTGACGGAAATCCGTTTTTTGCCTGGTCACGCGATGGGAGTTCCAGTTTTACTTTCAGTTTCAAGGATGTGTCAAAGCTTGCGGACTGAGCCATATACGTTACATCACATCTGCATCGGAAAAAAAGAAGAAAAAAAAAAAAGAAAAAAAAAAGAAAAGAAAAAAGAAACGCCTGACCTACCCATAAACACAATGCACTGGTCAGGTCTGGAGTGTCTGCCCTGAGTTTGTGTCCCACATTAGCATGAAATGAAATGAAATAATTAAAACGGTAAACAAATAAGTGAACGCACTGAAATGAAATAGAATGAAAGATACGTTGAAGGCAAACACAGCAAGAACGACGGGTGTTTGGTTTGTCTTTCGGGGTTTTGGTTTGTCTTTCGGGAGGTTGGTTTGTCTTTCGGGGGGTTTGGTTTGTCTTTCGGGAGGTTGGGTTTGTCTTTCGGGAGTTAGTTTGTCTTTCGGGGGTTGGTTGTCTTTCGGAGGTTAGGTTTGTCTTTCGGGGGTTGGGTTTGTCTTTCGGAGGTTGGGTTTGTCTTTCGGGGTTTTGGTTTGTCTTTCGGGAGGTTAGGTTTGTCTTTCGGGAGGTTGGGTTTGTCTTTCGGGAGGTTGTCTTTCGGGAGGTTGGGTTTGTCTTTCGGGAGGTTGTCTTTCGGGAGGTTGGGTTTGTCTTTCGGGAGGTTGGGTTTGTCTTTCGGGAGGTTGGGTTTGTCTTTCAGGGGATTTGGTTTGTCTTTCGGGGGGTTGGGTTTGTCTTTCGGGAGGTTGGGTTTGTCTTTCGGGGATTTGGTTTGTCTTTCGGGGGATTTGGTTTGTCTTTCAGGGGATTTGGTTTGTCTTTCGGGGGGTTTGGTTTGTCTTTCGGGAGGTTGGGTTTGTCTTTCAGGGGATTTGGTTTGTCTTTCAGGGGATTTGGTTTGTATTTCGGGGGATTTGGTTTGTCTTTCGGGGGATTTGGTTTGTCTTTCGGGGATCTGGTTTGTCTTTCGGGTGTTTGGTTTGTCTTTCAGGGATCTGGTTTGTTTTTCGGGAGGTTGGGTTTGTCTTTCAGGGGATTTGGTTTGTCTTTCAGGGGATTTGGTTTGTCTTTCGGGGGGTTTGGTTTGTCTTTCGGGGGTTTGGTTTGTCTTTCGGGGATCTGGTTTGTCTTTCGGGTGTTTGGTTTGTCTTTCAGGGATCTGGTTTGTTTTTCGGGTGTTTGGTTTGTCTTTCCGGGATCTGGTTTGTCTTTCGGGTGTTTGGTTTGTCTTTCAGGGTCTTTCGGGGGATTTGGTTTGTCTTTCGGGGTTTTGGTTTGTCTTTTGGGAGGTTGGGTTTGTCTTTCAGGGGATTTGGTTTGTCTTTTCTTTCGGGGGATTTGGGTTTGTCTTTCGGGGATCTGGTTTGTTTTTCGGTGGTTTGGTTTGTTTTTCGGGTGTTTGGTTTGTCTTTCGGGTGTTTGGTTTGTGTGTTGGAATCGTGCATACAGTTCTGTGTTGTGTTGTTTCACGTTGCGTGAAACTGAACTCTGTCGCGTTGTCTCGTGTTGTGTTGCATTGTGTTGTGTTGTGGTTTGTTGTGTTGTTTGGTGTGGTGTGGTGTGGTGTGGTGTGGTATTGTAGTGTGGTGTGGAGTGGTGTCGTGTTGTGTCGTGTCGTGTTGTTGTTTGGTGTGGTGTGGTGTGGTTGGGTATGGTGTTGTTTGGTGTCGTGTCGTGTCGTGTTTTACTGGACTGTCCTCTACTCTGCTGTACTATGCAGCACTGTTTGGCTCTGCATTGTACCAAGTCATGCACTGCAGCGCACTGCACTTTACTGTACCGTGCTGCACTGAACTGCACAATTCTGTGCTGTATTCTACTGTGCTGTAATGTACTGCACTGTGCTGCAATGTACTGTGCTGTACTGCAGTGTACTGCACTGTACTGCACTGCACTGTACTGTACTGCACTGCTCTACACTGCACTGTACTGTACTGCACTGCGCTGCGCTGCGCTGTACTGCACTGCACTGTACTGCACTGCTCTACACTGCACTGTATTGTACTGTACTGTACTGCACTGCGCTGCGCTGCGCTGCACTGCACTGTACTGCACTGCACTGCACTGGACTGTACTGCACTGTACTGCACTGCACTGTACTGCACTGCAGTGTACTGCACTGTACTGCACTGCACTGCTCTGTACTGCACTGTACTGCACTGCACTGTACTGCACAGCACTGCACTGCACTGCACTGCACTGCACTGCACTGCACTGCACTGCACTGTACTGCACTGTACTGCACTGCGCTGCACTGCACTGCACGGCTCCAAGCTGTTGTGTTATATTACAGTGGCTAGCAAATCCTGGTATTCCTTTTGGTGCCACACTGGAGACACGGGGATGGGAGAAGAACAAGGAGGGAACGAACCAACCTTTCCTATGTGTTTGCAGTCCATACGAGCACAGTGATCATCTTATTGGCTCTCTTAATCCGAAAGACCAGCTCTCAGACCAAAATTCCTTATCCTGCAGAAGAAGGAATTGAACAGGTGAAGGTGTCATTTTTGAAAGTGAGTGAGTGAATGAATGAGTGAGCGCGCGCGCCCGCGCTCGCGCGCGTGTGTGTGTGTATGTTTGTTTGTGTGTATGTGTGTGTGTTTGTGTCTATGTGTGTGTGTGTGTTCGTGTGTGTGTGTGTGTGTGTGTGTGTGTGTGTGTGTGCGCGCGCGCGCGTGCGTGCATGTTCATGTGTTTACAAGCATGTGTGTGTATGTATGCACGCGTGTACAAGTGCGCATATACGTGCGTGCAAAACGCTCTCGGGCAAGCGTGCGGGTGGGCGTGTGTGTGTGTGTGTGTGTGTGTGAGGAAGGGAGAGATGGGAGCGGGGGCGAGGTGGGTGATCAACACAACCCACTTCCTGACTCAAACCTAAGAGCGCGCGACATCTGAAGTTGCTGGTATCCATCCCAGCACTTGTCCACACAACAGAGTGCAGTCGGCTGAGATGATATAATGTTTAAACCCAAGACGTGTCTGTGGTGCGGCCGCATTTGAGCGTCTGCCTTTTGGGCTGTGCTCTCATCTCCGGGAGTCAGCTGACCTCTTCATCGTTCGCAGTGGACTTCCACTGACACCCGGAGGTACAGGCGTCCGCTTGTAGTGGACAGCGGTCAACGAGAACATCGGCGTTGGTGGTTTGCTGCAGCCATGTCGGTGGTGTCTGTTAGAGTGCTTGTCTGCCTGGGTGTGGGTGTGTGGGTCCTGGGGCCTGAGGCTGGAGGTACTGCACACTGGTTTCTTTTGTAGTAGTAAGAGTACTAGTACTAGAAGAAGTACTAGTCGTAGCAGAAGTAGCAATAGTATTACCACCAACAGCAGCTACAGCAGCAGTAGTAGTTGTAATTGTTGTAGCAGCAGCAGCAGCAGCAGCGGTAGTAGTAGAAGTCGTAGAAGTATTACTTGATGATGATGATGTTTAGTTGTTGTTCGTGGTGTTTTCAGTTGTTGTCGTTCTAGTTATTATTGTTGTTGATGATATTGTTATAATTGTTGATGAGGATGATGACGATGGTGATGTTGTATAGTTGCTGTTGTCGATGATAATGTTGTTTACCTATTGTTGTTGTTGTTGTTGTTGACGATGATGATATTGTTGTTTAGTTGTTATTGTTAATTCGTTTGTTTGTTGTTGTTTTTATTGCTTTTGTCATTACTATAGGTGATGATGATGATGATGATGATGATGATGACGAGATAATGATGATGATGTTTTATTGTTGTTGATATAGTGATGGGGATCGTGGTACTGATGCTGCTGCTGCTGTTGTTGTATTGGTGGATGTGGTGGTGGTGTGATGGTGGATGTGGTGGTGTTGTGATGGTGGATGTGGTGGTGATGTGATGGTGGATATGGTGGTGGTGGTGGTTTTATTCGTTTTGAATTTTTGCATTGACTAAATCCTGTTCTTCGTTGGATTTCTTCTTCCTCTTCTTCTTCTTTGTCATCGTCGTCGTCGTCTCGTCGTCGTAGTTACCGTTGTAATCATCATCATCATCATGACATCACGGTGTTAGTTCTTATGTTATTCCTGTACTTTATTGTGTTTTCAGTTCAAACAGGCACCACGTGCTCTTCAAGAATGGAGTTGTCCCTGACACAGATCAAGTGCGGTCAGGGAAAAGTACCCATCATCACTGAAGCCTATTATCTCCAGCAACCAGACCCGTCTTCTTGCGACAACAATTGTCAGCCCACGTCATTTGAAAATCCTCAAAGATGCTTCTACAGCCATGACTATATGAAATGTTATTCAAGGTTCTCCCTCATGAAACTTAATGAAATCTATGGAGCCCTCGATTCGGACCAAGGGAAGGTGTCAGCTAATGAAAGGGAGATAAATAAAGATGAGGGACAGTGTTGTCTACGGCACGAATGTGTACCTGGTAAGTTGATGTGATGCTGCACTACATAATTAGCATTATTAGAATACCTCAAGCGCGAAAGCACACATACACGGATTTAACGCATTCGTGTATGGTACTGTCATACGATCATGTCCTATCTTACCAACCGTCGTGGCGAAGTGGTTAGCGTCGCGGACTGATGGCTGGGAAGACGCGGGTTCGAATCCCAGCGTAGGTGGGTGGGTTTTTCGACTCAAGGCCGGCTCCTACCCAGAGTTGAGTGTACTGTTGGCTTATATGAGAAAGCTGGGACCTGGCGGTCGAGTATCATCCACTTCAAGGATGCGTCTTTGTGTGTGTTGCTCTAATTTCCTGACCAACACTGCAAGTGTCTGTATCTCTGGGGCCTGGTTGATGTAGGAATATCATTATGACAAGGAGCTTAGAGTACAGCCTTGTGACGTTGTCCCAAACCTAAACGGACCTCCATAGTAGCATTGTCATCATCATCTTCATCATCATCATCATCCTCTTCCTCTTTCATCATCAATATAAGAAAAGTCCCAAATCATGTGGCGTTCATGCCCTGCTCTCATGGTGACCTCAGTTTCGATACCTGTCCACTTCCGCGCTTGGGGTGAGTCTTGTCAAGGTCTTCAGTGTCGGCGGATTCATGGGGGACTGTCGTTGGAGGGACGTGGTGGCTCTCTCCGGCCTGGGTGAAATCTTATTCAGTATGGCTCAGCGACTGAGCCATTATTGTCGTCAGTGGGGGGCCAAGTATTACTAGCAGGTGGTGTCCTAAGTAGGTTGAATCAGAACAGACTACTACTGAACACCACCGAAGTGACTCAGCAGCAGTGCAGGGTCTCCTCTTGTGTGTGGCCTTCTGGCGACCCAACATCGATGGCTCCCTGTGGACTGTCGACACTGGTGTGGCTGTGTAGAGGGGACTCGGAATGAGCGGCGTGAGAGTAATGCCTCTGAAATGGGGCAGATGATGGGGCTTTCTTATGATCGTGGACTGTTATGAATGTAGACCACGCTTCTGGAAAGGTTCCTCTATCAAACGGAAGATTAAACAATGTTACAAGATAGTCAATTACGACTGAATTAGCACATCTGAACATATCGCTAACTGGTGTGGACCAGCACTTTTTCCACTTTTTAAATGGTTCATGCTGCTTATCTCATATTTTGTTGTGGGGTCATTGAATAATGGTTCTGTTACTTGTTCAAGATTGTCTGTCTCTGATTCTTCATTTTGAACATATTATTGACTGCATTGAATTTGCAGTGAATGTCCACCGTTCTTTCTCTGTCTCTGGACCTTGTAATTGGAATGAACTTCCTCTTTCGCTTCGTCAGGTCTCCGCACTCAACTCTTTCAAGTCTGGCCTTAAAACCCACCTCTTCCCAAAATAGCCTCCCTTTCCTGCCTCTTCCTTGTCTTCAGTTTTTTTTTTTGTTTTTTTTCTTCTTCTTCAGTTTTAGAGTTATGCATGCGTTTGAATGACTTGTGCGAAAGCGCTTTTAATTGTCTCTGCACAACATTCAGCGCTATATAAAATATAACAATAATTATAAAAATAATGATGATAATAATAATAACACACTGGAGAAATTCTCATGCCATTGTTGAAAAAGTTCAGACAGCTAGGCTGCTGACAGCTGTTTCGATTGACTGACTCGTGTTGCCTCCCCCTTTTCTTTGCCAGTGACCTCGTCAGATGTGGTCAACCCATGCCAGACCGGGCACCTGCAAAACCATGGCAACCAGATAAACAACGTCACATACCTCTTCGTGCCTCCACACAGGTCCCGCCGTCATGACTCCGACCGACGCCCTTGTCAGAAGCTGTGCCGGCTTCAAGACTCTGAAGGATACACACTAGTTGAGACCAACTTTCTCATGCAGGAGGCGGCGAGCGACAGAACCAGCTATCTGGAATATCGGCTGGTGATGACAACAGGGTATGGTACGAACTGGGAAAGGGTTAATAGCTCATACCACAAAAGCGGGTATCTTTTTGGAAACGTCAAAGAAGTCCAGCTCCGCATCAACATCGAGGATATGTCACTGATCACACGGCTCTGGTTTTCTCCGGGAGGTGAGTTTGTATTACCTCTGTGTTCAGCTCTGTCTGTCATCTCTATGTTCAGCTCTGTTATCTCCGTGTTCAGCTCTGTCTGTCATCTCTGTGTTCAGCTCTGTCTGTTATCTCTGTGTTCAGCTCTGTCTGTCATCTGTGTTCAGCTCTGTCTGTCATCTGTGTTCAGCTCTGTCTGTCATCTCTGTGTTCAGCTCTGTTCATTACCTCTGTGTTCAGCTCTGTCTGTCATCTGTGTTCAGCTCTGTCTGTCATCTCTGTGTTCAGCTCTGTTCATTACCTCTGTGTTCAGCTCTGTCTGTCATCTCTGTGTTCAGCTCTGTCTGTCATCTCTGTGTTCAGCTCTGTCCGTTATATCTGTGTTCAGCTCTGTCTGTCATCTGTGTTCAGCTCTGTCTGTTATCTCTGTGTTCAGCTCTGTCTGTCATCTGTGTTCAGCTCTGTCTGTTATCTCTGTGTTCAGCTCTGTCTGTCATCTCTGTGTTCAGCTCTGTCTGTTATCTCTGTGTTCAGCTCTGTCTGTCATCTGTGTTCAGCTCTGTCTGTCATCTCTGTGTTCAGCTCTGTCTGTCATCTCTGTATTCAGCTCTGTCATCTGTGTTCAGCTCTGTCTGTTATCTCTGTGTTCAGCTCTGTCTGTCATCTGTGTTCAGCTCTGTCTGTCATCTGTGTTCAGCTCTGTCTGTTATCTCTGTGTTCAGCTCTGTCTGTCATCTGTGTGTTCAGCTATGTCTGTCATCTGTGTGTTCAGCTCTGTCTGCCATCTGTGTTCAGCTCTGTCTGTCATATCTGTGTTCAGCTCTGTCTGTCATCTGTGTTCAGCTCTGTCCATTATCTCTGTGTTCAGCTCTGTTCATTATCTCTGTGTTCAGCTCTGTTACCTATGTATTCAGATCTTTCCTTTTTTCTTCATTGCTTTCTTGGGTGTTTCATGTGTGTGCGCGCGCGCGCGCATGGTGTGTGTGTGTGTGTGTGTGTGTGTGTGTGTGTGTGTGTGTGTGTGTGTGTGTGTGTGCGCGCGCGCGCACTGTTCTTGTTGTTTAAACTGTGTAACGGTTTCATTTACATTAATTGAATCATTGATTTTCCACTCTTTTGTTTTCCTGTATAATTCAGTCGTAAGATCACACACATGCCTCTGATGGCACCAACGCTTAAAGGCTGCAATAATGACCTACTTGTTCATGTTTTCTTCTGGTCCAGGTGCGACGTTCAGTCTGAGCTGTGTGGATGAAGGGGACAAAATCACCTCCCCACAGACATTGTCTTCAGAGCCTCCAGACAGTGAGCTGGATAAAATGATAGTTCGTTCGTTCCCTCCTTCCTTCATTTATTCCCTTTCTCCTTCCCCCCTTCCGACCTCCCATCCTTCCTTCCCTCCTTCCTTTCCTCCCTCCTTCTTTCCACCCCACCTTCCTTCCCTCCTTCCTACCTCCCTTTCTTCCTTCCTTCCCTCCCTCCTTTCTACCTTCCTTCCATCCTTCCTTTCCTTCCCTCCTTCCTTCTTTCCTTCCTTCCCTCCTTCCTTCCTTCCTTCCTTCCTTCCCTCCTTCCTTCCTTCCTTCCTTCCCTCCTTCCTTCCTTCCTTCCCTCCTTCCTACCTTCCTTCCTTCCCTACTTCCTTCCATACTTCCTACGCTCCTTCCTTCCTTCCCTCCCTCCTTCCTTCCTTCCTTCCCTCTTTCCTTCCTTCCTTCCCTCCCTCCTTCCTTCCTTCCCTCTTTCCTTCCTTCCTTCCTTCCCTCGCTCCTTCCTTCCTTCCCTCCCTTCTTCCCTCTTTCCTACCTCCCTTCCTTCCTTCCTCCCCTCCTCCCTCTCTCCCTCCCTTTCTCCTATCTCCCTTCCTTTCTTCATTCAATTATTCATTTATTTATCCATTTATTCGGTGAATGAGTGATTGACCCATATTCTTCTTCTTCTGCTGCGTTCGTGGGCTTCAACTCCCACGTTCACTCGTATGTATACGAGTGGGCTTTTACGTGTATGACCGTTTTACCCGCCATATAGGCAGCCACACTCCGCTTTCGCGGGTGTGCATGCTGGGTATGTTCTTGTTTCCATAACCCACTGAACGCTGACATAGATTACGGGATCTTTAACGTGTGTATTTGATCTTCTGCTTGCGTATACACACGAAGGGGCTTCAGGCACTAGCAGGTCTGCACATATGTTGACCTGGGAGATTGGGAAAATCTCCACCCTTTACCCACCAGGCGCCGTTACCGAGATTCGAATCCGGTACCCCCAGATTGAAAGTCCAACGCTTTCACTACTCGGCTATTGCGCCCGTCAACACATGCATTCGTTCCTTTGTTCCTGTGTTCATTCGATTGATAATTCATCTATTCATCCCCGCCCCCCTACTCCTTTTTATATATGTATTTTTTCATTACTCATTTATCTAAGTAAACGGTATTTAATTGCTTCAATACTTTGTTGTTAGATTGTTTTGTTTGTTTTGCTTTGTTTTAGATTATGAAATTATTCCATTTTTATCATTCTGAGAAGGTGGGAAGTTTCAGGTAGTGTGTATTGATGGGTTTACGGCCTGCAAATGACCGTCGGGACATTGTCATGCGTTTAGTCTTTGCCACAAAGATTCTTCAGTTTCTGGCGATCGCATTTCAATTCAGTTTGGCCTGTGTGCGCTGAGCCGTTGACACAATCCATATCAGCGCTGAAATCACGAGAGAGAGACACAGAGAGAGACACAGAGAGAGGAAGAGAGAGACAGAGACAGACACATATAGCGAGACAGAACCAGAGCGAGCAACAGGAAGGTGAGAGCGGGAGGGGGCGTGGGGGTGGGGGGTGAGACAGAGACAGAGAAAGAGAGGTGCACAGAGAGAAAGAGAGAATTGGAAATGATTAGAAATGGTTTGTTCATGTAAAGGCCACTGCCCCAAATGAAGGGAGAGTGTGACAAAATGGACATTTGCAAATGCTGATAATATCAAGAGCTATCCAGAAAAACAAAGACATTGTACTATGACAGCATTATAATGATATCTAATTTTGAAACCTCGACACAAAATATACTGAAATTTTCAACATTTTCATTTGTTGATGTCATCAGCGCGAAGTCAGGCGAAAAAAAAAGATTGTCAATGGTATTTTCCTGGGATTGTCTTTTGAAATAACGGAAAAAAAATAAATGTGTCTTCCTTTCATTCTTTACAGAGAGAGCTCAACAGATCATGTTCTGTATAAATCCTCTACCTAAAATAACCTGTGGACAAATCAGACACTCCAGAACGAATTTTGGATGATTTTGTTTTACAGAACGGTTTAAGTTAAGATATAGATATGCTTTACATTGTGCGATATTCCAGCCCAACACTCAGCTTATATCACAGATTGGTACAAGTTGATAGCTGGGCCAACATCAAAGTGAGAGCTGTATTATAAATGGTTTCTCCATTGCATCATTTACAGCTTAGTCTTTTGTGAAGGACATTGACTCTCAAACTAGGAGGCAACATTGCATTGATTCTTAGTGCTGCAGTCTTGGGGTTAGTTGGCCTTTGGGGACCATCCCAACGCCGGCTGTCCTGAAACCCTCTTGTCCGAGAGAGGGGGGATGTAACCTGGGCAAGACACTTTAATCAAATTCTAGCCCAGAGTCGGGACAGCAGTTACCTCCTCTTCTGTTCTGATGGTCATTGTCGAACACGACTGACTATTATACATATACATACGTTCCATTGGGTATAGATTACGTCTGAAATCTTTTTTTTTTTTTTTTTTTTTTTTTGGATACGTTGCTGCCAGTTGTGCCAGTTAAAGTCAATAATCCTTTGACGAAGAACACGAGTGAACATTTTCTTATCCTTGATTTATCTATACATAGATAAGGAGACAGAGACATACAGATAGAGACAGAGACAGAGACAGAGTATGAACAGAGTTTATCGAATGATCCAATGTCCAGCAAATACAAAATGTTTAATCATGTGATTGTGTGCGTGTGTGTGTGTGTGTGTGTGTGTGTGTGTGTGTGTGTGTGTGTGTGTGTGTGTGTGTGTGTGTGTGTGTCCTATGAGCAAAGATGACCACGGAACAACGTTGACCTACATCGCTGCTATATGTCCGTTCTTGTTCGTCGCTGCAGTCGGAGTCTTCTGCTTCTTCTTCATTCGTAAACGGTTGGTTTGAACACGGTGTATACCTGAGTCAGTGAGTGAATTGATATATATATATATATATATGCATAGAGAGAGAGAGACAGACAGAGCGGTTGGTCTTACACTGAGTGTGCCTGCATGAGTGAGTTGAGAGAGAGAGGGAGAGAGACACAGAGAGAGAGAGAGAGAGAGAGAGAGAGAGAGAGAGAGAAGAAGAAGAGAGAGATGTGTCTATCCTCTCTCACTCACAGTCTTTTACTCACTTCCTTATCTTTTGTCCCCAATTTTTGGACTCACTTCTGTAAACAATGTTGACTCTATGTAAAAAAAACCTGGTGTTCGGTTCGCTGTGTGTGTGTGTGTGTGTGTGTGTGTGTGTGTGTGTGTGTGTGTGTGTGTGTCCGCGGTAAATTTTAACATTGTCATTTTCTCTGAAAATACGTTGTCTGCCAATACAAAATTTGGATTAAACATAGTGGGGAAAATGTTCACAGTCATGTCAATAACATGTCATAAGTCTTCCGAATTAAGCTGTATTTCCGGATCAGCATGACCTCATTTTTCTTGTTCGCGATTAAAAGAAAAGATATACAAATTCTAGACAGAACACACACAGCGACACCAACTACACCATCGACGTGTTTACTGCGTATGAATATTTTAAAGTGGGTACTGAGTTAACTAGAATGAACATAAAAGAGAAATTGAATGGACCGGGTTGTAGTATCTGTAAGCCCTCGAAAAAACGATCCCCGCAGAATTGGAGAATACGGCTAAATGTTGCAGTGTTGCGGTGGGATGGTAACGTTTCTTTCATCGCGGATTGTAAAGAATTTCTTAAATAATCAAGATATTCCAAAATAACATGATTTAAACGCTGTTATCACCTCGACTACCGTACTCGATTTATCAGGCTAAAGAAAAAAAAAGTTTGAATTCTAACTTTTGAACGCGTTTGTAGGCACGCTTTAGCGCTGTGAGTATCTCTACTCACTCTCGACCCGAGTATGCTTGGTTCGAATCTGCAGTTATGTTCCTTCTCCTCCCTCACCTCCCGAAACTTTATAGTATTAAATGCAGAACATATTTCAACGATTTTTTGAATACATATTTCATTTTCTTCTATTCTATTGTTGAAGTGTGTATCAAAGTGTCTTAAAGGCCTTGACTCTCTTGTTAATAAATTATCATTTTCTTTCTCAGCCAGCAAACGGTCCGGGTGGACTACGATGACG
>NC_134898.1:36544530-36554530 GCF_041734735.1 Babylonia areolata | reverse complement strand
CACTCACGCAGCTAACCCATCGTCTATAATAAAAATAATAAAAAAAATCCCGGTAATTCCATTCTGCGCATGCTCTTTTACTTCTCACTGCACCCACAGTTCGTAGCAAAGTGGAGAGAGTTAACAAAACACGGGCTATCTGCAAAGCACGCCTGTTTTCCCTCAACAAAAACAACGCTATAAAAGGAAGGATCCGCCATGTTTACCTCTGCTTCGTGGGCAATCGCCTTTTGCAGGTAGTAAGGGCAGATTTACCTTTGGGGTTGAAGATCCACGGGTAGACTCGAGTGTTCCTGAATAGCGGATACTGATTACCGTCGGGCAGTTTGCCTTGCCTCATGCAGATTTTACCCGCAGGATCACCTTTATCTGCAGGCACGGTGGTCTCTTGAATATGGCCACTGACTGGTAACGCCAGTCTTACCTCAGGCGACAGTCCTTCGCTCACCATTATCTCAGGCCACAGTCCTTCGCTCACCATTACCTCAGGCCACAGTCCTTCGCTCCCCATTATCTCAGGCAACAGTCCTTCGCTCACCATTATCTCAGGCAACAGTCCTTCACTCACTATTACCTCAGGCAACAGTCCTTCGCTCCCCATTATCTCAGGCAACAGTCCTTCGCTCACCATTATCTCAGGCCACAGTCCTTCACTCACCATTACCTCAGGCAACAGTCCTTCGCTCACCATTACCTCAGGCGACAGTCCTTCGCTCACCATTATCTCAGGCGACAGCCCTTCACTCACCATTACCTCAGGCAACAGTCCTTCGCTCACCATTACCTCAGGCGACAGCCCTTCACTCACCATTATCTCAGGCCACAGTCCTTCGCTCACCATTACCTCAGGCAACAGTCCTTCGCTCACCATTACCTCAGGCAACAGTCCTTCGCTCCCCATTACCTCAGGCAACAGTCCTTCGCTCCCCATTACCTCAGGCAACAGTCCTTCGCTCACCATTACCTCAGGCCACAGTCCTTCGCTCACCATTATCTCAGGCAACAGTCCTTCGCTCACCATTATCTCAGGCCACAGTCCTTTGCTCACCATTACCTCAGGCCACAGTCCTTCGCTCACCACTACGTACGTGTCAGCAGCAGTCAAGGTGTGAGGGGTGGAAGGTGGAGGAGGGGATAATCAATCCAAACAAAGCCCGCACTGAACCCTGTCCATGTCCTCGAAGTTACAACTGGAGTGTTTTCATCGTTAGTTAATCGAAATAAATCACGCACTGTTCTCGTCCTCATAGTCACAGTAGGCGTGTCTTCAACGTTACTTTATCAAAACAAAACAAACAAAAAAACCTGTCTCCCTGACAATGGTATGCCTGTCTTTGTCTACCCCAACTGTCAGCGAACATTTCGTGCGCAGATTGGACTATTCAGCCATCTGCGCATTCACAGATAGATTCATGAGCATCCTCCCCCCCCACCCCACCACCACCCTCCCCCCATCCCCCAGCTGGATGACAACGATGGTCATCATCGATCTCGATGGACACACACCCCACCCCACCCACCCCATCAAAACAAAAAACAACAAAAAAAAAAAAAAAAGGAAGAAAATAACACACTGTTCCTGTTCCCGTCCTCAAATTCACATAAGGAGTCTTTTCATCGTTATTGAAGCAAAAGAGGAAGGTGGCAGAGTGGTCAAGCCGCTTATCTGCCGATACAGTGTCCGTGAGGCCCCGGGATCGATTCCCGATCTCTCCCTTTCTCCCAAGATTGATCGGAAATCAAACTGACCGTCTGGTCACTCGGAAGAGACTATAAACCGAGGTCCCGTGTGCAGCACGCACTTGGCGCACTGAAAAAAAACCCCGCGGTGGCACAAATGTTGCCCTCTGGCAAAATTCTGGGGAAAAAAAATCCTGATAGGTCCACAGATATATATGCAAGCACTCAAGGCCTGACCAAGCGCGTTGGGTCATGCGGCTGTCTGGCATCTCTCTGGCACATGTGGTGTAGCGCATATGGATTTAACCGAACACAGTGACACCTCCTTGAGAAACTGAAACTGAAGCAATCTGCCGCATGTAGGCATCCTGATAGGTCCTCGGATACATACGCAAGCGCTCAAGGCCTGACTAAGCACGATGGTCAGGTAGGCATCTGCCTGGCAGATGTGGTGTAGCGAACATGGATTTGTCCGAACGCTGTGACGCTTCTTTCAGAAACCGAAACCGAAACTGAGACTGAAACTAAGCACACACGCACACACACACACACACACACACACACACACACACACACACACACACACTAACGCACTAAACCCTGTTCCTGTCCTCAGTCACAGCTGAAGAGATGTCACCGTTTGCAGGAAGTTCTCGAGGAGCTGTGGCAAGAAGCGGTCTGGAATGGCGCTGTCGTTGATCGTGCTCCGAATGCACCGCATGGTCGTGTCCTCGATGCACGTACGATAGTGATGCAGAAAGGCAAGGCTGCTGTCGTAGGGACGAGGCCGCCAGTGCTCCTGGTACTGCTTGCTCACGTGGTGTATGCCCACTTCGAAGACTCGACGAGGAGACACGAGCACTTTGGTACGTATCTGCAACGTGATGTCATGCTTGGTGGTTCAGTGTACCGCTCAGCTTATATCACAGATTGACATAAGCTTACATTTGGGCCAACAGCAAAGTGAGAGCTGAATGGTCAATTGTTTCGCCATTACAGTGGGAATTCATTTGCAGCTTAGTTTTTTGTGAAGGACTGTGACTCTCAAACTAGGAGGCAAGATTGCACTGGCTCTCAGTGCTGCAGCATTGGGGGCTAGTTGGCCTTTGGGAACAGTCCAAACGCCGACTGTCCTAAAACCCTTTTGGGGATGTAATTTTGGCAAGACATTCTCCACTCTAATCAAATTCTGGCTCGGATAGTTGGGACAGCAGCTGCCCCTTCTGCTATTCTGATGGTCATAGTTGGACACGACTGACCATCCTACATAAAAACAATTGTCTCCTCTTGTTCAGGGGTAAAGTGATGTTGTGCAGATTTTCATTTGACGAACGTGTGGAGAGGCGGCACTCATACAGATATCACCGACACCCATACCACTCTCGCTGCACACACACACATACACACACACACACACACGCACACACACACGCACGCGCACACACACGCACGCACACGCACACACACACGCGCACGCACGCACACACAAACACACACACGCACACACACACGCACGCACACACGCACACACAACCACCACCACCATCTTCTCCCTGCTTCACACAAACACACACACACACACACACACACACACACACTCTCTCCCTTCCTCTCTCTCTCTCTCTCTCGGTCTCTTTCTCACTCCTGTCTGTCTGTCTCTCTCTGTCTCTGTCTCTCTTTCTCTCCGTCACTCTCTCTCCCTCCCTGTCTGTCTGTCTGTCTGTCTCTTTCTCCCCCTCCCTCTCTCTCCCTCCCTCTCTGTCTGTCTTCCTCCTGTCTTTCTGTCTCTCTCTTTCTCCTCTCTCTTTCCCTCTCTGCCTCTCTCTTTCCTTCTCCGTCTGAGTCTCACTCCTGACTGTCTGTCTGCCTCTCTCTCTTTCTTTTTCTCTCTCCATCTCTCCCTCATTCTCTCTCCCTCCCTCCCTCTCATCCTCCCTCCCTCTCCCTCTAAACCTCCCCCTCTCTCTCTGTACTCTCTCCCTTACATCCTCCCCCTCTCTCCCTCCCTCTCTCTCCCCCTCTCTCTCTCCCTCACTCTCCCTCCCACTGTCTCACTCCCTCCCCCTCCCTCTCTCTCTCGCTCTCCCTCCCTCCAAAATTTAGAACATTTACCAGAGTCTATTAAAAGACAAAAACAACGCGAAAAAGAAAAAAAGAAAGCAGACTACAAAAAACAAAGAAACAAAGTAACAGATCTCATTCGTGCTTCAAAACAAGCACACTTCAACAAATTGTTAACAACCAACAGAGATACTTCCTCCCTGTGGCAAGCAATTAATGAAATTACTAACAAGTCTCGTGTTAAAATTCAAAAACACTACACATGGTCGCCTGATGAATTCAACAATCATTTCCTAAACATAGCTGAGTCAACAAAATCTAACGAAACACTGTCCGCGGAAAATTATAATGTGCCATCCTCTCTTTTAATGTTCTGTAACAGCAGAATAGAACGAGAAGATTCCTTCAAGATACCTCCTCTTGCAGTCCATGAAGTTGGTGCTCTCATTTCCAGTCTAAGAAACAAAAAATCAATAGGACCTGATGGTATTAATGCTTCTCTATTAAAACTCGCTCTCCCTTACATCGTTGTCCCCCTTACATTCATATACAACTTGTGCATCGAACAGGGTATGATTCCCCCTGCTCTTAAGTCAGCGAAAGTTATTCCATTACCGAAGTCAAAAGACACGTCTGATCTGAACAACTTTAGACCTATTTCGCTTCTGTCAGTATTGTCGAAACCACTCGAAAGACATGTTCATAAACATCTTATGCAATATCTGGAAAAACATAAACTTTTCCATCCTTTGCAGTCAGGTTTCCGACATCGTCACTCATGTCAAACAGCGTTAGTCCATCTGTGTGATTCATGGTTGTCTGGCATCAACCGCAGTGAAATCATAGGCGCTGTTTTTCTTGACTTACAGAAAGCTTTTGATCTCGTTGACCACGAAATATTACTCACAAAACTGTCATTGTATCTCAGAGACCCCACTACGCTGTCCTTTTTCGAATCATTCCTTACCGACAGAACACAACATGTGTTCACCAATGGTAGATTCTCTTCTACGGGAGCAATAAAAAATGGAGTTCCTCAAGGATCAGTTTTAGGGCCACTTCTATTCTGCATATTTATCAATGATCTTCCTTTGTCTTTATCAGACTCCAGAATCTCGTGTGCCCTTTTTGCAGATGACACTTCCCTTCATTCCAGTGCTGCCAACGTTGCCTCAGTTCAGAATTCTCTTCAAACGGGCTTAAATGATGTTTCTAAATGGTGCAAATCCAACTGTATGACACTTCATCCCCAAAAAACAAGGAGTATGATTATCACGTCAAGACAAAAGCACCAAGAAAATCCCCTTGTTCTCACCCTGAATGTCGATGATACCTCCATAGATCAAGTTCGCGAGCACCGCGTCTTGGGAGTCATAATTGATGAAGAACTGAAATGGCAAGCTCACATTGATTCTGTCTGTAAAAGGTTGGCACGCAGTCTGGTCTTACTCAATCAGCTCAGACCTTACATAAACAGTGAAGCTCGCAAAATGTTCTTTCACGCTCACTGTCTTTCTCACGTCAACTATGCATCTGTTGTCTGGAGCTGTGCTGCAGATGTTCATCTTAAGAAACTCAATTCTCTCCACAAGAGAGCAGCCAGATTAATTCTACCAGATCACTCACTGTCAACGTTAGAAAAGCAAGCCAGATTAAATATCCTTCCACTTCAAAACCAGCTAGAATTCAACAAAGCATTACTCATGTACAAAACACACAATAACTTAGCACCGCAATATCTCCAACACCTGCTCACACGAGCCTCATGCCGATACGGCTCTAACAAATACATTTTGCCACGTACCCGAATTGATTTGTTCAAAACTAGTTTTGCATTTTCGGGTGCATCACTGTGGAACTCCCTTCCTTTGCACATACAAACGGGCAGTTCTCTTCCTATGTTCAAATCAAGTCTGCATAAACATCTTCACCCCTTCCAACAGTAAATAACTCTGATCTTTGAATTACTGTAGGCAGTAACAAAGGGGTCAGTTATGTCTTATTTATTGTATCAGTCATTGTTGCTATTGTTGTTGTTCTTTCCTTGCTTTCTCATTTCATCGTGTTTTGTTTTGCTCTTTTTTTTTTCTTTTTTTTTCTCTCGTTCTATTTCTTATGCATGCATAATCTATTCATTTCGTTCTATCATAATCGTGACAAGTGTTCAAGTAATATTGGTGATGGTGGTAGTCACTGTAGTATGCTGCACTTGCCAACATAGATTTCAGAGACAGTAACAATACTGTACCTTTTAAACACCCGGATGTTTCTGGAACTTCTATATTGATGACATCTCTCTCTCTCTCTCTCTCTCTCTCTGTGAATCACTGTCCTATCCATCTGTCAATCTTAGTGTGTGTGTGTGTGTGTGGGGGGGGGGGAGTGAGGGGATGCTGTCAGTGTGTGTGTGTGCGTGTGTGTGTATGTATGTGTGTGCGCTCGCACGCGAGCGTCAGTGTGTGTATGCATGTGTGTGCACAGATGTGGGGGTGTGTGTGGGGGCCGGGGGAGGGGGGGGAGGGGGTGTTTTCTTCATTATGTATACAATTCTGCATGAAAACTTTTTCCTTTCATTTATGTGTGTGCTATTTGTACTAGATGTAGATTAGCAAGGACAGATTGGAAGAATAGGCAATGCCTAAAATCTTAATCCTTGAATAAAAACGTTTTGAGTTCTGAGTTCTCCCTCTCTCCCTCCTTCCCTATCTCTCCCTCTCGTCCTCCCTACTATCTTTCTCCCTCTCCCTCTTTCTCCCTCTCTCTCCCTCCCTCTCTCCCTCCCTCCTCTCTCCCTCCCTCCCTCTCTCCCTCCCTCCCTCCTTCCCTATCTCTCCCTCTCATCCTCCCAACTATCTTTCTCCCCCCTCTCTCTCTCCCTCCCTCTCTCTCCCTCCCTCCCTCTCTCTTCCCCCTCTCTCTCTCCCCTCTCTCTCCCTCCCTCCCTCTCTCTCCCTCCCTCCTTCCCTATCTCTCCCTCTCCGTCCTCCCCACTATCTTTCTCCCTCCCTCCCTCTCTCTCTCCCTCCCCCTCTCTCTCCCTCCCTCCCCCCTCTCTCCCTCCCCTCTCCCTCTCTCTCTCCCTCCTTCCCTCCCTCCCTCTCTCTCTCCCTCCCTCCCACTGTCTCACCCCCCTCCCTCCCTCCCCCCTCTGTCTCTCCCTCCCTCTCTCTCTCCCTCCCTCCAACTGTCTCACCTCTCCTCCCTCCCCTCTCCCTCTCCTCCTCTGTCTCTCACCCACTGACCTTGCTGAAAGTGGACGTCCTGGAGACACTGTTGACGGTCAGGAGGTCCTGCCCGTGGGGGGACGGCGGGGGGTCGGGGTCGAAGAAGGCCGATCGAAAGGAATAGCCACAGGTGTCATTGGGCAGCACGGCTGGAAACAGCTCCCCCCACGTTCTGGAAAAGAAGAAGAAGAAAAAAAAAAAGAATTACTTCCCTTCCTCCTCCTCCTGCTCTGTCCCCCCCCCCCTCTCCACTCCCCCGCTCACCTTCCCGGATTCTGGCAAAAGAAAAGAATGAATTTCACCCCCCCCCCCGCTCTGCTTCCCCCCTGCCCCCCCCCCCCCCCCCCCTCTTTCACCTTTCCGGGTTCTGGCAGAAGAAAATCGAATTACCTCCCCTGCTCTCTCCCCCAGGGTCTGGTAGAAGAAATAGAAATTACCTCTCCTGAACCCCTGATAAATTACATACCCCGCTCCCTGATCCCCCCCTCTCTCCCCCACCACCCCCGGTAGACGAAAACAAATTGCCTCCCTTCCCTCCCCCGTGCAGTTCTGAGAGAAGAAAATGAATTACCTCCCTGATCTCTTTCATGCTCTGACAGAAGAAAAAATAAATTACCGCGCCTGCTCTGCACATAGGTTCTGGAGAAAGAGAAAGACATTCCCTTCCCTGTTGTCTCTCATCCCCACCCTTGCCCGGTTATGACACAGGAAAAAAATAGATCACCTCCCCTTCTCTCTCCCCACAGAAGAAAAACAAATGACTTCCCCTGATCCCCGCCACCCCCTCCCCACCCATCCAGTACTCCCCAGGTTCGGGGAGAAGATAAATTACCTTTACTGCCCCCACCCCCCCACTGCCACCCCCTTCCCGGGTTCTGAAAGAAGAAAAAACAAAACAAATTACTTCCCATTATCTCCCCACGTTCTGGCAGAAGAAAAATAGATGACCTCCCATGCTCTCCCTGCAGGTTCCAGCACAAGTAAAATAAATTATATTCCCTGCTCACCGTGGATTCTGGTGGAAGAAAAAGAAATTCACCTCTCCTGCTTCTTCTGTCTCTCGCCAGCCCCCCCCCCCCCCCCCTGTCCCCCCACCTCCTTCCCGGTTCTTCAGAAGAAAACTAACCTTGACCTTGACCTTGGGCACCATACCTGACCCCTGGCTTATGAGGCACGATGAACTCGTCGATGTCGTGGAAGGCGGTGAAGGCGGACAGAGGCATGGTGCGGTAGAGGCAGTCATTGTTGGAGATGAGCTGCCCTTGGTACCATAACTTGCTGCCGGCGGCCATGTCGCGGGGCAGTTTCCATGGCAGCACCGTGACCTAGCCCTGCAGCGGGGAGGATGTGAGGCGTCAGTGACAAGCGGCGAGAGAGGTACGGAGGTACCAAACGTTACTGGTCCTTCTCCCACAAGAGAAACATATCAACACCGAAGAAGAAGGAGAAGTATGAGGGGGAGGAGGAGAAGGGAGAGAAAGAAAGAAGAAGGATGAGGAAGAGGAGGAAGAAGAAGAAGAGGAGGAGAAGAAAAAGAAGGGGGAAGAGGAGGAGGAGGAGGAGAAGAAGAGGAAGGAGAAGAAGAAGGAGATTAATGAGGAGGAGGAGGAAGAGGAGGAGGAGGAGGAAGAAAATGAAGAAGGAGAAGAAGAATGAGATTAATGAGGAGGAGGAGAAGGAAGAGGAAGAAGACTTGTTGATTGATTGAATCTTTAATGGGTAAAGAATGACACAGTAAAGGCTTTTTTTTTTTTTAACAATTCTGCCCATTTAACGACACAAAACATAAAAATAGATAAACAAATTAGATGAGATAAAATATAATACTAAAAACAACGGATGAAAAGAGTGACTGGAAGAAGAAGAAGAAGACCAACAACAACAGCAAACCACCCAGTAGAAACCCCGCCACTCACCTTGATCTGGTAGAAGCTGAGGATCCTGTGGACTGTGTCGGTGATCCGGAAGTTGTAGAAAAAGACCTGCTGCACCCCGAGAAGCCTGGTCAGTTCGAGGAACTCAACCAGACGCCTGGCCGACACGGACCCGAAGAGAGGGGACACGCACACACTGTAGTTGTACCTGTACTGGAATCTGTCGTCTGGCGCCTGAAACGAAGTATCAGTATCAGTATCAGTGAAGCCTCAAGGCCTGACTGAGCTGGATTTGTCCGAACGCAGTGACGCCTCCTTGAGCTACTGAAACTGAAACTGCTCAAGGAGGCGTCACTGCGTTCGGTCAAATCCATATACGCTACACCACACCTGCCAAGCAGATGCCTGACCAGCAGCGTAACTCAACGAAACGAAGATCGTTGTCAAGACGCGTCAGCTTTCAGGAAGGCGTGAAAGCGTTGCGGAATGATGCATTCGTGAGTGCTGCAGTAAGTAGGCCTAATTGCCAACGATCCAGTCGAAGCAACCAGTCTTGCATTGTACAGATAACAGCTTGTACGTTCGTCATACGTGTGTGCTAGAGTAGGTAGGCCTAATTACCAATGATCCAGTCAAAGCGACCAGCTCACGGTGTGCATTGTACAGATAACAGCTTGTACGTTCGTCATTCGTGTGTGCCAGAGTAGGTAGGCCTAATTACCAACGATCCAGTCAAACATTCAGTCAGATTCAAACATTCGACTGTTGGCCGCCGTTCTTTCTCTGTTTCTGGACCTTGCGACTGGAATGAACTTCCTTTTTCGCTTCGTCAAGTCTCCACACTCAGCTCTTTCAAGTCTGGCCTTAAAACCCACCTCTTCCCAAAATAGCTTCCCTTCCCTGCCTCTTCCTTGTCTTCAGTTTCTACAGTTTTAGAGTTATGCGTGCGTGTGAATGACTGGTGCGAAAGCGCTTTGATTTGTCTGCACAAGATTCAGCGCTATATAAATACCATTATTATTATTATTAAAGCGACCAGCTCACGGTGTGCATTGTACAGATGACAGATTGTAGGATCGTCAAATGTAAGCCCTTCTGTTTTTGTGAAGGCTTCCTCCGATTGGTTGCACCAGGAAAAGTTCGTCTGCTCCCCCTTTTTTT
>NC_134898.1:36527030-36539530 GCF_041734735.1 Babylonia areolata | reverse complement strand
TTTCGGTAGAAAACTCCTCTTTGATACTAGGAAAACAAAAGAGGCACAGAGAGAGAGAGAGAGAGAGAGAGAGAGAGAGAGAGACAGACAGAGACAGACAGACAGAGAGAGACAGACAGAGAGAGAGAGACAGAGACAGACAGAGACAGAGAGGGGCGTATTGTAGCGACACGCTCTCCCTTAGGAGAGCAGTCCCGATTTTCACACAGAGAAATGTATTGTGACTAAAGGAGAAAATACAATACATTACGGTCCGACCTTTTATTTGTCTGTCCCTTCTTTCCTTGATTTAGAAGACCGAATCACAGTATCCCCCATACATACATACATACATACATATCCACATACATATTCATACATATGTATATATACATACATACATACACCACAACACAACACCCCCCCCCCCTCCACACACACACACACTCCCAAGTACCCACCCAAGCACACACACACACACACACACACACACACACACACACACACTCACACCCACCCATGTATCTCCCCCCACGCCCACACACACACACACACACCACAACACAAACTCACACCCTCACCCCACCCCCCACCCACACACATCCACACAACACAACACACACCTCCACACACCCACACATACACACAAAACTACACACACTCCCACCCCCATCCCAAACCAAACCCCATCCCTACCCCTTACACAACACCCCCTACCCTTCACCTCTCCCGCCCCCCACACCCCCCCCACACACACCCGACCCACCCACCCCCACCTCCCACACACACACCCCCCCGACCCACCCACCCTACCTCCCACACACACACACCCCCGACCCACCCCCCCTACCTCCCCCACACACAAAACAACGCACTGACCCGGGTTCCATTTCGGTCGTCGTGATAGGCAGAGTACACCGAGACTCCATCGCTGACCCTCACGAAGGAGCTTCCGGGCTCCTGTTGGGGGACGTCCTTGTGGCCTCTCTGCGCCTCGGGCGCCGCAGTGGGCATCCGGATAACCCTCCTGGGCTTGGGACCGTCCCTGCCTCTCCTGGAACCTTGCCCCCTCCTCGCCAGGTCGTGCCCACTCTCCATGAAAACCTCCCCAGGAGGTTTCCTCTGAGGCCTGTCCATGTCGAGCTGCTGACGAGGAAAGGGTCCGCCCGGTCGCCCTGGCCCGAAACGGACCGGCGACCCGTAGTCGTCGAAGTCGTCGAAGTCGTTCGCGTAGTCTTGATAACGTGGGAGATCCCTATAAGCCCTTCTGAAACGTCCCTGGAGCTCTTGTTGTCTTCGCTTGCGTCTGAGCTTCATCATTTGTCTTTTGTCGTGCATCATTCGGTCTTCGAAGAGGAGTGGATGCGATTTTGGATGTCGTTGTTGGTGTTGCTGCTGCTGCTGCTGCTGTTGCTGTTGCTGCTGCTGTTGGTGTTGCTGCTGCTGCCGTTGTTGCTGTTGTTGCTGCTGCTGTAGCTGTTGCTGCTTCTCAGAGCGGGTCTGCTCAAGACGTTGTTGCTGCCGTCTTTGCGCTCTTGCGATGACCTCGTTCTTCACTTTGGACTTCACGTCAGCAATCTGCCTCTCCAGCTGCTCCATGCCTCGCTC
The DNA here is from genome assembly GCF_041734735.1 of Babylonia areolata. Lineage (NCBI taxonomy): Eukaryota > Metazoa > Mollusca > Gastropoda > Neogastropoda > Buccinidae > Babylonia > Babylonia areolata. Next base: position 36,537,943 of record NC_134898.1, on the reverse strand, counting down.
CAGGCTCAGAATCTGGTGCTGGAACTTGGTGCCTGCCTCCTTTCGTTCCCCTGGCTGCTTGAGGCGAAGGTGGCAGGGGTGGTGGTGGTTGTGGGGCGGGTGAGGTGGTGGAAAGGGTGGTTGTGGTTGTGAGGGGAGATGGTGGAAAGGGTGGTGGTGGTTGTGAGGGGGTGGGGGGAGGTGGAAAGGGTGGTGGTGGTTGTGAGGGGAGATGGTGGAAAGGGTGGTGGTGGTTGTGAGGGGGTGGGGGGAGGTGGAAAGGGTGGTGGTGGTTGTGGTTGTGAGGGGGGGGGGGAGGTGGAAAGGGTGGTGGTGGTTGTGAGGGGGGGAGGTGGAAAGGGTGGTGGTAGTTGTGAGGGGGGGGGGGGAGGTGAAAAGGGTGGTTGTGGTTGTGAGGAGGGGGGGAGGTGGAAAGGGTGGTGGTGGTTGTGAGGGGGGGGAGGTGGAAAGGGTGGTGGTAGTTGTGAGGGGGGGGGGAGGTTAAAAGGGTGGTTGTGGTTGTGAGGAGGGGGGGAGGTGGAAAGGGTGGTGGTGGTTGTGAGGGAGGGGAGGTGGAAAGGGTGGTTGTGGTTGTGAGGGGGGGGGGGGGAAGGGTGGTGGTGGTTGTGAGGGGGGGGGAAGGGTGGTGGTGGTTGTGAGGGGAGGGGGGGAAGGGTGGTGGTGGTTGTGAGGGGGGGGAGGTGGAAAGGGTGGAGGTGGTTGTGATTGCAAGGGGGTGGGGGGAGGTGGAAAGGGTGGTGGTGGTTGTGAGGGGGGAGGTGGTAGTGAGGGTGGTGGTGGTCGTGAGGGGGGAGGTGGTTGTGAGGGGGGAGGTGGCAAGGGTGGTGGTGTGTTGTGGGGGCGGGGGTGGGGTGGAAAGGGTGGTTGTGGTTGTGAGGGGTGTGGGGAGGTGGCAAGGGTGGTGGTGGTTGTGGTTGTGAGAGGGGGGAGGTGGCAAGAGGAAGGTGAAGGGGAGGTGGAGGTAGAGAATAACAAAACCCAAATAAACAAATATACAAAAACACGAGGATTATTAATATATTTTTTTTGTTTGTTGAAAGAATGTAATAGAGTTATGCAACAATTATTGCTAACTATATAGAGCTACAAGCACAGTACTGGGAGACGAACCAACAAGTAAAGCGAAGTGCGAGAAAAGATAAAAGAACCTACATCGAGGAACTGACAGCAGAAGCTGAGAGTGCAGCAGGTCAGCGGAACATGAAGCGCCTGTATGAGATCACCAGGACACTCTCCGGGAAAAACAGCAACCCAAGCTGGCCCGTCAAGGACAAAGACGGAAACACCATCCTTGGCGAAGAACAGCAGAGAACAAGATGGGCGGAGCATTTCAAAGAAACGCTCAACCGACCAGCACCACCCGCCCCACCAGACATCCCGCCACCTACCAAGCTCCTCGACATCAACACCAACCCTCCCAGCAAGACCGAGATCGTCAAGGCCATCAAGTCCCTCAAGTCAGGAAAGGCAGCCGGCCCAGATGGAATTCCACCTGAAGCTCTGAAGGCCGACATCCAGACTTCAACTGAGATGCTGCACCCTCTCCTTTGCAAGATCTGGGAACAGGAGCGAGTGCCAAAAGACTGGAAAAGAGGACATCTTGTAAAGCTGCCAAAGAAAGGGGACCTTTCATCCTGCAACAGCTGGCGGGGAATAATGCTGTTGTCTATTCCGGGCAAGGTACTGAGCAGAATCATTCTTGAGAGACTGAAGAACGCTTTGGACAAGACACTTCGGGACGAACAAGCAGGCTTCCGACAAGATCGCTCGTGCACGGATCACATCGCAACCATGCGCATCATCATCGAGCAGTCCCTGGAGTGGCAGACCCCCCTGTACACAGTCTTTGTCGACTTTCAAAAAGCTTTTGACAGTGTCGACCGAGATGTCATCTGGAGACTGATGTACCACTATGGATTTCCACCAAAGTTTGTAAGCATCATCCAGCAAATGTACGAAGACGCCACCTGTCAAGTGATCCACGACGGGAAACTGACGGAACCTTTCAGTGTGCAAACCGGCGTCCGTCAGGGTTGTTTGCTCTCACCGACCATTTTCCTGATGGTGGTTGACTGGGTCATGAGGCAGTCTACAGCAGATCGGAGGACAGGCATCCAGTGGACTTTCACTAAACAGCTGGAGGACCTAGACTTCGCAGATGACATAAGTCTTCTCTCCCACAGGCAGCAAGATGCACAGGAGAAACTATGTCGTGTGGCAGAAGAAGCTGAGAAGACTGGACTCCAAATCAACATTGGGAAAACAGAGGTCATGAGGGTCAACAACAAGAAGCAAGATCCAGTGCAACTACACCAAGAGAACATCAAGGAGGTTGACAAGTTTGTCTACTTAGGCAGTGTTGTCAGCAAAGACGGGGGGACGGACGAAGACATCAAGAGCCGTATCAACAAAGCAAGACACGCCTTCAACACCCTTCGACCAATCTGGAGATCGACAGCCCTCTCAATCCGCAACAAGATCCGGATTTTTAACACCAACGTGAAGTCGGTTCTACTCTATGGCTCAGAGACGTAGAGAGTGACAAAGACCAGCACCCACAAGCTTCAGACATTCACCAACAGATGTCTAAGAAACATCCTGAACATCAGATGGCCAGAGGTTGTCTCCAATGAAGAACTTTGGAACATGACAAAACAGGCCCCACTGGAGACGGAAATCAAGAAACGGAAATGGGGATGGATAGGCCATACACTACGCAAGCCTGCAACAAACATCACAAGACAGGCTCTTGATTGGAACCCACAGGGGAAAAGGAAAGTTGGCCGTCCGAAGCAGACCTGGCGGAGAAGCATTGAGGCAGAGACAAGGGCGGCCGGAATGACGTGGGCTGAACTGAAGAAGACCAGCCAGAGCCGGGTGCGTTGGAGGAGTGTTGTTGCGGCCCTATGTTCCCCAAGGAATCAAGAGGAATAAGTCAAGTAAGTCAATATACATCTATTTCATTTGAATTGTTATGTCATGAAATAAACACACGAGCACACACGCATGAACGCACTTACTCATGCACACACGCACACGCACACAAACACATACACACACACACACACAAACACACACACACACACACACACACACACACACACACACACACACACACACACACACACACACACACACACACACACACACACACACACACACACACACACACACACACACGCACACACAGAGAGAATCAGTCAGATGAAGATGAGGCTGGGGTTCGGTGGAGCGAGAGCTGAAACAAAAAGAATGATCCATCTTTAAAACACCTTTTCCATTTTGTCGTTGAGCGGAGATGATGTAAAGTAATAAACCAACTTTTTGGGGGGTCACAGAATTGTCTTTCTATGGAACGATCGACTGAAGGCTTGGTTGGACAGCAGTGACGGTGGGTGGAAAAACTGAAGAAGAAGAGCAAGAATTCTTCGTCTTCGTCTTCCATAGCTGCATCGGCATTCTCATCCTCATTTTTCATAACGGAAAATTGTTCCAAAATGTGTGGCCTTTCGTGCCCTGCTCTCAATGTCACCTCAGTTTATGATTTCCGCTCAGCTTCCATACTGAGGATGAGTTCTTTGTCAGAAAACTTTGGCTCCGGCAGATTCATGGTCGGTGGAGATACGAGTGTGACTGTTTCCACACTCGCTCAGTCTGGCTCCACGACTAAACCTCGCCATTGCTGTTGTCAGAAAGGGCTTAGAAGGTGGGGTCCTGCGTTATTTGAATCAGAACAGGCACTACCGAACCTCACCGAAGTCACAGAACAGCAGTGAAGGGTCTTCTCCGCCGTGTGGCATCCTCGCGACCTAACATCGAAAGCTCCCTGTTGAGTGTCAGTGTTGGGACTGCGGCAGACGAACCTTGGTGTGGTTATGTATGGGTGGTGGGGATGGTTGGGGGTGGGGTGGTGGAGGATGGACACTGAGGGTAATGTCACGTTTACAAAAGCTACCCATCTCCACCCCTACTTATTCCCCTACAAAAAACGTGTAGTTTGGTAGTGGTTCACATACCAATCAACGCTCAGACAGATCCACCCATAGAAGATCAAATTCAAAATGAACGCATCCAATAATCCACCTGTCTATCCATCCATCTTCATATATCAAGCAGCGCATTGGCAATTCTGTCTATCTTTCAATCCATCCTTGTTCTTTCACACATTAGTGCTTTGAGACATCCATTCACCCAACCACCAGCGCACCTACCCTTTTCTCTTAGAAAAACCCATCACACGCCCATACCTATACATCTACCCACCCATATACCTGTACAAATTAACATTCAGGTGAACTTGCCCACACCCACCAACCCGTACCCATCCACCTACCCACGTACCATGCCTGCACAAATAAACACTTAGGCAAACCCACCCATCACCATTGCCTCCAACGATCCATACACCTTCTAAAGACATGTATGTTACTATGTGTGTATGTCCGACTAAGGCCATGAGGACAGCTTACAAGGCAACTGCTGCCCCGACTATTTGGACCGGAAGTTTTCTTTATCGTGGAAAGTGTCCTGCCCAAATTACATCCCCGCTCTCTCCGCTAAACGAGTTTTAGGACGGTCGGCGTTGGGGTGGTTCCCAAAGGCCAACTAGCCCCCAAGGCTGCAGCACTAAAAGCCAGTGCAATTTTGGCTCCTAGTTTGAGAGCCACAGTCCTATACGAAGACTAAGCCTTAAATGACTTCCCATTAGAGTGGAAAAACCCGACTTTGCTGTTGGTGGGACTGAAAGCTCTCTGATATGAGCCGAGCATTGAGCCGGATGACTAAAGACATAGTTAACTACAATAGCAGAGTGGTTAAAGCGTTGGACTTTCAGAATGAGGATCCTGGGTTCGAATCTCGGTTACGACGCCTGGTTGGAAAAGGGTGGAGATTTTTTCCGATCTCCCAGGTCAACATATGTGCAGACCTGCTAGTGCCTGAAGCCACTTCATGTGTATACGCACGCAGAAGATCAAATACGCACGTCAAAGATCCTGTAATCCATGTTAGCATTCGGTTATGGAAACAAGAACATACGCAGCATGCACACCCCCGAAAACGGAGTATGGCTGCCTACATGGCGGGACAAATAAAGAAAACGGTTATACACGTAAAATGTTACATGTCTGTTTGAGTGTGTATGTGTTCGTGCCTGAAATCTGATCGAATGACGCAGGAAACGAATGATAAGCCCCCAATAGCAGCCATCAGTCTGCTCTACACAGGTACGGCAGCCTGTTGTACAAGTGAACCCAAGTTTATAAAGCGTTCAGAACTTGGTCTCCGACCGAGGATGGACGCTGAAAAATATGCATCTTATAAGTATCCATATAATAAGCATCCATATGATAAGTATCCATATGATAAAAGACACTCGCACGACCATTGCAGCCACCTGGACACAACTCACCAACTTGACGCTCTGACCCAGGAGGCTATCGGGGACAGCACCAGGACTTCCGTTCTCGCCCCTCGTGACGTGATCGTGGATGACGACACGGGCACTGCGATGACGTCTCTCCCTCGTAGTGTCGTCATAATCGTCGCTGACGGCATCGCCGTTGTTTGGGAGCAGCTGCCGATGAAAGACGTAGACGAGGAGGAGGTAGACGACGCAGAAGCCGGCCATGGCGCGAGAGAAAGTGCGCCGCATCACCATCTTGACTGGCTGATAGACAGGCAGACAGAGAAGACAGACGATTCAGAAAAATAGGAAAAGGTAACGACAGCAGCAACAATACTAACTAACGGACTAATTAACTAACTAACTACAAAGTCAGCTTGACGCAAGCACAGCTAAAGATTAGAAAAAAGGAGCGCAGTTATAACCAACCATCCAACTGACGGATCTATCTACTTTTTCTTTATTTTTTTCTTTATTTGCATTACTGAAATTAATACTTTAAAAAAATTCATAAGAATTGTATACTGATTTCTCTATTTAAAAATCATGTCTGATAATTTTTTTTAGCAGATGATGAAAGCCATGTCGTAGAGGACTTTCCCCATGGAACGCCGGGGGTCTCTCAGTATAAACAGCATCCCCGCATTCTGGAAATTCTGTGCTAGAAAGTTCCTCTTGTCTCTATTGCTCTTTTTGTTTCTGCCTCGCCCCCCCACCCCCACCCCTCTTTCTCTATTGTCTTCTTTCTCCCCCTTTCCCAGTCCATTTCCCTTTCAATTATTTTCCCATTAAGCCTTGACATTTTTACCCCCTTCTATTTTGCAGTCTATGATATACTATATGCGTTATTTTGATCTGGCGATTTGGTATTGATATTGAAAACACTGTGATGGACACCGGCTCTCCATTCTGCACTGGTTCTTGCTTATATCGCGATATCGCCTTTTTATGTATTCTTGCTTTCTTTTTCGATTATTTGTAATCTTGGGATGATAAATGAAGCGGAGGAGTGGACGTCCTCAACATAGCCTGGTCATATTTGGCCTAAGGAGGTTAATGGATTGTGTTACGAACTGTGTTGTTTTGATAGTTAGGTAGCGTTTTTCTTTCTTTCTTTTTTTTTTCGAGTGTGACACAGTTTGAATTCTTATTTCGTTGATCATTGGCCAGTCCTAATGAGACCCTCTGCTGTGGGCTGGATCATAAGTAACAATGTTAAAAAAGAGCACTTTATAAAGCAAAGAAAGAAAGAAACAAACAAAAACAAAGATGAAAGAACAGAAAATTAACGTGCCATTTTCATGCAGCTGAGGCACAACAAAGTGAAAGAAAGCCCATCCAATCAACTGACAAACGAACCAACCACCCAACCACCCATCCACCCAACCACCCATCCAGGCAACCACCCAACCACCCATCCAGGCAACCACCCATACCAGCCATCCACCCAACCACCCATCCAGGCAACCACCCATCCAGCCAACCACCCAAGCAGCCAACCACCCATCCATCCAGGCAACCACCCAACCACCCGTCCAGGCAACCACCCATCCAGCCAACCACCCATCCAGGCAACCACCCATCCAGGCAACCACCCATCCAGCCAACCACCCATCCAGGCAACCACCCATCCAGCCAACCACCCATCCAGCCAACCACCCAACCACCCATCCAGCCAACCAGCCATCCACCCATCCACCCAACCACCCATCCAGGCAACCACCCATCCAGGCAACCAGCCATCCACCTATCCACCCAACCACCCATCCAGGCAACCACCCATCCAGCCAACCACCCATCCAGGCAACCACCCAACCACCCATCCAGGCAACCACCCATCCAGCCAACCACCAACCACCCATCCAGCCAACCACCCAACCACCCATCCACCCAACTACCCAACCAGCCAATCAGTCGGGACAACACCTTCATGACAGGCAAGCATAGAAGCGAACTCCCGAAGAAAAGACCACTCTGGCAAATGAGCAGAGGAAGGAAGGAAAGAAGACAGGAGGACAGGAAAATTAAACGAAAAGAAGACGATAATGCAAAAGGGATGAAAGGAAGGCAACCTGTTCTCTTGTGCTACAGCCATTTGCCGTTCATCAGAAACACACACTGTCTGTAATAGGAAAATTTGGGCGGGGAGGTCGGATTGTAGAGAGAGAGAGAGAGAGAGAAAGACTCGAAAATTTCAATCAGTATAGGCCTTGGCCCCTTCTGAAGAGGGTACAGTAAATATGAATATAAACGATTCACACGAATTTGCAGAATGGCTTATTCAAATAGTAATAATCGCGCTGACAAAAATATATAACGAAAGCGCATTGTAAACGATTGATTCAGCTAAGCATTACGGCGCGTCGCTTAATGGTTTTATATATGTAAAAAAAAAAAAAGGTGTTTGACAGAGAGTTGTTGGTTCGATTCTGATAGAAGAGAGAGGGGAAAAGACAGGGGGGATATGGGATCAACTAATGATGCACTCACTCACTCTCTCCTCACATCAATAGCAGGGCCACATGGAGTGGTTTTTATAGAGTGTTTACTTTACAATACAGCACACACACTAAGCAGTTCACCCTACTTAGCAAAAGCATCACACACTAAGGCAGCACACACTGCCTACTTCAAGTACTTCCTACAAGCAGCGCACAGTAAAAAGATCATCCTACACCTAAAGCAGCACACCTGGAACACAAACACACAACCAAAACCCAGGTCAGATAAAATCTCAAATATCTGGACATCACTGACATGAAAGGCCTTCACCCTCTCAGCACCTTTCATCACATGCCCACCAGTATGCACTGCCATCAGCAGTGACATACCAATTGCCATAATGTGTACAAAACATATCACTGACCAATACAACCCTGTGTTCCAACTCACGTTACCCATCATTCAGTTAAAGTGTGTGTTACCATTAGCAAACAAATCTCTTTGTCTTCACAAGGTATACCACCAACACAAGTACATGTAAGGAAGTTACTACTTCCAACATATCTCTGGTAAACAGCAATGTGCAACAACATTGCACTGACCCTCAATGCTCTCATAGTTTGCCAACTCATTAATCACATTACAATGTTCCTTCCCACATTGTCTGAACAAAGTAAACCACTGACACACAGCACAACTCCTACACATGTTACCATAACTACCAACAAATCAAACATGTGTTCCACAACACTTGCTGTTTCCCTCATGTGCACACACACACACACACATGAAAAACCCTCAACACACACTGACAGTGTGTTAGCCTATAGAGCTGTTCAGTTCACACTGAACCAACACCACCTACTATACAAAACAAGTAAGTAATACATCAAAAATACAGAAGAAGATATCTGTAACCAAACAGAAAGGGGGGGGGGGGGGACTCAAAAGATTTAGGCCAGTACTTCTCTCAGTGAGTAGCTTTCACACATTAACCCCTTTTCTTTCCACAAGCCACAAGATCAACTTAAACTGGCTGTCCACTGACATAAAACATAGTTTCCCAACACAACTAAGTTATCAACATAAAATAAAACCATTACAAGTTGTGTACTCACAGCCCAACAAGGATTTCCTTGCTCCTCACATCACTGATCAGTCAGTCACCCTGTGTCAGTCAGTTTTTCTGGGAGACAGCTAAGAACTGGCTGTGCTGACTGGTTTTATCCCTTCCCACAACATACTGTGTATACTAATGCAAGCTACAACACTCACTTCCCCAACTAGTTGAACTGAAATAACCAATCTTTGCTTGTCCTAGTGACACTATGTGAATGACTGACAGATTCACTGCTTAATCCCAATTCGTCCAATTAACAGATTGATCTGATTCGCTCACTTCAACCCCACTTGTCTATAACATTCTGTGATGACAAGTTCACCCAGTTACGTCACAAAGAAATTGGGGAGACAGGACAATACAACTCTTGGCATGTTAGCCGGCCTGATCAAAGTTCACATTAGCATAAATTTTCCCTAGTTTACGTTCCGAAGTCCCGCCATCTACGTCAGCTGCGTTTGTGAACGGGGAGATGATGAACGACTTGAAAGACAGGCCGCCACACGGGATGTTCCGCTCAGCACGGGGATTCCGGCAAACGTCACATAACTGCACGTGTTTCAACGACTGGGACGGGTGACGCGGACCAAAGGCGCCAACTAGGGAGTAGGGGTGAGGAGGGAGGGTGGCGCGGGTGTCGGCGCAACCTCAAAGACTGGGCTTTGGACGAGCAGGAAGGGAGATAAGAAGGGAGGGGGGGTGGGGGGGGGGGGGAGGGATGGGGAGGGAAGGGGGACAGAGTGTGGGTGGTGGGGGGTGACACTGCTGGCACACTATAACATATAAATACATCCACACGTTTCTGACGATTGGTAAGAGAGAGAGAGACAGACAGACAGACAGACAGAGAGAGAGAGAGATGGATGATGGATGGATGGTTTATTCATATAAGGCCATTGCCCCTCATGAACGGGGTAAACAATGTACAATAAAGTATCTGCATTTGACCAGCAATCATAATCTTAATGCTAATGAGTTCAGCAATCAGGAAGTCAGTACCGATCGCAACTGGAATGCTTTGTATAAATAAATTGGAAAATTCCTCACAATCCTTTCAGTACAAGAAGCCATAAGTAAGCTTAACCGTAGTTGACTTGGTTACATAAAGAATTTTGGTGGAATATATGGCGTTCTCACATCAGTCAATACTGGACAATACAAAAGAAAATGCAACTCATCTTCTTTTCCAGTTTTGCATAATGGACAAACTAAATCGTTTTCGGTATGCTTACTATAACGTAATCGATGTTGAGCAATTTCAGAGATACCAAATCTAAACTTATGACAAATTTCAAGTGTCTATCTAAATCCATTCGCAGGTACAATTTAATATCATGAACAGTACAAAACGTTCGATATATTTCAAATTTATCGCTGTTTTTAATATGAGAGTCCCACTCTTGAAATCTGCATACAATTAATCTGTCTTTAAACAAACTTATAAACGATCTAACATCTTGAACTGAAACAATTTACAACGGACATTCGAAACCCAATTTTTCTTATTTCTTGCATCTAGGTCAAGTAACATTTTAAAGCTCTACGTGGCAACCTATATTCCTCCAACTTAGTTAATTTCAGCCAGTAACGGATACAGCGTATAATACAGTTTATGCAAATAGGATATCTATTGGTTTCGCCATAAATTAAATCGTATTGGTATTCGCTCCCCGAGAGAGAGACAGACAGACAGACAGAGAGAGAGGAGAGAGAGAGAGAGAGAGAGAGAGAATTTCTTCAAAGCAACTTAAAAGTAAACCTCTCAAATGAGCGATTTCTTTATCTTTGCGCATTCATATTCTTATGTACAGAGAATAAGCAGGGTCACCCATGTAACCGACGCCAGTCATGAAGTTAATCAAACAACTTTGCATAATCCGCGTGTCTATTCAACTGATCTAGAAATGTTTTTATCTGCATGTCTGTCCTGTTTACCGTCGTCCGAGT
>NC_134898.1:36514530-36522030 GCF_041734735.1 Babylonia areolata | reverse complement strand
CACACACACACGGACACACACACACACGCATACACACACACACACACACACACACACACACACACACACACACACACACACACACACAAAGTGATGAACATTAGCAGGCACAGAGACACAGAGAGACAGACAGACAGACAGACAAACAGAGACAAACAGACAGACAGACAGACAGAGACAGAGAACTTAGATATCAGAACTCAGAACGTTTTTATTCAAGGATTAAGATTTTAGGCATCGCCTATTCTTCCAACCTGCATGTCTTTGCTGATCTACATCAGTGGAGTGATGGCCTAGAGGTAACGCGTCCGCCTAGGAAGCGAGAGAGAATCTGAGCGCGCTGGTTCGAATCACGGCTCAGCCGCCGATATTTTCTCCCCCTCCACTAGACCTTGAGTGGTGGTCTGGACGCTAGTCATTCGGATGAGACGATAAACCGAGGTCCCGTGTGCAGCATGTACTTAGCGCACGTAAAAGAATCCACGGCAACAAAAGGGTTGTTACTGGCAAAATTCTGTAGAAAAATCCACTTCGATAGGAAAAAACAAATAAAACTGCACGCAAGAAAAAATACCCCCCCCCCCCCCCCCCAAAAAAAAAAGGTGGCGCTGTAGTGTAGCGACGCGCTCTCCCTGGGGAGAGCAGCCTGAATTTCACACAGAGAAATCTGTTGTGATAAAAAAAGAAAAAAAAGAAATACAAATACAAAATAGTGGTCAGTAGTGAAAAGCTGCACACGCCCATGTCAAAATACACACAAAGTGTATTGAAAAAAAAACGAAAAGCAGAAACATTTGTGTGCGCAGAGGGAGGGGGGGGACAGGGGAGTGGGGGGGGGGGGGGGGAGGGGGGGGGGGGGGGGAGGAGGAGAGGGAGGGGGAGGAGGGAGGTGCGCTTTGGGACAGATTTATTTTCGAAAAATGTCGGTGGGGGAAGGAAGGAAGGAATTTTTGTTTAATGTCCCGTCACACATATCGGTGATTGAAGACATTTTGTAAAAGTATTTATGAATACATCTGAGTATTATCGGTTAGAAGGGGTGGGAGATGTGGATGAATGGAGGGTTTGGGGAAACTGGGCAAATGAGGGTAAAAATGTGGGTGAAATTTGAAAGAAAAACAAAACAAACAAACAAACAAACAAAAAAAAACTCCTCTAAATACAGTTACAGGAAATTACTTAAAGGACTTCGTAAAAGAGAAGTCGTTAAACTGACAAGCGAAACAACTGATAATGAATGCAAAAAGTCAAAAACATCAACGTTCTCAGTCACTTGTGAAGACACACTTTCGTGTACAAAAGGCTTCATCAAGCTACAGTGAAAAATTATATGCTCAATTGTCAGGTTATTAAAGCATATACACTTGACATTAGAACAATACTTGGTCCGTAATGAATTTGATAATAGTCTGAGAGCTAAGCTCAGAATTGGTCTGCGAATCGGACCAAAGTCTGAGAGAGTCAACTGACGAGGTTTTAGACTTGAATTCAAGCACCTATAAAAGTCTCTTTCTAGTATATTGCTTATTTCCTTGTATGACAATGGGCAATATACTTTTATACTATCTATATGATTTTTTGCTCCCCTTTTTGCTGCCCTATCTGCTTGGTCGTTATAACGGAATCCAGTGTGGGATGGTATCCAACAAAAATCAACATTTGTACCCTTCACAAATAGGGAGTGCAATAAATACCTAATTTCAAAAAATAAATCTTCTCTTTGATTATTCTCAAAAAGGAGCAAACCTTTTAAGACAGATTGAGAATCAACACAAAATAGGATATTACTTATTATGATTGGTATATCAACAAGATGATTTAAAGCCATAAGGATGGCCACCAATTCAGCTGTAAAAATTGAATGTCCCTTACCTAAATAATATGATTTTTCTGTTTTTAGGTCAGGAATGACAAAAGCAGATCCTGCACTGCTATCATCCAGGACCGAGCCATCAGTGTAAACTTTTAAATGATAATCAAAATTTTCTTCTAATTCAATTCTGACAGATGCTGCTATTATATGTGGAGATTCTCCTTTCGGTGGGGGACCGAAACAGCATGGTGGGAGGGGGGGGGGGGTCGGGGGACGTCCTCTGTGTGTGTGTGTGTGTGTGTGTGTGTGTGTGTGTGTGTGTGTGTGTGTGTGTGTGTGTGTGTGTGTGTGTGTGTGTTGGATTGCTGGTGTACTGTACGCGTATGTGTGTGCCTGCTTGTCTGTCTGTCTGTATGTTTGTATGCATGCGTGTGTGAAGGGAGGGAGTGAGGTTGTTGTGGTTGTGGTGGTGGTGGTGGTGGTGGTGGTGGCAGTACAGGGGTCTGGAGGGAGGTGGGGTGGGGGTGGGGGTGAGGGTGAAAGGGGTGGGGCTGAGGGTGAAGGTGGTGACGAGTGTAACGGGCGGACTATCAAGCTGTCAAGTGTCTGCACCGGTGATATGTTTGCTGTCAAGCACATTGATTCCCCCGGTTATCCATGACAGGAAATCGATTCGGAGAGGGGGGATGGGAGGGGGGGGGGGGGAAGAAAGCGTCTTGATAAAACCGACGACATCTGCCTAACCTGTCTGTCTATCTGCCTGTCGGTCTGTCTGTTTGTCTGTCTGTCTGTATGTATGTCTTCCTATTTCTCTTGTGTGTCTCTCGTCACTCTTCCCTCTGCTTGTATGTATGTATGTATGTACGTAGGTAGGTAGGTGGCAAGAGAAGATCCCTGACACAGAGGTGCTCACTCGTGCAAACTTGCCCAGCATCCACACCATCTTGATGCAGGCCCAGCTGCGCTCGGCAGGCCATGTAGTTCGCATGCCAGACCACCTGCTCCCCAAGAAACTGCTGTACAGCGAACTCCAACATGGCAAGCGCTCCCATGGAGGCCAAAAGAAGCGCTTCAAAGACACTCTGAAAGCTTCTCTGAAGGCCTTCAACATCAGCCACGACACATGGAAGCTGAATGCAATGGACAGACAAAAGTGGCGTTCAGCTGTCCACAAAGGCGCCAAATCCTGTGAGACCAACAGAATCGCTGCAGCAGAGCAACGCAGACAGGCCAGGAAAAGCAGTGCCAGCAAGTCCCCGACAGCCGCCACCATCCCCTGTCCACACTGCGTCAGAACCTTCCGGGAGCGGATTGGCCTGACCAGTCATCTGCGCACCCACAGAGCCCAACCCACCCACCCCCAGGATGACTAGATGGTCCTCGTCGATCCCGACGGACGAACCACATGTATGTATGTGTGTGTGTGTGTGTGTGTGTGTGTGTGTGTGTGTGTGTGTGTGTGTATGTACGCATGTATGTATATATGTACGTACGTAACTGAAACTGTACGTACGTATGTATGTGTGTACATATGTACGTATGTATGTATGTGTGTACATATGTAGGTAGGTAGGTAGGTAGTGAGGTAATTATGAGAGAGAAAGAGAGAGACAGACAGATAGAATGAATGAATTGATTAATTAATTCTTTCGCTAAGGGTTAGGTCTATATTCATAGAGTCTTCGAAATTAAAAGAAAGAAAGGAAAAAAAAAAAGAAAGAAAGAAAGATAGACAGACAGACAGAGTCAGATACAGAGACCGAGACAGAGAGACAGAGGCAGAGAGGCACAGCTAATGCAAATCAGGCTATACATTCCAGTATATTATATCATAATAATTATTATCAGGATAAACGATAAGGCAGGAAGGGCCCTGAGGCAGATGAACAGATGACAGGAGTCTGAGACAGACAGACAGACGCACAGACCGACAAACAGACAGGCAAACACACAGAACTCATAAACTGACAACTTACAGCCGCCGCAACAACATCACTATCGATACAAAGCTATTAAAGAGAGAGAGGGGGAGAAAGAGAGAGAGGGGGGAGATAGACAGACAGAGAGAGAGGGGGGGAGGGAGAGAGAGAGAGAGAAAGAGACAGAGAGAGAGGGAGGGAGAGATAAAGGGGGAGAGAGAGAGGTGCGAGAAAGGGAAAGAGAGAGGGGGGAGAGAGAGAGAGGGAGAGAGAGAGAGAAGAAAGAGAGAGAGGGAGAGAGAGAGAGGCGGAGAGAGCGCGAGAGAGACAGACAGACAGAGACAAACAGACAGACAGACAGACAAACAGACAGACAGCGAGACAGACAGACAGAGAGACAGACAGAAAGACAGAGAGAGAGACAGACACAGAGAGAGAGAGTGACAGAAAGACAGACAGACAGACAGAAAGACACACAGAGAGAGAAAGAAAGAAAGAGAGAGATAGACAGACAATCAGACAGACAGAGACAGAGACAGAGAGAGAGAGTGACAGAAAGACAGACAGACAGAGAGACAGACAGACAGACAGAAAGACACACAGAGAGAGAAAGAAAGAAAGAGAGAGATAGACAGACAATCAGACAGACAGAGACAGAGACAGAGAGAGAGAGTGACAGAAAGACAGACAGACAGAGACAGAGGGAGACAGAGAGAGAGAGAGACAGACAGACAGACAGACAGACAGAGAGAACACTGAACACTGAAATGTTTAATGTCATTAGCTGAAAAGCTCTGGTGACATAGTAGGTACTATATATGATAGTCGTGTCCGACTATGACCACCAGAACAGCAGAGGAGCAACTGCTGTTCCGACTATTTGGGCTAGAATTTGATTATAGTGGAGAGTGTCTTGCCCAAGTACATCCCCACTCTCTCGGCCAAGAGGGTTTTGGTACAGTCGGCGTTGGGATGGTTCCCAAAGGCCAACTAGCCCACAAGGCTGCAGCACTAAGAGCCAGTGCAATTTTACCTCCTAGTTTGAGAGTCATAGTCCTTCACAAAAGACTAAGCTGTAAACGGTTTCCCATTGACTGGAGAAACCATTGATAATACAGCTTTCACTTTGCTGTTGGCCCAATTGTAAACAGGTACTAATCAGAACAAAATGGTGCAAAATAGATAAAAATGGAATAGAAAAAAAACCCCAAAAAACAAACAAACCAACACCCCCCCACCCCCCCACCCACCCACCCCCAGAATCGAAACAACATAAACTAAAAAGAGATTTGCGACACTTTGGCACTTTGTCATTCGCTTAAAATACATGTGACGGGGGAGGGGGGGGGGGGGGGCAATGTGCCTTTTTTTCAGCCGTTCGTCTCCAAGATTTGAACAGTAAACAGAAAGCAAAGTACAGATAAACCATATAATAAATATTCACGCATGTAACATCGACACACATCATATCAATACAAACACATACTGAAGTACATATAAATCCTGAAATAATTATTCATGCCTCAACATCAAAACCCATCATATCAATACGAACACATCAAATAATTACAATGTCGAGATTGACCATCCAAATGTAACCCTTCCTTTTTATCCATGCTTTTTTCCTCATAGAGCCCATACTAATTTTCAATTGATTAATGAGTATTTGGACCGATGATGGACGTTTAACGTATATTTATTGCCTCAGATACATAAAATTATTTTGCAAGTGAAAGTATCATATCTTCATTTTTTGTTTTCAGTATGCCGAACAAATCTTTTCTCTAGGCTGGAGTTGTATTGAAAAGAGTACAGTTTTTTTCGCAATTCGTCCAATCTTTTGCAGTTGAATATGAAGTGATTTTCATCTTCTGGGCTTTCGCAACACATTGGGCAAGGAGACGTTACGTCTGAATCGAACCATCTTCTGTTGGCATTCAGTCCAAGTGCTCTCAATCTGAGCTTCGCAAAGCAGATTTTATGCCATTTGTTTGTTATACTCTTAATATACTTCTCCGTTTGAAATAGTGATTTAAATAAATAAAACAATTTATACCTATCATTGCTCTCATTGCCAGTTTTGTTTGTAACATGCTGAGAGAGAGAGAGAGAGAGAGAGAGAGAGAGAGAGAGAGAGAGAGAGAGAGAGAGAGAGAGCTATCATAAGACGCGAATTGTCGTCTTGATAAATAGAAGGGTCGTCCTTATGTTGATGTGAATCTCAGACACTCTTTTTGTCATTTTCCATTGGATGTCTTGTCCATTGATTTGCTTCAGGGTGATTTAGACCGACACACTTTCGGGTGTGTATGTGCGTGTGTGTGTATGTGTGGCGGGGGGGGGGGGGCGGGGGGCGGAGGGGGCGTGCGTGTGTGTGTGTGTGTGTGTGTGTGTGTGTGTGTGTGTGTGTGTGTGTGTGAATATACCAATATATATATGTATGTAGATGGTATGGCCTGAGGGTCTCTGAGACTGCAAATTGTTGCTTGTTTGTGGTGTATCTCTGTTGTGTGTGTGTGTGTGTGTGTGTGTGTGTGTGTGTGTGTGTGTGTGTGTGTGTGTGTGTGTGCGCGCGCGTGTGTGTGTGTGTGTGTGTGTGCGTTCGTGCGTGCGTGCGTGTGTGTGTGTGTGTGTGTGGGGGGGGGAGGAATGTATGTGTGTGTGTGTGTGTGTGTGTGTGTGTGTGTTTATCTATTTTTGATATCGTCATTACTAACATTATTGATATATCCTCTTTTTTCCCCCCGTATATTTTAACGATGTATTCATTCATTTGTTTATTTATTCATTCATTCATTATTCATATCATGTTATCCAATTTCCCCTCAAAGCCTGACTAAGCGCAATGGGTTTCGCTGCTGATCCGGTATGAGGCGTGGCAGATGTGGTGTGGCGTATATGGAATTGTCCGAACGCAGTGACGCCTCCTTGAGCAACTCAAACTGAGCTGGACTGGACAATGGGCTGAACATGGGGACAGTCGGGTCGCTGCATTTTTCCCCCCTTAACTCTCTCCATACGAACGGCGAAAGAGACGACGTTAACAGCGTTTCACCCCATCTACCATCATCAAAATATGGCAAGTGGAAGGCTCTTATACTGAAGAGGTGAATGCTGACAAAAAATACCACAATTTGGACGACGGAAGCTAAAGGTTGGGTCATTCAGACACCCACTGGACATCCGAGGGGTCTGTGTAGAGGAGAAGAGAGGACTGGCCGTACTGAGTGAGTTAAGCGCTTCGTTTAGCCAATGGTTCGGTTCACTTAGTCCAGAGTAGGGACACAGCTTAAGTCTTGTCTGACGCCTAAACAGACTGACCACGCTTGTCAGAGAATTACGCTCCCAGAAGTGATTGATTGATATGGATACTTATATAGCACCTATCCTCGTTCGGAGACCAAGCTCTCTAAGTGCTTTACAAACACGGAGTCATTTTGCACAACAGGCTGCCTACCTGGGTACAGCCGACTGACGGCTGCCATTGGGCGCTCATCATTCGTTTCCTGTGTCATTCAATCAGATTTCAGGCACGCACACCTACACACCCAGACAAACATGTAACATTTAACATTTTACGTGTATGACCGTTTTGTTTATTTACCCCCGCCATGTAGGCAGCCATACTCCGTTTTTGGTGGGTGTGCATGCTGGGTATGTTCTTGTTTCCATAACCCACAGAACACTGACATGGATTACAGGATCTTTAACGTGCATATTCAATCTTCTGCATGCGTATACACACGAAGGGGGTTCAGGCACTGGCAG
>NC_134898.1:36494530-36499530 GCF_041734735.1 Babylonia areolata | reverse complement strand
TAACAGCGTTTCACCCCAGTTACCATCATCAAAATATTGCAAGCGGAAGGCTCTTATACTGAAGAGGTGAATGTTGACAAAGAATACCACAATTCTGACGACGGAAGCTAAATGTTGGGTCTTTGAGACACCCACTGGACATCCGAGGGGTCTGTGTAGAGGAGAAGAGAGGACTGGCCGTACTGAGTGAGTTAAATCAACAATTCTATATTGACTTGTGAGAAATAAATCAATCGCACAAAACCCTCACATGAAACATGGACATTATCTTAACAGCGGGAACTGATGTTGTTTTTACAGCTTGATGTTGCTTTCAATAATTTGTTGCACATGTTGTGGATGCAAAAAGCGTGGTCGGGTACGTGCATGCGTGCGTGCGTGCGTGCCTGTGTGCGTGTGTGTGTGTGTGTGTGTGTGTGTGTGTGTGTGTGTGTGTGTGTGTGTGTGTGCATGTGTGCATGTGTGTATATATGTATGTGTATGTGTGTGTATGTGTGTGCGTGTGGAGGGTGGGGTGGGGGCGGGGCGGGAGTGGGGGGTGGGTGGGGGTGTGCGTGCGTGCGTGCATACGTGTGTGTGTGTGTATGTGTTTATGATGTAGACAGATAGCTATAAAGATAGATAGATAGATAGATAGATAGATAGATAGATAGATAGATAGGTTATTTTGTTAAATGACTTTATAATACAGATGGATAGACAGACAGATAGATAGATAGGTAGATAGATATTATATGTTAAATGTCATCTTTTCTGTTGCGCTTGTGATCTTTATGCATTCACAGACTTTACCATTCCTATTCTATCTAAGTGAGATGACATATATTCATTCTGATGTGATCTGATTTGTTCAAAACACCCAGTGCTAAACTAACACTGCTTCCCATAGCAAAGTTATTCTGATGTGATCTGATTTGTTGAAAGCACCCAGTGCTAAATTACACTACTTCCCATAGCAAAGTTATTCTGATGTGATCTGATTTATTCAAAACACCCAGTGCTAAATTACACTACTTCCCATAGCAAAGTTATTCTGATGTGATCTGATTTGTTCAAAACACCCAGTGCTGAATTACACTGCTTCCCATAGCAAAGTTATTCTGATGCGTGTTGTGTTGTGTGTATGTGGTTGTGTGTGTGTGTGTGTGTGTGTGTGTGTTGTGTTGTGTTGTTGTTGTGTTGTGTGTGTGTGGTTGTGTGTGTGTGTGTGTGTGTGTGTGTGTGTGTGTGTGTGTGTGTGTGCGCGCGCGTGTGTGTGTGTGCGTATGGGTGTTGTGTTGTTGTGGTGTGTTGTGTTGTTGTGGTGTGTGTGTGTGTGTGTGTGTGTGTGTGTGTGTGTGTGTGTGTGTGTGTGTGTGTGTGTGTGTGTGTGTGTGTGTGTGTGTGTGTGTGTGTGTGTGTGTGTGTAAACTTCGTCTTCTTTAGATTGTTGAGACATTGGACAAATCAAATTTTGGACATATGATTTTCGATACCGATAATAATGGTTAAATATTTCAGTAACACCCAATCTAAACCTTGTCAAAGTATATTTCAGATGTCTATCAAGTCTCATTGACATATATACTGGCATGTTACAAGGTATATGACAAAACATTCGATACAAATCAAATCTGTCGGTATTCTGAATATGGGAATTCCAATTTTGCCATCTACTATTAGATCAAGCTTTATCAATTAAGCTTCGACGAAATACTTGAATGAATTCGCTGATATCTCCAACACCTTGGTTCAACCACACAAAACCAAAACCATATTCACAAAGTTTCATTCTCACATTAGACACCCAGTTTCTCTTGCCTCTATTATCTAAATCTAATAGCATTCTATAGGCTTTATGGGGTAATCGGTGATCTTCCATCTGAGTTATTTTCAGCCAATATTGAATACATTTAACAATGGAAGTCAAAAAGATAGGATATCTGGCTGTTTCACCATACACTAAATCATTAGGTGTTTGCAATGACAGTCCAAGCAATTTCTTTAAAACAGAGAGAGAGAGAGAGAGAGAGAGAGAGAGAGAGAGAGAGAGAGAGAGAATGAATGAATGAATGAATGGTTTATTCATTTATAGGCCATTGCCCCTTAAGAGAGAGAGAGAGAGAGAGAGAGAGAGAGAGAGAGAGAGAGAGAGAGAGAGAGAGAGAGAGAGAGAGAGAACGAACGAACGAACGAAAATGTTTCAATGAACTTTGGCCATGGACCACAATTCAAAACCAGGGCACTGGGGGTGGGCATGGGAAGGGGTATTATAACACTTGAATAGATGACACAATGTCATAATGTTCATGGACTTGACATTAATTCTACTAAATTAGGTCTGAGTATATGATTTCTCCTTTTGATCGCATGGAAAATAAATTTTGATACATGGCAATTTCTCTGCTTGTTGTTTGATCGAAGAAGTGAACTAAGAGACATATTTAAACAGTCTTGAAAAAATTTTGTCCGTAAATCAGAGAGAGAGAGAGAGAGAGAGAGAGAGAGAGAGAGAGAGAGAGAGAGAGAGATTCAGATTCAGATTATTTATTCGTTAATAGGCTAGGCCCCTTATGAAGGGGTAAGTGACAATATAAGTAATAACAAACAAAATGAAAATATATAACCAACCATAATAAGTACACATATTACATAAACGCTGCAATGAAGTACAGCATCATTAAGATGTCACGATATCCCGAAATTTAAATGCCTGGTGTAAAAACAGTGCCAGATTCCATATATCAGCATGTCTCGTGGATGACAATAATGAACTCAGTTTGAATAAACATGGCTGTCGATAGTACTTAGGTGGTATATATTTTTCTCTAATTCTACAAAGAGCTGGACAACGAAAAACAAAATGTACCTCGTCTTCTTTGTCTTCTTTACATAGTGGGCAAATTAAATCATTGTCAGTAAAATCTCTGTATCTATAGTAATGTGTAGCTAAGTCTGACACGCCTAACCTAAATCTTGTTGTCACATACTTCAAATACATGTCCATGTTACATACCAAGTACTGTTTAACATCATGCGTATGTTCAAAAGTTCTATAGAAACTAAATCTTTCACTGTTTTGAATATGGTGAGAGAGAGAGAGAGAGAGAGAGAGACTGACACTAGTTTACTGAATAGGCCACAGCCCCTTTCAACGGGGGTTCACAGTCGACAGATATATTATTATTTACACGAGGGGGGAAAAAATTACATTTGTATATTTTGGACTACATTCGTGGTCTGGGATCTAAGCTTAAAGGCATAGAAAAGAAACTTCGCAAAAACAAAAATGAGAGAGAGAGAGAGAGAGAGAGAGAGAGAGAGAGAGATGCTTTGACGCTTTGACGCTTTGACATTTTTTTAATTGTCATTACCTGTAAGGGTCTATTGACAAGGGGGTGACGGGGATTAATTCTTAAATCCCCTTAAGTGCAAAGCAACATTCTGCTTAACAGCGTTTCATCGATAAACAAACAAACAAAAAATCTCGAAATATTACTCTCTCACGATACATTAAACAAGCGGAACACACACACACACCCACACACACACACACAAACACACACACACACACACACACACACACACACAGAAACTTAATCATACAAACTCGACCACCCATTCTAGCAGTGATATAGTTCAATATATCAATTATCTACCTTACCAAATTAACATAAGAAAATAAAGTTTACATATGGATATCCTCCTCATTTACTCTGGAATGTTCTGATCATTGTAATTATGCCTTATTTTTTGTGCTTCTGAGATAAATTTAGCTACTGACTGTATGATATATTCATCATCAGACGATAAAACAGAAAAAAACATCATGTCTTTTAGCTAGATGAGATTTAAAAAAATGTACATTTTTCTCTTACTTTATCGTATAATTTACAATGAAACAAAAAAATGTTTTTCGTCATCTACACTAGATGCACACAAAGGACATGGCGATTCTGTGGATGCTGCAGATTGAAACCACAATTTATTTGCATTGAAACCAAATGTCCGTAGCCGAAATCTTGCATAATTTAACCTGTGCCACTTATCTGTGATGACTGTTGGATATTTTTCAGTATGAAATATACTTTTAAATGAGAAAAAAACAACTATACTTCTCTTGTTTTCCATATCTGAATGCCAATTTTGTTTAAAAGAACAAATCAATCTGTCTCTAAATTCTGATATAAACTGCTGTTCATTTCCCACTTCCTGATACATCCACACAATTCCAAAACCGTGTTCAAACAAAGAGAGAGAGAGAGAGAAAGAGAAGCAGAGTTAGACAGACAGACAATGACGGCCTCATCCTCACTCACCTGTCACCGTAGCTCAGAGCACACCTATGACGGCCACAGAATAACGTCGCCTTATCCAGCAATGAGGAAAATCATCAGAGAAAAGAACAACACTATGTCTCCACAAATATTACTGCACGCATGAACTATATCACTGGAAGATGGGGAAAACACACACACACACACCTACACACACACACACACACCTACACACACACCTACACACACACACACACACACACACACACACACACACACACACACACACACACACACACCTCCACCCCTCACCCCCTACACACACAAGTGCACGCTGCATATTGAACTTCAGTCTAATATCTTATCCGAAAGAACGGACTGGCTAAAAACAAAACAAAACGAAACAAAATAAAAAAAAATAAATTAAAAAAGCATAAATAAATAAACAAATGAAACACCAGTTGTTGTTTTTTAATGTGAACAGAAAAACTATAAAGATAAAAACCCTCCATGAGTAGAATTAATAGAATCTCCCAGCAGAATCCCTCAATAGACTAGAATCGACTAGATTGCGTCAAAAAAAAAAAAAAAAAAAAAAAAAAAGAAAAGAAAAAAAGCGGCATGCACAATCCTTTGTTAATCTTTTTTTTTTTTCTATCTGAAAAAACAATAAAAAGAAACACACACACACACACACACACACACACACACACACACACACACAAACACCTTCACAAGAAAAGA
>NC_134898.1:36487030-36489530 GCF_041734735.1 Babylonia areolata | reverse complement strand
ATGATGATCTTCTTCTTCTTCTTCTTCTTTAATGAAGATATTCTTGTTGTTGTTGTTGTTGTTGTTCTTCTTCTTCTTCTTCTTAATGGCGATATTCTTCTTCTTCTTGATGATGATGATCTTTTTCTTCTTGATGACGATAATCATGATCATCTTGTTCTTCTTCTTGATTACGATAATCTTCTTCTTCTTCTCCTTCTTGATGACGATAATCTTTTTCTTCTTGATGATGATGATGATGATGATGATGACGATGATGATGATGATGGTGTTGTTGTTGTTGTTGTTGTTGTTGTTCCTCCTCCTCTTCTTCTTTCATTATACTCACACAGAGAGAGAGAGACAGACAGACAGATAGGCAGACAGATACAGACAGACGGACAGACAGATAGAGGGACAAAAAGATATTTACAAAATTTCATTTTTCGGGGCCTCCAGCCTGTAAAGATAGGTGCACGTCAAAACGTTCCTTGCAAAGAAAATAACAGAAATTATAAATTGGTGGTAATACTTTCTTCTCTGTCTTTTCACGAAAGGAATACGTTGCCATGCTATATCCTGTAACGCCCGTGTCTTTGTTACATAACAACTGTCTATACAACACATCGACTTGACATTTGGCCTGTATATATATATATTCTTGGATAATCAATGATTCATCCCTTATCAGTCTATAATGTTCGGAGTGCATCGATAAGTGCGGGTTATCTTTGATTTTGTTGCACAAAGAACATGTCATATCTACGGAGTTATCAACGAAATGCTAGGATCCAAGAAAATCTCGCATGATGCAGATTTGACTATGTGTTGGAGAGACAATTTTGTTTAGATATCAGTACAACATGTAACCATATTCGAGATGTGTTTTTTTTGTTTTTGTTTTTTGTGTGTGTTTTTTTAATGAACGATTTTGTTATCAACTGGAGGAATGAACACGATGTATGTAGTAGATGTTTCTTCTAGAAAAAAAAAAAAAGAAAAAAAGAAAAGAAAAAGAAAATCAAAACTGACTCTCTCTCTGTGTGTGTGTGTGTGTGTGTGTGTGTGTGTGTGTGTGTGTGTGTGTGTGTGTGTGTGTGTGTGTGTGTGTGTGTGTGTGTGTGTGTGTGCGCGCGTGTGTCTGTCTGTCTGTCTGTGCCTACATTAGCTGGCGATGAATGCAGAAATGAGAATAGACGATCGTGACTTCGACAGCTGCTGCTGCTGTTCAGTGAAAAGAATACCGTCGTCTTCTATCTAATAATAATAATTTAAAAAAAACCAAAAACACACAAACAAAAAAACAAACAAACAAAAAAAAAACAACCGAACGTCATCCATCCATCTTAACATCTGTGCTTTGATCTGATCAGTTTTCCGATGTGTTATTGTTGTTGTTGTTGTTGTTGTTGTTATTGTGATGTGCTGTGGTGTGCAGTATGGTTTGATATGATGTAATATACTATGTTACAGTTCGTTGCGATATTGTGTGGTGTGGTTGTGGCCGCGCCGTGGTGTGGTGTGGTGTGGTGTGGTGTGGTGTGGTGTGATTTGATATGGTGTGTTGGGGTTTGATGTGGCATGGTGTGGTCTGATATGATATTGGCGTGGTGTGGTATGATTTGATATGGTGTGTTGGGGTTGTGATACGGCATGGTGTGGTCTGATATGGTATGGCGTGGTGTGGTATGATTTGATATGGTGTGTTGGGGTTGTGATACGGCATGGTGTGGTCTGATATGGTATGGCGTGGTGTGGTATGATTTGATATGGTGTGTTGGGGTTGTGATACGGCATGGTGTGGTCTGATATGGTATGGCGTGGTGTGGTATGGTAAGGTGTGGTGTGGTATGATCTGATATGGTGTGGTGCGGTGTGATATGGTATGGTGTGGAGAGGTGTGATATCGTGTGGTGTCGTGTGATGTGGTGTGATGTGGTGTGAAGTGGTGTGATATGGTGTGGAGTGGTGTGATATGGTGTGGTGTGGTCTGTTATGGCGTGGTGTGGTGTGATTTGATATGGTGTGGTCTGTTATGGCGTGGTGTGGTGTGATATGGTGTGGTATGGTCTGTTATGGTGTGGTGTGGTGTTATTTGATATGCTGTGGTCTGTTATAGTGTGGCGTGGCGTGATATGCTGTGGTACAGTGCGGTCTTGTGTGATATGGTGTGTTGTGGTGTGGTGTGGTGTGGTGTGATATGGTGTGTTGTGGTGTGGTGTGGTGTGGTGTGGTGTGATATGGTGTGTTGTGGTGTGGTGTGGTGTGGTGTGATATGGTGTGTTGTGGTGTGGTGTGGTGTGGTGTGATATGGTGTGTTGTGGTGTGGTGTGGTGTGGTGTGATATGGTGTGTTGTGGTGTGGTGTGGTGTGGTGTGGTATGGTGTGTTGTGGTGTGATATGGCGTGTTGTGGTGTGGTGGTATGGTGTGTTGTGGTGTGGTGGTATGGTGTGTTGTGGTGTGATATGGCGTGTTGTGGTGTGGTGGTATGGTGTGTTGTGGTGTGGTGGTATGGTGTGT
>NC_134898.1:36454530-36482030 GCF_041734735.1 Babylonia areolata | reverse complement strand
TTTCACCCTATATAGATCCCACCCCAGTTTCACCCCATGTAGATCCCACCCAACTTCACCCCATATGGATCCCACCCCAGTTTCAGCCCATGTAGATCCCACCCAACTTCATCCCATGTAGATCCCACCCCAGTTTCACCCCATATAGATCCCACCCCAGTTTCACCCCATGTAGATCCTACCACAGTTTCACCCCATATAGATCCCACCCCAGTTTCAACCCATGTAGATCCCACCCCAGTTTCACCCCATATAGATCCCACCCAACTTCACCAATATAGATCCCACCCCAGTTTCACCTCATATAGATCCCACCCAACTTCACCCCATATAGATCCCACCCCAGTTTCATCCCATATAGATCCCACCCCAGTTTCACCCCATGTAGATCCTACCACAGTTTCACCCCATATAGATCCCACCCCAGTTTCACCCCATGTAGATCCCACCCCAGTTTCACCCCATATAGATCCCACCCCAGTTTCAAAAGTGAAATCAAGACTGGTTTTGACACATCTTCGACATCTGGACTTGGATTTCTTCTCTCTCTCTCTCTCTCTCTCTCTCTCTCTCTCTCTCTATATATATATATATATATATATATATATATATTTCTGTAAAATACCTGCGAGATATTACAATAGCAAAATTTAGAGTGAAGTTACGTCTGTATGTTAACGACCTTAAAGTAAGTAAAACATATAACAATATGTCAACTACAAAAAAAATGTCCCTTCTGTGATGATGTAGAAACTGAAGTTCATTTTCTTATTAGATCCTGTATGTGCTAAACTACGTGAAAAGTATATATCTAAACATGATAGAAATAGTAACACTCCGCCAATTCCATTTTTGTTACAAAATGAAGACAGGTGTGAAAATTAATAAGAGATGTCGCCGTGTTTATTTACTTTGCCTTCCGTTCCAGAGAGGAACTGATGTGAATCTGGTTTTTCCTTCTTTTTTTTTTTTTTTTTTTTTTTTCCTTTCAAATCGTTATCTTTATGTGTACGTGTTCTCATGTGGACAGGCTGGTGGCCTTCGCATTAATAAACTTCCTGCGTTCCCATATAAAATTCTATCCCCCTAAGCCCCCTCTAGCTGTCTCGCTTACTCTCTCTCTCTCTCTCTCTCTCTCTCTCTCTCGATATATATATGTTATTCTGTACCCTTATTCCGCTCCCCCCCGCCCCCTCGCTTACATTATCTCCTCTCAATATATTTCTCCTCCCCCCCCCCCTCTCTCTCTCTCTCCTTCCCCCCTTTCTCTCCCTCACACTGTATTTCTCCCTTCTCTCTCCTCTCTATCTTTTCCACCCACTCTCTCTCTCTGTCTCTTCCTCCCTCTTTCTCTCCTTCCTCCTTTCTCTCTCTCTCTCTCTCTCTCTCTCTCTCTCTCTCTCACGCTGTTTTTCTCCTCTCTCTCTCTCTCCTTTCTGTCTCTTCCCTACCCTCTCCTTCCCCCCTTTCTCTCCCTCACACTGTATTTCCCTCCCCTCCATCTCCTCTCTATCTCTTCCCCCTCTCTCTCTCCTCCTTTCTCTCCCTCACACTGTATTTCTCCCCCCCTCTCTCTCCTCTCTCTCTCCCCCCTCTCTCTCTTTCCTCCTTTCTCTCCCTCACAGTTTTTCTGCCCTGTCTATCTCCCCTCTCTCTCTCTTTCCTCCTTTCTCTCCCTCACAGTTTTTCTGCCCTGTCTATCTCCCCTCTCTTTCCTCTTCCCCCTCTCTCTCTCCCCCCCCCTCTCCTCTCTCTCTCCTCCCACCTCTCTCTCTCCTCTCTCTCTCTCCTTTCTCTCTCCCTCTCTCTCTCTCCTCTCTCTCCTCCGCCCCCTCTCTCCCCACCTCTCTCCTCTCTCTCTCCTCCGCCCTCTCTCCCCTCTTTATCTCTTCCTCCCTCTCCCTCCCCTCGTTTCTTTCGCTCACACTGTATTTCTCCCTTCTCTCTCCTCTCTGTCTCTCCCCCCTCTCTCTCTCTCTCTCCTCTCTCTCTCCTCCCCCTCTCTCTCTCCTCTCTCTCTCCTCCCCCCTCTCTCTCTCTCCTCTCTCTCTCCTCCCCCTCTCTCTCCTCCCCCCCTCTCTCCCTCTCCTCTCTCTCTCCTCCCCCTCTCTCTCTCTCTCCTCTCTCTCTCCCCCCCACTCTCTTTCTCCTCTCTCTCCCCTCCCCCCCCTCTCTCTCTCCTCTCTGTCTCTTCTCTCTCTCCTCTCTCTCTCCCCCCCACTCTCTTTCTCCTCTCTCTCTCCTCCCCCCCTCTCTCTCTCCTCTCTCTCTCTCCTCCCCCTCTCTCTCCTCTCTCTCTCCTCCCCCCTCTCTCTCTCTCTCCTCTCTCTCCTCCCCCTCTCTCTCCTCTCTCTCTCCTCCCCCCCCTCTCTCTCCTCTCTCTCTCCCCCCACTCTCTTTCTCCTCTCTCTCTCCTCCCCCCCTCTCTCTCTCCTCTCTCTCTCCCCCCCCACTCTCTTTCTCTCTCTCTCTCCTCTCTCTCTCTCCTCCCCCTCTCTCTCCTCCCCCTCTCTCTCTCCTCTCTCTCCCCCCACTCTCTTTCTCCTCTCTCTCTCGTTCCCCTTTCTCTCTCCTCTCTCTCTCCTCCCCCCTCTCTCTCCTCTCTCTCTCCTCCCCCCTCTCTCTCTCCTCTCTATCTCTTCCCCCCTCTCTCTCCTCTCTATCTTTCCCCCTCTCTCTCCTCTCTCTCCCCTCTCTCTCTCTCTCTCTCCTCTCTCTCTCCTCCCCCTCTCTCTCTCTCTCTCCTATCTCTCTCGTCCCCCTCTCTCTCTCCTCTCTCTCTCCTCTCTATCTCTTCCCCCCCCCTCTCTCTCCTCCTTCACCTCTTTCTCTCTTTTACACAGACTTTCTCCTTTCTTGCATTTCCTCTGCTTATGTCTACTCCCCCCCGCCTTCCCCCTCCCCCCTCTCTCTCTCTCTCACTCTCTCTTTTCTCCTTTCTTAACAATATGGAGAAACCTACATTGTTGACTCTGCAATCGGTCATAGAGAAGGAGAGGTGTAGGGGTGTGGGGGTGTTGTGTGTGTGTGTGTGTGTGTGTGTGTGTGTGTCGGGGGGCGGAGAGGGGGTGGAGAGGGGGGGGGGGGGGGCAGAAGGAACAGCTTGTGCGAAAGATCTGCTGCACAGTCTCTTTGAATAGATGAACGCGGAATGATGATGACAGATGTTATAAAAAAAACAAAAAAAAACAATAACAGACATGCTATGCAAGGCTTCCGAGTCGCAATAATACGTTTGATAGTCAATACCAGGGTGAATGTGTTATGATCAGACCATGCAAGGAAAAAAAAAAACATAAACGGGAGAAAAAACAAACAAACAAAGAACAACAGCAACAAAACAAAAACAAAAAAAAGAAAAAAAAAAAAAAGAAGAAGAAGAAGAAGAAGAAAAGACAAAGGAAAAAACAACAACAAAAACCCCGGAATAATGATACGTATTCTGTTGGTCTGTTCGTATGCTCTCTCTCACTGTCTCTCTCTCTCTCTCTGTCTCTCTCTCTCTCTCTCCCTCTCTCTCTCTCCCTCCCTCCCCCCCTCTCTCTCTCTCCCTCCCTCCCCCTCTCTCTCTCTCTATGGTTGACTGAGAACCTTCCTCACCCTCCATCCCCCATTCTGGTCTGTAGAGCGGTGTGTGTTGTGTGTGTGTGTTTCTTTCATTGTATTCATTTTTTCCTGTGCAGTTTACTGACACCATGCTTGTGCCTGTATGTCATGTGTGAGTGAGTGAGTGAGTGAGTGGGTGAGTGTGTGTGTGTGTGTGTGTGTGTGTGTGCGCGCGCGCGCGCGTATGTGTGTGTGTTGTTGTTGTTGTTGTTAATATTTTTTGGATTTTTTTCTCCTCTGTTATATATCTCTACTAACACCATGCCTTCATTTTATTTAGTATTGCGTAATGCAGACCCTATTCAGGGCGGGGACTGGATGTAAAAAAGCACACCAGTGCTTATCTATTATCGTCCAAATAAAGAATTTTGTCTTGTCTTGTCTCTCTCTCTCTCTTCTCTCTCTCCCCCTCTGTCTAATTGGCTGGCTGGCTGTCTGTCTGTCTCTGTCTGTCTGTCTGTCTCTCGTTCACCTGTGACATTTTTATTTTCATACTATTTCATATTGCTGAATTATGTTTCCTTTGGCAATAAGCATTCCTCCCGCACCCATGTTATTGCTGTGTGTATTTTTTTTTTATTAGACCTAGTTTCATATTCACATTAATATAGCATTTGTATGCTTATGTGTGTGTGTGTGTGCGTGTGCGTGAGAGAGAGAGAGAGAGAGAGAGAGAGAGAGAGAGAGAGAGAGAATGTGTGTGTTCTGTGTGTTTTTTTAAAAAAAAATTTATCTCCAGTGTCGTTATCAATACCATGCTTGTGCCTCTCTCTCTCTCTCTCTCTCTCTCTCTCCAAAAGCACCAGCGTGGCTTAAATCCGCTCACTTTGTCAATCGATGGCCAAGCTATTGAACAAGTTACAGAACATCGACACCTTGGTGTCGTTATTGACAACCAGCTAAAATGGGAGGCACATATCAGTTCTTTATCAAGGTCAGTTGCAAAAAATGTTTACCTATTATCCCGTTTAAAACATGTCGTCAGTCCAGAGACTTCCTATTTCTTTTTCCATTCTCACATCATGTCTAGAATTAATTACGTTTCAAACGTTTGGGACAACTGCAGCGAAGTGCACATGAAAAAAACTAGATTCTGTACACAGACGTGCTGTAAAACACCTCCATGGTGTTTTACGAAACACACGCAGTCATCAATATCAACTGCCAACACCTCTTTCCTTGACAAAGCACCTAATATTGAATAAGTGCGTACTTATGCATAAACTATATTCGGTAAATGCCCTACTTATCTACACCAAACCATTGTCTGCTATGAAACTCGCAACCCTAACTCCCGAAATGCGACTCTTACTCTACCCAAGCCAAGAATAGACCTTTATAAATCGAGTTTGGCACATTCCGGCACGCACTGCTGGAACAATCTCCCCAAACACCTCAAAGAACCCTTTTCCACCACAACATTCAAAGAGAAACTTGGACAGTACATGCGTGCCGAAAGCCAGACCGAAAATCTAGTATAATATTGTCACTGACAAACCTTACAAACTATGTCGAAATGCGTCAATCAGTTGATAACGTATCACGCCATAGAATATTGTTTTCAGAGATTTTCTCTTTACAGTGGACACAAACAAACGAAATCAAACTCTAGTCTGGTCACGTCTACGATTCTGTATACTTACATGTATTACAAATTGTGAACCACCCTCCTCCAACTCTTTTCTTTTTTTCTTCTTCTTCTTTTGTTTTTCTTTTTCCCCCCCCACACTGACATATCTTTACATCTGTCTCTGTCTGTCTGTCTGTCTGTCTCTGTCTCTCTCTCCCCTCTGTCTCTCCCTCTCTCTCTGTCTTTCACATAATGTGTCTATCTGTGCATATCCCTATTACCCGTCGCCTTATTTGCTGTCTTTTATGTCTCTTACATCTGTGTTTAAAATTTTATCATTACTTTTCTGTGTTAATTTCACTTGAATCATTCATGTGTAGCATTCATGCTAGGGTTTTGTTGTTGTTTTTCCCTTGGTGTGTGTGTGTGTGTGTGTGTGTGTGTGTGTGTGTGTGTGTGTGTGTGTGTGTGTGTGTGTTAGTGTGTGTGTGCGTGTGTGCGTGTGTGTTACTCGCTTCCGTTCCGTACAGATGTGAGCGATGTTGTGTCTCTCAGTTTGACGCTGTGTTATACTCGTACACTATACATGTATTAAGTATTAAGTATAACTACATTTATATGCGTATATGTTTGTCTGTCTCTTAGAACAACGGCAGATGTGTAAGTCGGCCAAAGTGCTAATATCTTCACCGTTGGAAAATAAAGATTCATTCATTCATTCATTCATCCATTCATTCTCTCTCTCTCTCTCTCTCTCTCTCTCTCTCTCTCTCTCTCTCTGTGTGTGTGTGTGTGTGTGTGTGTGTGTGTGTGTGTGTGTGTGATCATTACGATGTTTATGCTTATATGTAGTATTGTGTTCGCATTCTATGACTTTAAGTAGCATTGTGTAGTGCATGCAATGACATATATGATGTAGTATTGTGTAGTGTAGACCCTGTTTCATACGGGCCATTTACTGGCTTGTATTAATATCAATCTATCCTGCGATGAAAACAGCAATAAAACAAAAACAGCAACAACAACAAAAAAAACAAATCAAGAAAGGAATAGAGGTGTAGAACATTTATTGTAAAGAAATGCTTTATGGGTTGTGTCTATGTGTTTGTATGTCTGTGTGGTTCGTGTGTGTGTGTGTGTGTGTGTGTGTGTGTGTGTGTGTGTGTGTGTGTGTGTGTGTGTGTGTGTGTGTGTCTGTGTCTGTGTCTATGTGTTTGTGTTTGTGTGTCTGTGTGGTTCGTGTATGTGTGTGTGTGTGTGTGTGTGTGTGTGTGTGTGTGTGTGTCTGTGTGTGTGTGTGTGTGTGTGTGTCTGTGTCTGTGTGTGTGTGTTTGTGTTTGTGTGTGTGTGTCGTGTATGTCTGTGTCTGTGTCTGCGTCTACGTCTCTGTACCAGTGTGCGTGTGTGCGTGTGCGTGTGTGTGTGTGTGTGTGTGTGTGTGTGTGTGAAAGAGAGAGGAAGAGAGACAGAGAGATGTGTGCACACTTCTGACTGTAGCCCTCTTTCTTCCTTCTCGCAACAAGCTTGACTGTGGCTGAAAACTGTTTTCTAACATACACGTCAGGACAGGAAATGAACAAACCGGCCCGGGAAGCATGAGGCCAACTTTGCAGCGCTACGCTTGCTTAGAGTTAAGCATATTCCTAAGTATGTGGAATTTACCATGGACTTGGGAACATTCTTAATGATAAGCAAACTTAGCGCTGCTCAGTTCGCTCATGCAACCCACCCCCCTGGTCCCAAACGAAAGCTTTGAAGTGGACGAAGATGAGCGCACGTTCTTAATCGCTGAATTGTCGCCGGCGACAATTTGGCGGGGCTTAGTTAATTGCTGCAAACCAGTGTTAAAACGTTGGTTTGCCACCGGCGAAAACTGATTTGTCGCCGGTAAGCTGAAGTCTCGCCGATCGGCGACAGTTCAGCAGTTTAACTGAGCTCCGCCACATTTTCGCCGGCGACAATTCAGCGGAGGCGACAATTCAGCGGTTAACACACATTTTGTTCCGTTGTTATTCATAGGAAGATGCTCGTGCAAAATGGAAGCTGTTTAATTCAAGCTGACTATTGCTAAAGAGAAAAAGAAAAAAGATGAAGTTTTTAATGTTGTTGATGATTGTCCTGGTACTAGAAGTGACTATCGAACCACAAACAAAATTCACAGCCAAGGGATGCAATAAAAGGTAAAAGGAAACTAGCACCTCTTTACTTTCTGTTTGAACGTCAGCTGTAATTTGATGTGTCTCCAAAGAAAAGCATATGCACGTTACGAACGGATAAAATCTACAGGAAAATTATCCATCAAAGTGAATCTCGGTTCACAACGCGTACAGACTTTCTCTTGTCTGTAAGTTTTATGGACACAGACACAGACACGGGCATAAACATAGACACATTCACAGACACGGCACACAGGCACAGATGCAGAAACAGACAAAGACACAGACATAGACGTATACATTATACACAGACATACACACAGACAGACACACAAAAACACAGACGTAGACATAGATAGAGACACAGACATATACATACACACATAGTTACAGACATAGACACTGACACAGACAAAGACACACAAACAAAGACACAGACACGGACATATACATAGACACAGACATAGCCACAGACAAAGACATAGACACAGACACACAAACGTAGACACAAACACAAAGACATAAACACAGACCTATACACTGACATATACATACACACAGACATAGAGACACACACAGAGACACACAGACATACAATACACCACTTGTACTTTAAAGTTTCAGTTTCAGTTTCAGTTTCAGTTGACCCTAAAGGAGGTGCCACAGCGTTCGGACAAATCCTTACACGCAACACCACGTCTGCATAGCAGATGCTTGACCAGCAGCCGAGCCCAACATCAACGCGCTTTAGTCAGGCTTTGAGTGCATGCATACCTAATTATTTGTACACCTATGAGAGTCGATTTCTTCTACAGAATTTTGCCAGAGGACAACACTCTGGTTGCCATGGGTTATGTTCCAGTGCGCCAAGCGCACACGGACACACACACACACACACACGGGTACACAGACGTAGACGCAGACACAGACACAGACATACACCACACACACACACACACACACACACACACACACACACACACAGACATACACGAACCACACAGACACACAAACACAAACATATAGACACAGACACAGACACACACACACACACACACACACACACACACACACACACACACAGACGTACACGAACCACATAGACATACAAACACACAGACACACACACACACACACACACACACACACACACACACACACACACACACACACACACACACACACACACACACACACACACACACGAACCACACAGACACACAAACACAAACATATAGACACAGACACAGACACACACACACACACACACACACACACACACACACACACAGACGTACGTCTAATATCACTGATAGTGAAAAGACGCTAAACAAAAGAACGAACACAGACGTACACGAACCACATAGACATACAACACACACACACACACACACACAAGCGCGTGCTGCACACGGGACCTCGGTTCATCGCTTCCTCCGAATGACTGGACGCTTGGTTTGATTTATTTTCCAGTCAAACTTGGGGGAACAGGGGGCGAAAGAGCGAGATGTGAGCCCATACCCTTCTGGACTCTCTGTGTTGTCAGATGAGTGTCTTAATAATTCTGCCACATTCTTCTTGGGGGAAAAAAAAAGAAAAAAAAGAAGGAAAGCACTGTCTGACCCATGCACAGATCTAACACGCCAGATAGGCATTGGGAGTCTAATAGCTAAAAAGATAAATATATGAATAAATAAATACATAACAAGCCACATACGTAATGGACTTACATCACGTGTCTATTTCCTTTCAGGCGCTTCCCTTTGGGTTTTTTTTTTCTACGTTAAAAAAACAAACAAACAAACAAACAAACAAAAAACCAACAACAAAACAACGTTTCTCTTACACCACCAGTGGAATAGTCACGTGTGACCTATATTTAAGTGGAGTGATGGCCCAGAGGTAACGCGTCCGCCTAGGAAGCGAGAGAATCTGTGCGAGCTGGTTCGATTCATGGCACAGCCCCCGAAATTTTCTCCCCCTCCACTAGACCTTGAGTGGTGGTCTGGACGCTAGTCATTCGGATGAGACGATAAACCGAGGTCCCGTGTGCAGCATGCACTTAGCGCACGTAAAAGAACCCACGGCAACAAAAGGGTTGTTCCTGGCAAAATTCTGTAGAAAAATCCACTTCAATAGGAAAAAAAACACAAAAAAACTGCACACAGGAAAAAATACAAAAAAATGGGTGGCGCTGTAGTATGGCGACGCGCTCTCCCTGGGGAGAGCAGCCCGAATTTCACACAGAGAAATCTGTTGTGATAAAAAGAAATACAAATACAAATTATGAATGAAGCTCAATGGTGTCGGGTCCTGTTCTCCTAACTGTCACTTACGTGTCAGTAAGTCTACCAGTCGTGTCGTTTTTGGTGATGGCACATGCCATTGTTCTCGTCTTCTTTCATCTCTCAATGGTCACGTGAAAAAGGTCTTAATTAATTAAGCATCGTAGGCCACGTCAGATGCTGAAGTCGCGAAAATTGACAGAAAGAGAAAGAGAGGTGGGAGAAAGAGAGAGAGAGACAGAGGGAGACAGAGACAGAGAGGGAGGGAGGAAAAGAGAGAGGGAGGGGGATACAGAGAGATAGAAATACACAGAGAGAGGGGAGAGGGAGGGAGAGAGAGAGAGAGACAGAGGGAGACAGAGACAGAGAGGGAAGGAGGAAAAGAGAGAGGGAGGGGGATACAGAGAGATAGAAATACACAGAGAGAGGGGGAGAGGGAGGGAGAGAGAGAGACAGAGAGGGAGGGAGGAAAAGAGAGAGGGAGGGGGATACAGAGAGATAGAAATACACAGAGAGAGGGGAGAGGGAGGGAGAGAGAGAGACAGAGACAGAGAAACAGGGAGAGAGAGAGAGAGGAGGGAGGGAGAGAGGGAGAGGAGGGAGAGAGGGAGAGACAGAGAAACAAGGAGAGAGAGGGGAGGGAGGGAGAGAGGGAGAGACAGAGAAACAGGGAGAGAGAGAGAGAGGAGGGAGGGAGAGAGGGAGAGACAGAGAAACAGGGAGAGAGAGAGAGAGGAGGGAGGGAGAGAGGGAGAGACAGAGAAACAGGGAGAGAGAGAGAGAGGAGGGAGGGAGAGAGAGGGAGAGACAGAGAAACAGGGAGAGAGAGAGAGAGGAGGGAGGGAGAGAGGGAGGAGGGAGGGAGAGAGGGAGAGACAGAGAAACAGGGAGAGAGGGGAGGGAGGGAGAGAGGGAGGAGGGAGAGAGAGAGAGAGAGACAGAGAAACAGGGAGAGAGAGAGAGAGAGGAGGGAGGGAGAGAGGGAGGAGGGAGAGAGAGAGAGACAGAGAAACAGGGAGAGAGAGAGAGGGGAGGGAGAGAGAGAGAGACAGAGAAACAGGGAGAGAGAGAGAGGGGAGGGAGGGAGAGAGGGAGGAGGGGTAGATCTCTGATGATTATTGATATAAAGATTTTGAATGGAAGGTCTGAGAACTTCGTAAATATTTTTGGACTTAAAAAAAAAGATAGATAGATAAATAGATAGTAGGAAGAAAGATAGATGGATAAATAGATAGTAGGAAGAAAGATGGATAGATAAATAGATAGTAGGAAGAAAGATAGATGGATAAATAGATAGTAGGAAGAAAGATGGATAGATAAATAGATAGTAGGAAGAAAGATAGATGGATAAATAGATAGTAGGAAGATAGATAGATAAATAGATAGTAGGAAGAAAGATAGATAAATAGATAGTAGGAAGAAAGATAGATGGATAGATAACGAGCAGCAGCAGCAACAACAACAACAAAGGGAGAAAAAAAAAAAAAAAAGGTTTGATGACCGCTTTTGAATTACGTATCGGTTAAACACGTAAGTCAGCCCCTGTCATTAAATGTAGCCAGACTCCCCCCGCCCCCCTCCCCCCCGCGCCCCTTCGCTCCCCTCTCCTGCCCCACCACCCCATCTCCACCCACAAACATTAAAAAAAAAAGAAAAAAAAAAGGGTGGGCGGAAAAAAAAGGCTTGATGATGACCGCACGTTTCTTACGTATCAGCTCAAAGCGTTTTGTAACATGTACACATGTATATAAAGAAGAATCGTGCCACCCCGGGCACTTTGCGGAGTGTAGCGTTGATCAGATGCTAGCTGTCCCAGCTGTATTGTACTTCCTGGTTCCTGTTGTTTTTATCGCTGTTGGATTTGTTGTTGTTGTTGTTGCTGCTGCTGCTGTTGTTGTTTATCCCGTTTTGTTGTTCAGCCGACAACTCTTCGATAGCTTTATAGGGTGTTTCCTGTCTACACTTCCTGACAACAGTTCGTGAAGGAAGGGTGAGTGGTTGTCTCTTCTGTCTGTCTGATTGTCTGTCTGTCTGTCTGTCTGATTGTCTGCCTGATTGTCTGTCTGTCTGATTGTCTGTCTGTCTGTCTGATTGTCTGCCTGATTGTCTGTCTGTCTGCCAGTGTCTGATTGTCTGATTATCTGCCTGTCTGTCTGTCTGATTGTCTGCCTGATTGTCTGCCTGTCTGCCTGATTGTCTGTCTGATTGTCTGCCTGATTGCCTGCCTGATTGCCTGTCTGCCTGTCTGTCTGATTGTCTGCCTGTCTGTCTGATTGTCTGCCTGTCTGTCTGATTGTCTGTCTGATTGTCTGCCTGATTGTCTGTCTGATTGTCTGCCTGATTGTCTGTCTGACTGTCTGCCTGATTGTCTGCCTGACTGTCTGATTGTCTGCCTGACTGCCTGATTGTCTGTCTGACTGTCTGATTGTCTGCCTGATTGTCTGATTGTCTGACTGTCTGCCTGTCTGTCTGATTGTCTGCCTGACTGTCTGATTGTCTGCCTGATTGTCTGTCTGACTGTCTGATTGTCTGCCTGATTGTCTGCCTGTCTGTCTGATTGTCTGTCTGACTGTCTGATTGTCTGCCTGATTGTCTGCCTGTCTGTCTGTCTGATTGTCTGCCTGTCTGTCTGATTGTCTGCCTGTCTGTCTGATTGTCTGCCTGTCTGTCTGATTGTCTGTCTGATTGTCTGCCTGATTGCCTGTCTGTCTGATTGTCTGCCTGATTGTCTGTCTGATTATCTGCCTGTCTGTCTGCCTGTCTGCCTGATTGTCTGATTGTCTGTCTGATTGTCTGCCTGTCTGTGCAAGTCAACGGGAAGAAAAGACTTCTGAAGAGCTAGCTGGTTTTCGATCGAGTTACAGCACTATGTACCATGTTAGGCTGACAGATCACATTGATTGATATGTTCACATTATCGGTATCTGTTAGTTCAAACATGTGCATTGAAATATACAAAGTTGTATGATGCCTTTGTCGACTTTCGCAAGACCTAATACTCTGTGAACAGAAATAACTTGTGGGAGGGAAGAGGGGGTTTGGGGGTTGGGGGGGGGGGGGGTCCTAAAAGCGGGGAAGATGCTGCCCATTTTTGGCTCTTCGTGGTGTGTATGATTCATTCTTAATGTGTGTGTGTGTGTGTGTGTGTGTGTGTGTGTGTGTGTGTGTGTGTGTGTGTGTGTGTGTGTGTGTGTGTGTGTGTGTGTGTGTGTGTGTGTGTGTGTGTGACAAGTGTGTGTATTCAGATGCATTTGCTTGCCAAGGATGAGTGAAGCAAAGCTGTTTATTGAGACCATGAATGTTTTCGTTTCTTTTCTTCTTCTACTTCTTCTATTTCTTCTTCTTTCTGTTGATAAATGAACTGGCAGTGGAGATAGCAAAGAAGGATAGACACGGAAATCAAGCGATCCCAGGGGCTGTTGAAATCTTTCTGGTTTTATTTGCTGGCGATGCAACACTCTTGTCCACCACGGCCAGAGGCCATAGGATTTCAGGTCCAGGTGAATGTCCTGAAATAAGAAGCAGATTTTTTTTCTAAAAAGTTAGCATTGTAATGTAGCAACGTAACTGTAATTGAGCAAAGGCGACCGCTTGTCTAGACTTGAAAAATATTACATCTATGGTGATGAAGAAGTAAAAGTAACCGTATAATGTACCTTAAATGATGGTATGCTTTCTACGACTAAGCTTAGTATGAGAAACACAACAGCAGAAACAGGCAAGAAGAGAAATAAAGGGGTTTATCGAAATTCTGAGATACTTTCATCAGCTAGATTCCATCGATTCGTTTATATTCTGGAAACGTGTCAGTGCCCCCAGTCGAGTCCATGCTGAACTATGGTACAGAAATACAGGGACTTTATGACAATAAATATATAGGAAAATTGAACACATTTGCGATCAAACGTTTCATTGACGTGCCCTTGCATTCATTAGATACCAAAAGGCAAAGCACAACGCAGCACAGCACAGCACAACGCCACAGCACAGCACAGCGCAGCACAGCACAGTGCAGCATGGCACAGCACACCGCAGCACAGCACAGCACAACGCAGCACAGCACAGTGCAGCACAGCACAACACAGCACGGGACAATACAACACAGCACAGCACAACGTAGCACAGCACAGCACGGCACGGCACGGTACAGCACGGCACAGCACAACGCAGCACAACACAGCACAGCACAGCACAGCAAAACGCAACACAGCACAACTCAGCACAGCACAGCACAGCATAACGCAGCACAGTATAGCACAACGCAACACAGCACAGCACAACACAGCACAGCAGAGCACAACACAGCACAGCACAGCATAACGCAGCACAGTATAACACAACGCAACACAGTACAGCACAGTACAACGCAGCACAGCACAACACAGTGCAGCACAGCACAGCACAACGCAGCACAACACAGCACAGCACCGTACATCACATCACAGCACCGCACCGCACCACACCGCACCACACATCACATCACAGACCAGCACAGCACAGCACCGCACCGCACCACACCGCACCACACATCACAGCACATCACATCACAGACCAGCACCGCACAGCACCGCACCGCACCACACCGCACCACACATCACAGCACATCACATCACAGACCAGCACCGCACAGCACCGCACAGCACCACACATCACATCACAGACCAGCACCGCACCACACCGCACCACACATCACAGCACATCACATCACAGACCAGCACCGCACAGCACCACACAGCACCACACATCACATCACAGACCAGCACCGCACCGCACCGCACCGCACATCACAGCACATCACAGCACCGCACTGCACCGCACAGCACATCACATCACAGCACAGCACAGCACCGCACCGCACCGCACCGCACCGCACATCACAGCACATCACAGCACCGCACTGCACCGCACAGCACCACACATCACATCACAGACCAGCACCGCACCACACCGCACCGCACCGCACCGCACATCACAGCACCGCACTGCACCGCACAGCACCACACATCACATCACAGACCAGCACCGCACCGCACCGCACCGCACCGCACCGCACATCACATCACATCACAGCACAGCACCGCACCGCACAGCACATCACAGCACAGCACAGCACAGCACAGCACATCACATCACAGCACAGCACAGCACAGCACAGCACAGCACCGCACCGCACCGCACAGCACATCACATCACAGCACAGCACAGCACAGCACATCACAGCACAGCACAGCACAGCACAGCACAGCACCGCACCGCACCGCACCGCACCGCACCGCACCGCACATCACAGCACAGCACAGCACATCACAGCACAGCACAGCACAGCACAGCACAGCACAGCACCGCACCGCACCGCACCGCACAACACAGCACAGCACAGCACAACACAGCACCGCACACCAGAACACAGCACAGCACAGCACCGCACAACACAGCACAGCACAGCACAGCACAACACAGCACCGCACACCAGAACGCAGCACAGCACAGCACAGCACAGCACCCCACAGCACAGCACAGCACAGCACAACACAGCACCGCACATCGCAGCACAGCACAACACAGCACAGCACAGCACCGCACCGCACCGCACATCACCGCACCGCACAGC
This sequence comes from Babylonia areolata, assembly GCF_041734735.1. Classification (NCBI taxonomy): domain Eukaryota; kingdom Metazoa; phylum Mollusca; class Gastropoda; order Neogastropoda; family Buccinidae; genus Babylonia; species Babylonia areolata. The sequence continues at coordinate 36,466,802 of NC_134898.1, read as the reverse complement.
ACCGCACCGCACTGCACATCACCGCACAGCACAGCACCGCACCGCACCGCACCGCACAGCCCAGCACAGCACAGCACAGCACCGCACCGCACAGCACAGCACCGCACAGCACAGCACAGCACCGCACAGCACAGCACAGCACAGCACCGCACTGCACATCACCGCACAGCACCCCACAGCACAGCACCGCACCGCACCGCACATCACATCACATCACAGCACAGCACAACACAGCACCGCACCGCACCGCACTGCACGGCACAACATAAAAGCCACTGAAACACAGAAATTGTCATCAGCGCATCACGTTCCAAGGAAAGGCAACCTTGTGCAGAAATCACTGGACTCAGTGAAGTGAGAGGTTGTCTCCCGTGTACCGATGGCCGCAGGGCTCGGAGGCACATTCTTGCGCAGATACTGATTTTTTTGTCAGGGAAAAATTTGGGTCCCTTTACACATACACTAAACACACTCACACACACACACACACACACAACACGCGCACGCATGCGCGCCGACCGTTTTATTGACTCACTTGTGTAAACCAAGTGAGCCTATGTTTTAACCTGGTGTTCAGTTGTCTCTGTGTGTGTGTCCGTGGTAAACTTTAACATTGACATTTTCTCTGCAAATTATTTACTTTGTCAGTTGACACCAAATTAGGCATAAAAATAGGAAAAATTCAGTTCTTTCCAGTCATCTTGTTTAAAACAATATTGCACCTCTGGGATGGGCACAAAATTTTTTTTTAAAAAGAAGACAAATTATATGCAAACTGCATTTACTGTTATATTTATATTTTTTGTATTCTCTAAACTTGGCACTTTGATCTGATATTCTGACACAACAAGAGCAGTCATTGTTATCATTTTTTGTTCAAACAGGAACTTCTTTTTCTAAGCATGGAAGTTTTGTTTATTTTGCAAACGTTTTGGTGCAGATAGTAAAAAAGGGAAATTACTCGGTAATTAATGCTAGGGGACTTAATTTGCTTTAAACTGATCTTTCTCATCTTAAACATTACATTTTGAAATTATACTCAATACATAAAAAAAAGTTTGTGTGTTTCACTCTCAGTGTACAGGGCTTTCACTATGTTCATTTGCCCAAGTGGTCTTTTTTCGGAAAATATTAAAATCAATACGACGAGTGGACTTTACAGATCTATTGACTGAACCCTGAAGGTCATGGGCAAAAATCAATTGCGTACACATATTTATACATATTCAAAGCGCGTGCTCATATTCTTCGCGAACGCGAACAACGCCATTTTATTTCAAGCTGTTGACCTGCCCGTTCAATCCTATATTCAATGGACAATACACGATAACATGTGATGGAAAGTTGGAGAAGGAGACCGTTAAATATTTATTCAGAAAAAGATCTGTGAACGCCTCATCACTTACTGGATTATGCCCCAAACTGCCATAAAAATATCCACAGAATCAGTCGGAATTCACAGTTAAAAATTGTAAACCATGCGAGTTAATACCCTTGAATTAATCACGATGAAACGAAAAAATTTCCAGTCTTGACTTTTCTCAAAATGAAGTCCTTTTCACTTCTTACGACGTTTAGAAGTACTTTACTTAGCTCTACATGTTATTAGTTTAACAAAATACTAAATTTTCATATCAACTTTAAAACTATAAAACTAGAATGAACATAAATGAGAAATTGAATCGACCGTGCCGTACTACATCCGCAGCGGGTGTAACTAAACTTGTACATCTATCTAGATCTAGAGAAAACGGCTAAATGTTGCAGTGTGATTGTGGCGATAGCCACGTCTCCTTTACCGCGGACTTAAAAAGAACTTTTTATTGCCCTTAAAGATTTTTTGAATGCCCAAAATACACCAGAATATATGATTTAAATAGCGTTCTCACTGCAAATACCGCAATTGATTTATCGCCCTTTAAAAAAGTATATTAAAATATTAAATTTTAGAACGTCAGTTAAGGAGCCACGATAGTGTAATGGGTAAGACAGTTTCTTCTCACCCGAACACGCGGGGTGCGAATCTGGTTAGGACTTTTTTTTCTTTTTTTTTTTTAACCTGAAGCTTTATAATAACAAATACAGAACACATTTTAATGGTTAGATTTTTTTTCTTTAGTGTATCACAAGTGAGTCTTGAAGCCCTTGCCTCTCTTGTTGTTGCTGTTGTTTTTTCAAAACCATACAACAGAACAGAACCTGTATTGTTGTTGAGTCTGTTGATAGGTTTTTAGTTAGTGAAATATTGTATTGTATTGTATTGTATTGTATTGTATTGTATTGTATATCTTCTTTGTTGCAACAGAATTCTCTGTGTGAACTTATGGCTGCTCTCCACTGGGAAAGCGTGTCTCTACGGTGCAGTGTCACCCGTTTGTTTTCTCCGGGGTTTTGTGGTTGTTGTTGTTGTTTCATTTCCTGCAAATAATATCTATTATTAAATTTACATTCATAACAAAGCGGATTTTGTTACACAGTTTTGCCAAGAAGGTCCCTTCTGTTGACGTGGGGTTTAGCTACTGGTTTCATGCTACACACAGGGCCTTGGACTGTTGTCTGATCCAAATGACCATCATCCGAGAGGCCGTATTCAAGACAAACTTTTGCCTTCAGGCAAGTTATCTTTGACATGGTTGGGACCCGCGGGTACAGTTTACCTTGAAGGATTAGTTATCTATTCAAGACACACGCAGTTCCCTCAGACAGCTAACCCATCGTCTTTTTTTTTTAATCCCCACGATTCCCCCCTCCCCTGTGCGCATGCTCTCAGTTTCACTTCTCATCGCACCACAGCTGGAACAGTGTTGAAAACACGTGCTATCCGTAAAGCACGCCTGTTTTCCCTTAAAAAAAAAAAATAAAAAAAAACAGAAAGAAAAATGCTGCAAAAGGATCCGCCATATTTACCTCTGCTTTGTGGGCAGTCACCCTTGGCAGGCAGTAAGGGTAAAGTGCCTTTGTGTTTGTAGACACGCAGGTAAACTCTTGGGTTCATGAATACTGGATATTGCTTACTCTTGGACAGTTTGCCTTGCCTCAGGCAGATTACCTGCAGGTACACATTTATCCTCAGGCACGATGTTCTCTTGAATATGCCCCCAAGATCTCCACTCAAGCTGTAGTGCAGAGGGAGAAAAATTAATAATTGCGTGAAGACTCAATCCCCGTGCACTCAGATTCTCTCGCTTCCTGGACAGATGCATTACCACTAGGCCGCTATTCCACTTTGTTACAGACGAAGAGAGGAAGTTAGCAGAATGGTTAAGACGCTGATCTGCCAGTAAAGTGTCCCCTGCCAGTAAAGGGTCTGAGTTCGAATCCAGGCCTTGCCCTTTCTCTGAAGTTTGACAGGGGGAATCAAGCTGAGCGTCTCGTCACTCGGATGAACCAAGGTCCCATGTACAGCATGCACTTAGCACACAAGAATAAACAGACAGATAGAAAAAATAGAATAAAACGCATTGGCAACGAAAGTGTTGTCCTCCCGGCAAAACTCTAAAGAAATCCTCGCAGACAGGTACACACAAATAAAAAAAATATGCATGCACGACGCTGAAGGCATGACTAAGCGCGATGGCGTCACTGATGGCTGCCGTTCAGGCATCTGCTCAGCAGGTGTGGAACAACGGAAACGTACACACGGACCAGTCGTGTGAACGTGAGACTGCTGTGTGCAGACGGTGTGGGCGGAGGATCGGGGGGCAGCAGCCGTGACCATGGAGTCCTGGGGCAGGATCAGCTTCCATTCAAGCAGTCCCTGCGGCGTGGAGAGGACCACGATGGTATTGTCCTGAGGATGAGGGTGATGAGGGTGATGAGGAGAAAGAAGAGGATAGGGATGATGATGATGAGGAGGAGGGTGATGACGATGATGATGATAAGGAGGAGGAAGAGGAGGAGGAGGAAGAAGAGGATGGGGATGAGGAGGAGGAGGAGGATGGTGATGATCATGTGGAGGAGGAGGACGACGAGGAGGAGGAGGAGGATGGTGATGATGATGACGGAGAGGAGGAGGAGGAGAAGAAGGAGGAGGAGGAGGAGGCCGAGGAGCAGCAGGAGGAGGAAGAGGAGAATGATGATGAGGATAACATTGATAAATGAATAAACAAGCAAATAGATAAATAGATAGTCTATGAACTAATTACTTAATCAATTGATAAAATAAGAAAATACGAAAGAAAATATATGTACGGTAAAATTCTAATATATCACGAATAAGAATGATGATAATATTGAAAGATAGATAAATGAATAAATTGATAAAGACATAAATGAATAAATACAATAAATGAATGAATGAGCAACTTAAATTTAAACACACACACACACACACACACACACACACACACACACACACACACACACACACACACACACACACACACACACACACAAGCACCAAGCTAGACGAACCTGATAAATCAATTGATTAACTGAGTCAACCAGCGAACAATGGCCTGAGTCTTCTCGTTGCAGTTCGCCAGAATAGATGCCAGCAAGGACTCGAAGGAATGCTGGAAGGAGGTATGCGAGGCTTGGGATTTGCCGACCCAACCTTCACTACTGATATCAGTCATTGGAGGCTTGAGCGAACGCGTCGACACTCGACTGGGGGACCTGTTCAAGTGTGGTCTGTTCAGCACTGCCCGACAGTTGTTTATCAGTAAGTCAGTGTTGGGGTGTTTCGTGTTAGTGTTTGTGGTTGTACGGGTTGTGTTTTATGGTTGTGGTTGCGGTTGTGGTTGTTTGAACGTGTGTTTGAATTGAATGAATGTATATATATATATATATATATATATATATATATATATATATATATATATATATGATAGTCGTGTCCGACTATGACCATCAGAACAACAGAGGAGGCAACTGCTGTTCGACTATTTTTGCTAGAATTTGATTATAGTGGAGGGTGTCTTGCCCAAGTATACACCCCCACTCTCTCGGCCAAGAGGATTTTAGGACAGTCGGCGTTGGGATGGTTCCCAAAGGCCAACTAGCCCACAAGGCTGCAGCACTAAGGGCCTCCTAGTTTGAGAGTCATAGTCCTTCACAAAAGACTAAGCTGTAAATGGTTTCCCATTGACTGGAGAAACCATTGATAATACAGCTCTCACTTTGCTGTTGGCCCAAATGTAAACTTATGTCAATCTGTGATATAAGCCGAGTGTTGGGCCTAGATGAATGAATGAATGAATGAATGAGTTTCACACGGTTGGCCCTTGCAACGATGTTTTACTGTCACTGACAACAGCGGACCTTGAATTTCTCTTGTTCCAGCTTCTACATTATTTGTATTTCTTTTTTTTTTCGCCACAACAGATTTCTCTGCGTGAAATTCGGGCTGCTCTACCTAAGGAGAGCGCGTCGCTACACTGACAGCGCCACACTTTTTTCAGTTTTTTTCTGCCTGCAATTTTATTTGTTTTTCTATCAAAGTGGATTTTTGTACAGAATTTTGCCAGGGACAACCCTCTTGTCGCCGTGGGTTCTTTTACGTGCGCTAAACGCATGAGCACACGGGACCTCGGTTTATCGTCTCATCCGAATGACTAGCGCCCAGACTCAAGGTCTAGTGGAGGGGAAGAAAATACTGGCGACTGCCGGTGCCAATGCGCTCAGATTCCCTATGCGAACTCGTTATCTCAAAGCCATCACTCCACATTAATCAATTTAAAATGTTGGCACACACACACACACACACACACACACACACACACACACACACACACACACACACACACACAACGACGACGACGACTATGATGATGATGATGACGACGACGACGACGACGACAAAGATGATGATGATGAGATGACGACGACGACAACGACGACGACGATGACGATGACGGCGATAATGATGATGACGGCGATTATGACAACATGCTGAAGATGATGACGATGACGACGACTACGACGGTGACGATGATGATAATGATGCTGAAGACAACGACGACGATGACGATGATGACGATGATGGCAGGTACCTGGGTGGTGACGGACGGTGTGTCCAGTCGGCTGACGGACCTGGTGGGCGAAGCGATGGAGGAGCTGCAGAGGACGGGCCTCCCCCAGGCACGTGAGAAGGCTGTGGCGCTCGGGGTGGTGTCTTCACAGCGCGTGGCCAGCGCCACAGTGTTTCGTGATTGTCAGGTTCGTACGTCGGGGTGTGTGTGTGTGTGTGTGTGTGTGTGTGTGTGTGTGTGTGTGTTGTGTGTGTGTGTGTGTGTGTGTGTGTGTGTGTGTGTGTTGTGTTTTATGTGTGTGTGTGTGTGTGTGTGTGTGTGTGTGTGTTATGTGTTGTGTGTGTGTGTGTGTGTGTGTGTGTGTGTTGTGTTTTATGTGTGTGTGTGTGTGTGTGTGTTGTGTTGTGTTGTGTTTTATGTGTGTGTGTGTGTGTGTGTGTGTGTGTGTATGTGTGTGTGTGTGTGTGTGTGTGTGTGTGTTGTGTTTTATGTGTGTCGTGTGTGTGTGTGTGTGTGTGTGTGTGTGTTGTGTTTTATGTGTGTGTGTTGTGTTTTATGTGTGTGTGTGTGTGTGTGTGTGTGTTGTGTTTTATGTGTGTGTGTGTGTGTGTGTGTGTGTGTGTGTGTGTTGTGTTTTATGTGTGTCGTGTGCGTGTGTGTGTGTGTACGTGTGTGTGTGTTGCGTTTTATGTGTGTGTGTGTGTGTGTGTGTGTTGTGTTTTATGTGTGTGTGTGTGTGTTGTGTTTTATGTGTGTCGTGTGTGTGAGTGTGTGTGTGTGTGTGTGTTGTGTTTTATGTGTGTGTGTGTGTGTGTGTGTGTTGTGTTTTATGTGTGTCGTGTGTGTGTGTGTGTGTGTGTGTGTGTGTGTGTGTGTTGTGTTTATGTGTGTCGTGTGTGTGTATGTGTGTGTGTGTGTGTGTGTTGTGTTTATGTGTGTGTGTGTGTGTGTGTGTGGTGTGTGTGTGGTGTGTGTTTGTGGTGTGTGTGTCAGTGTTAGTGTTAGTGTGTGTGTTGTGTTGTGTTGTGTCGTGTGTGTGTGTGTGTGTGTGTGTGTGTGTGTGTGCATTGCCTTGCCTCGCCATGCCCTGCCCCCTTCCCCTTCCTCCCCACCCCTCGGTTTTGTTGTTGTTTTTTTTCTTTGCTGTCCCATTATCTGCACCAGTTAAGTGTACACCTTGCCCTGCCTTGCCCACCGCACCGAATCCACGACGGGGGAGGGTGGTAAGGGGTGGAGAGTTGGCCTAGAGGTAACGAGTTCACCCAGGAAGCAATAGAATCTGATGAGCACACTGAATCGAATCACAACGGCAGTCGCCAGTATTTTCTTCCCCTCCACTAGACCTCGAGTGGTGGTCTGGACGCTAGTCATTCGGATGACACGATAGACCAAGGTGCCGTGTGCAGCGTGCACTTAGCGCACGTAAAAGAACCCACGGCAACAAAAGGGTTGTCCCTGGTAAAATTATGTGGAAAAATCCACTTCGATAGGAAAACAAAAAAAAGTTACAGGCAGGAAAAAACACAACAATAAAAGAAAAGAAGAAAAAAACGTAGCACTGTAGTGTAGCCACGCGCTCTCCCTGGGGAGAGCAGCCCGTATTTCACACAGAGAAATCTGTTGTGACCAAAAAAAAGTAATACAAATACGAATGCCAATACCATCCCACTCCCACTTCCATCCATCCCTTCACAGGGTTAGCTCACAAGATTACAAATGCAAGTGGACACTTAAAAAGAACAAAAAAAAGAAAAACAAAAAAGACATCGTTATCATCAAGGCAATGCCGTTTCTGACTGTAGCTGGGAGTGTCTTCAGAAACATGCTCAAAAGATTGTATGCTCACAAGATTGTATTGCATTTAGCTCATTTGGCTCTGTTCCTCTTTTAAAACGTTTTTTTGTGTGTGTGGATTTTTATTCATTAAATCTTCCCCGTTTTATTCATTAAATTTTTTTTTTTTTTTTGAAAAGCTGAGTAAGAAATTATATCAGTTTTCTTATTATTAAGTATCATAAACATAGCCAATTTCCCTCAAAGATTTAAAAAAAAATCTTGAATTGGCATGACTGATTCTTTTTTGTTTTTTGTTTTGGGTTTTTGTTTGTTTGTTTTTTGTCTCTTGTGAATGTAAACAGTAAATCCTTCTAGTCAATGAGGTTTTCTTCTACCTGTAACAGTAATTTCACCATTCAAGAGTAATTTTGAATTTGCTCTATTTGCCAACAGAAACAAAGCAATTATCTTGTCATTTATTCTTGATAACATGTCTGAGAATGTGAATATTGAATATGGACTGTGTGTGTGTGTGTGTGTGTGTGTGTGTGTGTGTGTGCGTGCGTGCGCACGCGCGCGGTTGTGTGCGTGTGTGCGTGCGTGCATGCGTGCGTGCATGTGTCCCTGGCAGAACAAAAAACTTTGTCACTACAACAAAGACAAAGGCGGCCCCAACCATCAGGACGGTCGTCTACCACTGAACCACCACCATACCCACTTTCTCCTGGCGGAGGACAGAAACCCGGAAAACGCGGACAAGTTCAGACGCTTCGACTTCCTCGGAGGTGATGGCACCTTTAGTTGTGGTTCATTTTAAGCAGTCTGCAATGCCTAATACTTCTGCTACCTCCCTCCCTCTCTCTCTCTCTCTCTCTCTCAGTGCGCGCGAGCGCGCGTGTGTGTGTGTGTGTGTGTGTGTGTGTGTGTGTGTGTACGTGCGTGCGCGTGTGTGTGTGTGTTTTCCATGACCATTTTCTTTTGATCTTTTGACTTGCTGCAAAGTAAGTTCGTATGAGAAGCGTTGCAGCGGTGTGAATCAGACTGAGATTACAGTTCGGGACATCGATCTTCAATCTTTGTTTGGGGATCTTCTTTTTTCCTGGGTTTTGGGTGGACTTGTAACTGGGAAGGTGATGTTCATTCGTCCAGGAATCAAAACATTTTCAAATGTACCAGTATGATGAAACGCGAATCCAGTAACACACGTAAGCCATGTTTCGTTTGTTGTTGCTGTTGTTGTTATTGTTGTTGTTTTACGTGTGTATGTTTTATTTTTTGTGTTTTGTTGTTGTTGTTTTTTTTTTTGTTTTTTGAGGGTTTTTTTTTTGTAGTTGTTGCCCCCCCCCCCCTACTGCCCTCCCCCCTCGACCCCCCCGAAACATGCGCGCGCTCGCTCGCACGGAAATGCCCAACCCATACCCCCTCCCCCCCAGCACCCCCCTCCCCCGCCCCACACAAACATTCTTACTGCCTCCCTGCCTCCCTCCTTCCAGCATCGGCCTTCATAGTAATAACAGTCAGCATCTGCCTCTTTATCTCCCTACACATAAAACGATTCAATTCTCTCTGTGTGTGTGTGTGTGTGTGTGTGAAACTGTGTGAGCGTGTGTGTGTGTGTGTGTGTGTGTGTGTGTGTGTGTGTGTGTGTGTGTGTGTGCTGGCTAGATTAGTCACCAAAATAAGCACCTTTGAAACTTTTTGAAAGTTGTGGTGCACTTTTTCTTTTTCTTTTTTTTTTTTTTTTTTCTTTTCTTTTTTTTTTTTTAATAACTAAATCAAACGCAGAAGAGTTCCGACGACTTAACTTTCCTTTCTGCTGCTGCTGCTGCTGCTGCTGTTGCTGTGGATTGATTTCATCGCCGCGCAGACGACGACAACCAAGCACATCTCAGCCTGACCCTGGTGGTGGGTGGGGACGAGGATACGGTGAGGGAAGCGGTGACGCACAGTCTGATGAGGGACCGCCCTGTGATGGTGCTTTCGGGCACGGGGGGAGCGGCAGACGTGCTGACAGAACACCTGGACCAGCACCGGCAGCGGCAGCGGCAGCGGCAGCAGGGAATGCGTCAGGAACAGGAGGCCCGTGGCCAACACTCCACTCGCGGTAGCATGACGTTGTCTGTGATAGGGGAGGGGGTGACAGACGATTTCAAGAGGTGAGAGAATCTTCTTCTTCTTCTTCTTCTTCTTCTGCTTCTTTATATCTTTCTCTCTTTCTTTCTCTCTTTCTTTCTTTCTTCTTCTTCTTCTTTTTTCTTTCATTCTATTCTCTCTTTCTTTCTTTCTTTCTTTCTTCTTCTGCTTCTTATTCTTCTTTCTGCTTCTTATTCTTCTTTCTTTCTCTCTCTCTTTCTTTCTTTCTGCTTCTTATTCTTCTTTCTTTCTTCTTCTATTTCTTCTTCTTCTGCTGCTTCTTTCTTTCTGCTTCTTCTTCTTTCTTTCTTTCTTCTACTTTTTTTTCTTCTTTCTTTCTTTCTGCTTCTTCTTCTTTCTTTCCTTTTTCTTCTATTTCTTCTTCTTCTTTCTTTCTTTCTTCTCCTGTTTTTTCTTCTTTCTTACTTTCTGCTTCTTATTCTTCTTTCTTTCTTTCTTACTTTCTGCTTCTTCTTCTTCTTTTTTCTTTCTTTCTTCTTCTCTCTTCTTCTTCGTTGCTGCAATTTTCACGTTCATCCGTGTGTACACAAGTGGGCATTTTTACGCGCAAGACAAGTTTTCACCCCCGCCATGTGAGCAGCCATACTCCGTTTTTGTCGGGGGTGTGAGAGAATCTAAATCCTGCTGCTTCTCTCTCTTTCTGTCTGTCTCTCCCTCCCTCTCTCTCTCTCTTCCCTTCTCTCCTCTCCTCCCCTCCACCCGCCCCCCCCCCTTCCCCCGCCCCCCACCTACGGAAAAAAACAAAACGGACAAACCAATGGCTGAAGGGTAAAGACGGTCACACACGCAAAGGCCCCGCTCCTTTCAGCAAACAGTACGCGTCTTTGAAATGCATTGTCAATGTGTTGTTGATTTTTTTTTTTTTTTTTTTTTTTTTTTTTTAATCGCGCGCATGAGCAGCACGACGACCACATGTGAATTTCTCTTTGGTGAAAATAAAGTCAACTTCACCTTACTTGATTTGAATCTGGTCGTGCGAATCACCGCCAACCAGGTTACCGGAGCAGAATCGGTGAGACGTTGGGGTTTTGTATTTGTATTTGTATTTCTTTTAATCACATCAGGTTTCTCTGTGTGAAATTCGGGCTGCTCTCCCCAGGGAGAGCGCGTCGCTACACGACAGCGCCACCCTTTTTTTTTTTTTTTTTTTTGTATTTTTTCCTGCCTGTAGTTTTATTTGTTTTTCCTATCGAAGTGGATTTTTCTACATAATTTTGCCAAGAACAACCCTTTTGTTGCCGTGGGTTCTTTTACGTGCGCTAAATGCATGCTGCACACGGGGCCTCGGTTTATCGTCTCATCCGAATGACTAGCATCCAGACCACCACTCAAGGTCTAGTGGAGGGGGAGAAAATATCGGCGGCTGAGCCGGGATTCGAACCAGTGCGCTCAGATTTTCTCGCTTCCAAAGCAGACGCGTTACCTCTAGGCCATCAGTCCACTGTCTGACTATCTGTTCTTAGTCATGTGAGGTGTTTGACGTGAATGTCGGTGTGTATGTGTGTGGGTGAGTGAATGTTTGTGTGCTAGCGCGCGTGCGAGTTGGTTGGTGAGCGAGTGCTTTGGTTCAAGGTCTAGTGGAGGGGGAAAAAATATCGGCGGCTGAGTCGAGATACGAACCAGCGCGCTCAGATTCTTTCGCTTCATAGGCGGACGCGTTACCTCTAGGCCATCACTCCATTTGATCCATTGTTCACCCGTGATCAGGGCCCGAGTGCAGGTTTCGGCATGGTGTTGTGTCTTTGACACAGGCACTCTACTACACTATCCAAGTGGGAATGGGTTGGCCCGTCCTGACTTTCAGGAAGGTTAACTCTTTCCATACGAACGGCGAAAGAGACGACGTTAACAGCGTTTCACCCAAGTTACCATCATCAAAATATTGCAAGCGGAAGGCTCTTATACTGAAGAGGTAAATGTTGACAAAGAATACCACAATTCTGACGACGGAAGCTAAAGGTCAGGTCATTCAAACACCCACTGGACATCCGAAGGGTCTGTGTAGAGGAGAAGAGAAAACTGACCGTACTGAGTGAGTTAAAACGCCTGAAGGAGAGGCTTGGGCACCGCCTTCCTATGCCGAACCCTAGACAGAGTGGATATCAGTTTGCTGCCCCAAATGGCTGTGTGAGGCTATGGGAACTTTACTCTTTAAAACCTCTTCAGCGCCCCATGACGTAAATATACGTCTGCATAAATGATTAGCTGTTTGCCCCATGACGTAGGCTTACGTACACTTTAGTGTCATTTCAGGATTTTTCGCAGTTCTGTTTTCAAAGCTGATTAATTATCTGCTAGGAGCAACAGACAATCACGCTCTGCATGATAATTTCTGGATGCTATTGTCAATACCCCCCCCCCCTTCTCCCC
>NC_134898.1:36352030-36447030 GCF_041734735.1 Babylonia areolata | reverse complement strand
CACACATATCTACACACATATACATACATATATATATATATATATATATATATATATATATATATATATATATAATGTATGTATATGTGTGTAGATATGTGTGTGTGTGTGCGTGTGTGTGTGTGTGTGTTCATTGTTCAGGCATACAAATGTACATAAAGTATTTTGAATTTATTTGGTTATGTTCACGGACATCAGTCATGTTTCACTAGTCTTCACATTTTGCAGTTGTTTGCAAAATAACACAAGTAATCAAGTCACTTTTGCACTCACTCACGTGCTCACTCTCACTCTCTCTCTCACACATACATAAACACACACACACGCACGCACACACACACACACACACACACACACACACATATTACACACACTAACACACACACACACTAACATACACACACACACACACACACACACACACACATATTACACTAACACACACACACACACACACACATTACACACACTAACACACACACACACACACTAACACACACACACTAACACACACACACACACATATTACACACACTAACACACACACACACGCATTCACGCATGCCATGCACGCACGCACGCAAACGTAGGCACATACACATTACACACAGATGTAATGAAAAACTGCCTTTTTTTCAGAGTGTGGAATCAGACAGCGTTCTTAATCTCAAGAGCAAGGTGAGATTAGAGAGAGAGAGAGAGAGAGAGAGAGAGAGAGAGATGTTAATGTCTTTGTTGGGTGTATGGTGGGTTCAGGGTGGCTGTGTGGGTGTATGTTGGGTTCAGGGTGGCTGTGTGGGTGTATGTTGGGTTCAGGGTGGCTGTGTGGGTGTATGGTGGATTCAGGGTGGCTGTGTGGGTGTATGGTGGGTTCAGGGTGGCTGTGTGGGTGTATGGTGGGTTCAGGGTGGCTGTGTGGGTGTATGGAGGGTTCAGGGTGGCTGTGTGGTGTGTGGAGGGTTCAGGGTGGCTGTGTGGGTGTATGGTGGGTTCAGGGTGGCTGTGTGGGTGTATGTTGGGTTCAGGGTGGCTGTGTGGGTGTATGGTGGGTTCAGGGTGGCTGTGTGGGTGTATGTTGGGTTCAGGGTGGCTGTGTGGGTGTATGGTGGGTTCAGGGTGGCTGTGTGGGTGTATAGAGGATTCAGGGTGGCTGTGTGGGTGTATGGGGGTTTCAGGGTGGCTGTGTTGTTGTATGGTGAGTTCAGGGTGGCTGCGTATGTACTTGAGGAATCAGGGTGACTGTGTGAGTGTATGGTGGGTTCAGGGTGGCTGTGTGGGTGTATGTTGGGTTGAGGGTGGCTGTTTGGGTGTATGAGGAAATCAGGGTGGATATGTATGTCCATGAGGAATTCGGGGTAGCTGTGTGGGTGTATGGGGAATTCACGGTGGCTGTGTATGTCCATGAGGAATTCGGGGTGGCTGTGTGGGTGTACGCGGGGTTCAGGTTAGCTGTGTGGGTGTATGGGGAATTCACGGTGGCTGTGTATGTCCATGAGGAATTCGGGGTGGCTGTGTGGGTGTACGCGGGGTTCAGGTTAGCTGTGTGGGTGTATGGGGAATTCGGGGTGGTTGTGTATGTCCATGAGGAACTCGGGGTGGCTGTGTATGTGCATGAGGAATTCAGGGTGGCTGTGTATGTGCATGAGGAATTCGGGGTGGCTGTGTATGTGCATGAGGAATTCAGGATGGCTGTGTGGGTGTATGGCGGGTTCAGGATGACAAGTGACGAGGAGGTGCTACTGGAATGACACGCAAAAAAAGGTAAAAAAAAACAACAAAAAAACCCCCAAAAAAAAACAAAACAAGGCAGCCGAACGATAACAACAAGAATCGTCAATCATCACCACCAACATAACAAAACAGTGAACTGATATGATAGATGAACTAAACAGACTAAAACATAATAAAATAGATTTTTAACACACACACCCCCCCCCCCCCCAAAAAAAAAAAAACCCCAAAACAAAACAAAAAACAAAAAAAACAAACAACAACAACAAAAAAAAAAAAAAAAAAAAAAAAAACACCACCAAACAAACCCACAAACCAATCACATTAACTCTTTCCATACGAACGGCGAAAGAGACGACGTTAACAGCGTTTCACCCCAATTACCATCATTAAAATATTGCAAGCGGAAGGCTCTTATACTGAAGACGTGAATGTTGACAAAGAATACCACAATTCTGACGACGGAAGCTAAAGGTTGGGTCATTCAGACACCCACTGGACATCCGAGGGGTCTGTGTAGAGGAGAAGAGAGGACTGGCCGTACTGAGTGAGTTAAAAGAAAAAGAAATAAAGTAAAGATTGAGCGTGTTGGGATGGCCACCCAGCAATCCCGACGTGACATGGCGTTTTTGACTAAAAATTTCACAGAACGTGGAGAAGCGCCACTTGCTGCTTTCTCCAAAACAAAAACAAACAAACAAACAACAACAACAACAACAACGACAACAGCAACAAGTAACTGTTCAAACTGCAAATCTTCTTTCTGCAATGCGCAATTGTGGCCCTTTTTTTGTTGTTTGTTTGTTTGTTTGTTTGTTTTTTGTTTTGTTTTTAATGAAATGAATGAATGAAATTGATAAATGAAGTTTAAGAAATTCGTCTAAATGAAATAAATTACTTAACTGATTGAATCACTACAAAAAGATACAGATTTTCTTTTCTTTTCTGAATCTGTTTGTTTGATCGTGTGTTTTTTTGGTTTGGTTGGGTTTGTTTTTTTTGTTTTGTTTTGTTTTTTGTTGTTGTTGTTGTTGTTGTTTTGTTGTCTTTTTTGTTTGTTTGTTTTTTTATCGGATTATTGTGACACCCACATCTGTTGATGAATTATTGATATCATGCAGGTGCCCGTTGCTTCCTTGCACGAAACGGTTCCCTTTGCGTCTCAGCCCAACCTGTTGTTTATCATTGATGCTTATTGTATCCTGTTGTTTTGTATTGTAGTACTCTTTTTGTCACAACACATTTCTCTGTGTGAAGTTCGGGCTGTTCTCCTCAGGAAGAGCGCATCGCTACACTGAGAACGCCACCCCCCCTTTTTTTTTCCTACCTGTAATTTTACTTGTTTTCCTGTCAAAGTGGATTTTTCCTACATTATTTTGCTAGGGACAACCATTTTGTTGCCGTGGGTTCTTTTGCATGCTCTATATGCATGCTGCACACGGCACCTCGGTTTGTCGTCTCATCCGAATGACTACATAGCGCCTATCCTCAGTCAGAGACCAAAACCTACGTGCTTTACAAACGCGGAGTCATTTGTGCAACAGGCTGCCTACCTGGGTAGAGCCGACTTGAGAGCTGCCAGCTTTGGGCGCTCATCATTCGTTTCCTAAGTTGTTCAGTCAGGATAATGTCACCAGCGCGCTTACACACACACACACACACACACACACACACACACACACACACACACACACACACACACACACACACACACACACACACACGCACATCCCTTCCTCTCACGAAACGATCGGTTCTTGTGGGCAGATTCCCGAGACGGGTGATTCTGACACCAGTGTCCAGCTGGACTTATGCCAGGACATTGACAACGAGGTGGAGAGCCTGTTGGGAGATTCCAGGTTCCGGTTTCTGACAGGTGATTGATCGGGTTTCTTTCTTTCTTTCTTCCTTTCTTTCTTTCTTTCTGTCTTCCTTCCTTCCTTTCTCCCTTTCTTTCTTCCTTTTTTCTTTCTTCCTTTTTCTTTCCTTTCTTTCTTCCTTTCTTTCTTCTTTCCTTTCTTTCTTTCTTCCTTCCTTTCTTTCTTTCTTCCTTCCTTCCTTTCTTTCTTCTTTTCTTTCTTCCTTCCTTTCTTTCATTCTTCCTTTCTTTCTTTCTTTCTCCCTTTCTTTCATTCTTCCTTTCTTTCTTTCTTCCTTTCTTTCTTCCTTCCTTTCTTCCTTCCTTTCTTTCTTTCTTCCTTCCTTTCTTTCTTTCCTCCTTTCTTTCTGTCTTTCTTTTGTGTATTTATTTAGTTATTATTTGTTTATGTATTTATCTATTTTAAGCCCCTGACTGCCGTTGACCAATGCGCTTGTCTTTGAAGGGCTTTCATGGGGCGCAATAGCCTAATGCTTGGACTTTCAATCTGAGGGTCCAGGGTTCGAATCTCGGTAACGGCGCCTGGTGGGTAAAGTGTGGCGATTTTTCCCATCTCCCAGGTCAACATATGTGCAGACCTGCTAGTGCCTGCCCCTCCCCCCTCTGCCCCCCGCCCCCTTCCCTCGTGTGAATACGCACGCAGATCAAAATTAATATGCACGTTAAATATCATGTAATCCATGTCAGCGTTCGGTGGGTTATGGAAACAAGAAATAACCGGCATGCACACCCCCGAAAACGGAGTGTGGCTGCCAACACGGCAGGGGTAAATAAACAAAACGGTCACACACGTAAAATGTTACATGTCTGTCTGGATGTGTATGAGTGCGTGTTTGAAATAGAATTGAATGACACAGGAAACGAATGATGAGCGCCCAATGGCAGCCGTCAGTCGGCTCTACCCAGCCTGTTGTGCAAATGACCCCGTGTTTGTAAAGGATTCATGTAGAATAAACGGCTCTATAAACTAACTACCCCTCTTCTTTTTCTTCTTCTTGTTATCATCATTATCATCATCAGTACTGGTATTAGTACCATCATTTCTGTTCTTGTTGTTATGTCATCATCATCATCATCATCATTATCATCATTACAGTATCAATAATTGTAATGAACATAACGACGATGATCCGAGTCGCGATCTCTCTGCCTCAGGCTGTTTCGGGAAGGACGAAAAGCAGGCAAGAGACGGGCGACAAGCGAAGAACTGGAAGGAGCAGCTGAAAGAGCAGGGCTTTGACAGAGTCACCGAGCGAGGTCTCTTCATTTGGGCCGTCCTCTTCCGCCACCAAGAACTTGCCTTCCTCCTGTGGAAGGCTGGACAAGATCACATCGGTCAGTTGTTTCTTTTTTTTTTTTTTTTTTTTTATTTTATTTTGTACACTTATAGTTGACTTCATCAAGTTTTTGCGCCTTATACATAATCATTATTAGTAGTAGTAGTTCTTTTTTATGTATTTATCTTTTTTTTTTCTCAAGGCCTGACTAAGCGCGTAGGGTTACGCTGCTGGTCATGCATCTGCTTGGCAGATGGGGTGTAGCGTATATGGATTTGTCCGAACGCAGTGACGCCTCCTTCAGCTACTGAAAATGAAACTGAAACTAGTTTGTTTGTTTTTGTTGTTGTTGTTGTTCTTTTTTATTTTTAGAAGCTCTGCCATCCGAGTGGAATCGAATGAAACAGACGAGAATATACAATCAATTATGCCTTTCTTGATTAACAAAATGTATCGGAGTCACAAGAAATATTGTTGATTTAAAAAAAAATATAATAGACGTTCGCTCTTAAGGTACAGATTCACTTGTTTTCCGAGCCTGCCTGGTAAATAGTTGAGGGACGGAAGCAGGAGGCGGTTATATGTTTTTTTTGTTTTTTATGTCCGGAAAAGTAATGTAATTGGAAATAGACTGATAGCTATAAAACATCGATCATTGTCATCAGTGTTCGGTATGTGCACATTTTATTTCGTTTTGGGTGAAAGGAAACAGCAACAACAACAACAGTATCAACAAAAGCAACACCGATAAAAACAACATAACCAACAAAAACAACATATGCAACTTCATTTCACTGATTTCACAGCCCATAGGAATGGTATGCACGCTTGCTGAAGTATGATTTTTAATCTCATTTTTCGGTCTGTTTTGTATATTTGTATGCATTTGTATTACTCTTTTTGTCACAACAAACTTCTCTGTGTGAAATTCGGGCTGCTCTTCCAAGGCAGAGTGCGTCGCTACACTGACAGCACCATCTATTTTGCTTTTTTTTTTTTTTTCCTGCCTGCAATTTTATTTGTTTTCCGATCGAAGTGGATTTTTCTACAGAATTTTGTCAGGGACAACCCTTTTATTGCCGCGGGTTCCTTTACGTGTGCGAAATGCATGCTGTACACAGGACCTCGGTTCGTCGTCTCATCCGAATGACTAGCGTCCAGACCACCACCCAAGGTCTAGTGGAGGGGGAGAAAATACTGGCGACTGCAGGTGTAAATCGAACCGGTGCGCTCAGATTCTCTCGCTTTCTTGGCGGATGCGTTACCTCTAGGTCAACACTCCACTAGTTTCGTTTCGTTGTTTATTTATTTATCTATTTATTTATTTATTTTTAAATTATATATATCATTATTATTTATTTATTTATTTATTTATTTATTTAGCTAGTTATTTATTTATATATATATTTATTTATTTTATTTTATTTTGTACGCTTATAGTTGACTTAATCAAGTTTTTGCGCCTTATACATATTATTATTAGTAGTAGTAGTTCCTTTTTTTTTCTTTTTTTTCTAAGGCCTGACTAAGCGCGTTGGGTTACGCTGCTGGTCAGGCATCTGCTTGGCAGATGTGGTGTAGCGTATATGGATTTGTCCGAACGCGGTGACGCCTCCTTGAGCTACTGAAACTGGGCACAATTCAATGTGCACGCATTGTTACTTCATCTGAATCACATCCAAACGGGACAAAAGGATTGCACCTCTTTGAGTCTTTCACTTTTACTTTTTTTGACTCACCTGTGTAAACAAAGTGAGTCTATCTTTTAACCCGGTGTTTGGTTGTCTCTCACTGTGTGTGTGTGTGTGTGTGTGTGTGTGTGTGTGTGTGTGTGTGTGTGTGTGTGTTAAACATTAACATTACCATTTTCTCTGGAAACACTTTGTCTGCCTATAACAAATTTGGCTTAAACATAGGAAAAAAGTCTTCACAGTCATACCAATAATAGATTGTAAGTCTCCGGAGTTTAGCCGTATTTCGGAATCATTAACAGTTTATTTCGTTGATGTTTGGTCCGGATTCCGAAAACCGCTTCTACCCCTTTGCAGCTTCCCGATTGTCTGATGAGAATACGCCATGACCTCGTTTTTCTTGTTCGCAATTAAAAGCAAAGAAATACACATTCTGGACAGAACACATACAGTGATACTAACAACACTATTAACGTGCTTTCTGCATATGAATATTCTAAAGTGGACACTGAATCAACTAGAATGAACAGAAAAGAAAATTTGAATCGACCGCTTCACCGCCTCGTCTACACGGCACTGGTCAGTGCAGATCTTGACAAAACATGTTGCAAAGCCTGACGCGATGGCAACGTCTCCTTTACCGTCAAATTAAAAGAATTTCTTGAATAATCATCGACGTGTTTACTGCATATGAATGTTTCAAAGTGGACACTAAATTAACTAGAATGAACAGAAAAAGAAATTGAATGGACTGTGTCGGTAGTTTCTCAGTGAGTACCGTGGAAAGAAAAAGCTTGTCGATCACGGATCTCTGCAGATCTATAAAAACGGACATATATTGCAGTGTTTCGGAGGCGATGGGAACGTCTCCTTTACCTTGGACTTGAAAGAAAATTTTTGAATGTCCGAGATATACCAAAATAACAAGATTTAAACCACGTTATGACTGCGACTGCTGCTGTCGATTTATTCCGCTAAAACTTCAACATCGATCCCGCGATAGCGCAGTGGGTAAAACCACTCATTCTCGACCCAAATACCTGTGGTTCGAATCTGCATTGAAGCCCTTTTTTTACGCGAAGCTGTATATAATTACAATAACGAATAGAGAACACATTTCAACAAACTTTTTTTTTTAAGTCTTTTTTTCTTTAAGTGTGTATCACAAGTGAGTCTTGAAGGCCTTGCCTTTCTTGTTTGTTGCTGTTGTTGCAGGTGCTTGTCTCTTTGCCAGTCGTCTGTTACGCAGCCTCTCCGAAAATGCCGAAGGTCAACATTTGGTGGATATGAGTCAGGACTTGGAACATCAGGCAGAGTAAGTCCAACCCTGTGGAAGGTATGATCAGTCTGTGTCCATACGTATTTGCTGTTTTCTTCTTCAGCAGCATGCGCAGTGAATTATAAAAGAAAAGAAAAGCAAGGAAGGAAGCGCCCCAAACTTTGAGCAGCAATCACACCAGTCCAGTAATGATATGTACTACAAGGCACCCATGTAGATAAGTGGCGACAGTTTTGGTTTTTGTTGTTGTGGGTGCGTGTGCGTGCGTGAACGTGTGTGTGCGCGCGCTTTTATTCCAGTGTCCTCTTGTTTGCGTCCTCTCCGGATGTAATCCATGATAAAAGAGGCGGGGGGAGTCGGTGAATTTTTTTTTTTTTTTTTTTTTTCAATTACAAGAAAAGAATACTGAGCTGAACTGAACTGACCTGGTTGCTGATGATATGAACACAGCCACTCCTGTTCTCGTGCAGCACGTGGGAGAACCGAGCAGTAGACCTGCTGTACATCTGCAACTCTCGAGACACAGAGCTGACCAAGAAGCTGTTGCGGAGACCACTGCCGGCCTGGGGTCATCCCTTCCAACCAGCAGACAGTGTGTGCATGTTTTGTTGTCGTGGTTGTGGTTGTGGTTGTGGTTGTTTTTTTGTTTTAAATCGTTATTGCAAGGACATTCGTGTCATGTTTGCAAGTAAATTCTGGCAGTGTTTGGCGTTTGTGTTGTTGTTTTTGTGATGGTGGTGGTGGTGGTGGTTGTGGTGGTGGTGGTGGTTGTTTTAAATCGTGATTGCAAGCACATTCTGGCAGTGTGTGATATGTTTGGTTGTGTCTTGTTGGTGTTTTTACTGAATCGTGGTTGCACAAGTAAATTCTGTTGGTGTTTGTGGCATTTTTGTTGTTGTCGTTGTTGTGGTTGTTGTAACCGTGGTAGATGTGCTTGCAAGAACAATTCTGGCGGTGTTTGGCACTTGTTGCTAGTGTTGTCGTTGCTGTTGTGGTTGTGGTTGTGGTGGGTTTGTTGTAACCGTGAAACCGGTGCGTCGTGTCGCACTCAACTGCACTGCATGCCATTCCAGGTTGTGGGTCCACCCAGACCCAGACCCAGAGCATGACGCGGTACCAGCCCAGTCTGAAGGACATGACCTATTACTTCACCATGCTGGAGTTTGCCACGCACCCGGCGTTCCAGAGTGAGGTGGCGGAGCAGTGGCAAGGGCCGCTGAGAAGAGACTTCTGTGTGCCTCAACTCTTCATGGTGAGTTCCAGTTTCAGTTTCAGTTTCAAATTCTCAAGGAGGCGTCACTGCGTTCGGACAAAAAATAATAATAATAAAAAATTTAAAAATTAAAAAAAATCCACGTACGCTACAGCGCGTCTTACTGGGCAGCAGCTTAATCCACCCAGCGCACTCCTACCAGGGAGCCAGTGTGGCTTCCGGAAAGAACGCGGGACTATCGACATGGTGTTTGCTGCCATGCAGCTCCAGGAGAAGTGTTAGGAACAGAACGCCGACCTTTACTCCACCTATGTCGATCTGACCAAGGCCTTCGATACTGTTAGCAGAGATGGCCTTTGGAGAATCATGGCGAAGTACGGATGTCCCAGAAAGTTCGTCACAATCATACTGCAACTACACGATGGGATGCTGTCCCGAGTCCAAGACAACGGAGAGATTTCAGAACCATTCCCTGTCTCCAACGGAGTCAAGCAAGGGTGTGTTCTTGCCCCCACCCTGTTCAGTCTCATGTTTTCGGCCATGCTGACAGATGCCTTCAGAGACGTTGACGTAGGCATTGGCATCAGGTACCGCACAGATGGCTCACTCTTCAACCTCAGGGGGCTTCAAGCAAAAACCAAGGTGAGGACAGACACCGTCAACGACTTCCTGTTTGCTGATGACTGCGCTCTCAACGCTGCCTCCAAAGCTGACATGCAACACAGCGTCGACAAGTTCTCTGCTGCCTGTGACAACTTTGGCCTCACAATCAGCACAAAGAAGACTGAGGTTATGCACCAGCCAGCTCCAGGAAAGCCTTACGTTGAACTAAACAGCTTCATCAACGGGCAACGACTGAACGCGGTGGACAAGTTCACATACCTGGGCAGTACATTCTCTCGCACAGTTGTCATCGACGACGAGGTGAATGCCAGACTCGCCAAAGCCAGCGCTGCCTTCGGCAGACTCCATAAGAACGTTTGGAACAGGAGAGGCATCACCCTGGAGACGAAGTTCAAAGTATACAAGGCCATAGTTCTCACCACACTGCTCTATGGATGTGAATCATGGATGGTCTACAAACGCCACGCCAAAAAGCTGAACCACTTCCACACCACCAGCCTCAGAAAACGTCTCGGCATAAAGTGGCAAGAGAAGATCCCTGACACAGGGGTGCTCACTCGTGCAAACTTGCCCAGCATCTACACCATCTTGATGCAGGCCCAGCTGCCCTGGGCAGGCCATGTAGTTCGCATGCCAGACCACCGGCTCCCCAAGATACTGCTGTAGCGCTTCAAAGACACTCTGAAAGTTTCTCTGAAGGCCTTCAACATCAGCCACGACACATGGGAGCTGAATGCAATGGACAGACCAAAGTGGCGTTCAGCTGTCCACAAAGGCGCCAAATCCTGTGAAGCCAACAGAATCGCTGCAGCAGAGCAACGCAGACAGGTCAGGAAAAGCAGGGCCAGCAAGTCCCCGACAGCCATCACCATCCCCTGTCCACACTGCGTCAGAACCTTCCGGGCGCGAATAGGCCTGACCAGTCATCTGCGCACCCACAGAGCCCAACCCAACCACCCCAAGGATGACTAGATGGTCCTCGTCGATCCCGATGGACGAACCACATGTATACAATAGCGCACAGTAACACGCAACAGCACATGAAAAGCAACCAACCACAACCACATGGAAAATGTGTGTGTGTGTGTGTGTGTGTGTGTGTGTGTGTGTGTCTGTGTGTATGTGTGTACGTATGTGTGTGTGTGTGTGTGTGTGTGTGTGTGTGTGTGTGTGTGTGTGTTATTCAAAAGAGACCTACTGTGTCGTACAGATCGTCAAGGTGTGATTTCTGTTTTGCAGATTCTCTTCCATATCTTCATCCCTTTCTTCGCACCATGTCTGTACCGGAAGGGGGGAAGAAGTGAGTGAAAACCAGATCGCTTTAGTCATTAGGGATCAAAATGATTACGCGGAAATTGATAAAAAAAAAAGAAGCTTTTTTAATTAAATGAATAGGATTCGCAGTCGCCGTGATTAGTATGGTTTGATGGCGAAAACAGCGATGATGATAATTGATGATGATGATGATGATGATGATGATGGTGATGATGATTTATGCTGCCGCTGATGATGATGGTGACGACGAAGAAGAAGGGGGAGAAGAGAAGAGAAAGATGTGGGTGGATTATGATTCTGATTCTATGGTGTGAGCGGCAAAATGTCGTAACCCTGCACAACGAAAGCTCACGTAAATGTATGAAATAACCACTGTAGAGCTACTTTTCTGGTCGAGTTAGGGTGAGGTGTGGGGGATGGGGGAATGGGCGGTTAAGAGGGTTGGAGGGGGGGGGGGGGCGGAGGGGGGAGTGGGGGACAAGGGGGGGGGGTGAGGCTCTACCATTGCTGAGATATCTGACGAGGTCCACAAGACACGAAACCGCACAACAAACGGCCACCCAATCTACTGTTTTAGTAACTGTGATGCTGTCACGTCGTTAGGTCCATGAGCGTACGTCCCATTTTCTTCAGCGATCCTCAGTCAACTTTGCTGGTGTCACTCGACAAGTGCGATGCCTCTCTCTCTCTCTCTGTCTCTGTGTGTGTCTCTCCCTCTCTCTGCAGATTGTCGGCAGTCCTCTCTACTTTCACTTTGTTTTTGAAAGATTCATATGTCCACCCTCTCACGCCGCCACTTTTTTTTCTGCTGTCCCCGTCATCTGCCCCGTTTCAGTGGCATTACTCCCACCCCGCTCATTCCCAGCCCCCCATACACAGCCACACCCGGGTTTGTCCATCACGTTCCCAGCGACGGCAGTCCGCAGGGAACCATCGATGTAGAGGTCGCCAGGAGGCCACACACCAGAGGAGACCCTGCACCGCTTCTGAGTCACTTCGGTGGTGTTCAGTGGTGCCCTGCCACCCTTTTGCGTGGCTGTGTGTTTGTTAAATCTTTAAAGTAGGTAGGTACTCAGGAAGGCAGGAAGAGGCCGCGTTGCAGAGTCAGTGAATGCCCTGGACCCGTTTCTATCCAGTGTTCACCGGTGATCGGGGTTCGAGGCTCAGTATCGGCATGGTGTTGTGTCCTTGGGAAAGGCACTTTACTCCCATTATTTGTCAACGTTCAGGTGTGAAAGGCTGGGGAGGTAACAGAAGAGAGGGTGGGAGGGGAGGATTGAGCCCCGCCCTCCCATGTCCAGCCCCAGATACAGCGGAATTTGGTATTTGATATGAATACTTACATAGCGCCTATCCTTGGAGAGCATTCTCTAAGCGCTTTACAAACTCAGGGTCATTTACACAACAGGCTGCCTACCTGGATGGAACCGACTGACGACTGCTCGTCATTCGTTTTCTGTGTCATTCAATCAGATTTCAGGCACGCACATATACACACTCAGACAGATATGTAACATTTTACGCGTATGACCGTTTTGTTTATTTATCCCGCCATACTCCGCTTTCGGGGTTGTGCATGCTGGGTATATTCTTGTTTCCATACCCACCGAACGATGACATGGATTACAGGATCTTTAACGTCCCTGACTAAGCGCGTTGGGTTACGCTGCTGGTCAGGCATCTGCTTAGCAGATGTGGTGTAGCGTATATGGATTTGTCCGAACGCAGTGACGCCTCCTTGAGCTACTGAAACTGAAACTAACGTGCGTAGTTTGAATCCACTGACCCGGTGACCGTACAAAGGGCTTGGGGGCCTTCAACCTTTTTCACCTTAACTTAGGCTAATGAAATGAAAAAAAACCTGTGATGTAAAGTCACGGCAACTTGATTCAGATCTTAGAGACTAATATCAGGACCTTCGTTGGCGCGTGAATGTAGATTTGTGTTTTATTACAGGAATTAAAACGTAACAAAACAATAACAGCAACAGAACCAATCTACTGAGTTTCCGAGTGGCTGTGAAGGGTGATTTTACGAACACACACACACACACACACACACACACACACACACACACACACAAGCAACAACAACAAAAACAAGAGAGGCAAGGCCTTCAAGACTCACTTGTGATACACTTTAAAAAAAAAAATCTAATCGTTAAAATGTGTTCTGTGTTTGTTATTCTAAAGCTTCGCTTAAAAAAAAAAAAAGAAAAAAAAAGAAGTCTTAACCAGATTCGAACCCCGCGTGTTCGGGTGAGAAGAAACTGCCTTATCCATTACACTATCGTGGCTCCTTAACTGACGTTCTAAAATTTAACATTTGAACATACTTTTTTAAAGCGCGATAAATCAATTGCGATATTCGCTGTGAGAACGCTGTTTAAATCATATTATTCTGGTGTATCTTGGGCATTAAAAAAATCTGTAAAGACAATAAAAAATTCTTTTTAATGGCTATCGCCGCAATCACACTGCAACATTTAGCCGTTTTCACTAGATCTAGATAGATGTACAAGTTTCGTTACACCAGCCGGGAATGTAGTACGACACGGTCGATTCAGTTTCTTTTATGTTCATTCTAGTTTTATAGTTTTAAAGTTGATATGAAAATTTAGTATTTTGTTAAACTAATAACATGTAGAGCCAAGTACAAGTACTTCTAAACGTCGTAAGAAGTGAAAAGGACTTCATTTTGAGTAAAGTCAAGACTGGAAATTTTTCGTTTCATCGTGATCAGTTCAAGGGTATTAACTCGCATGGCTTACAATCTTTAACCGTGAATTCCGACTGATTCTGTAGATATTTTTATGGCAGTTTCGGGCATAATCCAGTAAGTGATGAGGCGTTCACAGATCTTTCTCTGAATAAATATTTAACGGTCTCCTTCTCCAACTTTCCATCACATGTTATCGTGTATTGTCCATTGAATATAGGATTGAACGGGCAGGTCAACAGCTTGAAATAAAATGGCGTTGTTCGCGTTCGCGAAGAATATGAGCACGCGCTTTGAATATGTATAAATATGTGTACGCAATTGATTTTTGCCCATGACCTTCAGGGCTCAGCCAACAGATTTTGTAAAGTCCACTCGTCGTATTGATTTTAGTATTTTCCGAAAAAGACCACTTGGGCGAATGAACATAGTGAAAGCCCTGTACACTGTTGAGAGTAAAACACACAAGCTTTTTATGTATTGAGTATAATTTCAAAATGTAATGTTTAAGATGAGAAAGATCAGTTTAAAGCAAATTAATTCCCCTAGCATTAATTACAGAGTAATTTCCCTTTTTTTACCATCTACACCAAAACGTTTGCAAAATAAATAAAACTTCCATGCTTAGCAAAAGAAGTTCCTGTTTGAACAAAAAATGATAATAATGACTGCTCTTGTTGTTGTGTCAGAATATCAGATCAAAGTGCCAAGTTTAGAGAATACAAAAAATATAAATATAACAGTAAATGCAGTTTGCATATAATTAGGCTTCTTTTTTTGTGCCCATCCCAGAGGAGCAATATTGTTTTAAACAAGATGACTGGAAAGAACTGAATTTTTCCTATGTTTATGCCTAATTTGGTGTCAACTGACAAAGTATTTGCAGAGAAAATGTCAATGTTAAAGTTTACCACGGACACACACACACACACACCGATATGTGTGACGGGACATTAAACAAAAATTCCTTCCTACACACACACAGACAACCGAACACCGGGTTAAAACATAGACTCACTTTGTTTACACAAGTGAGTCAAAAAGCGGAGAAACCTGATGCAGATTAAAAGAAAGAAGTGTAGTGATGGCCTAGAGGTAACGCGTCCGCCTAGGAAGCGAGAGAATCTGAGCGCGCTGGTTCGAATCACGGCTCAGCCGCCGATATTTCCTCCCCTCCACTAGACCATGAATGGTGGTCTGGACACTAGTCATTCGGATGAGACGATAATCCGAGGTCCCGTGTGCAGCATGCACTTAGCGCGCGTAAAAGAACCCACGGCAAAAAAAAGGGTTGTTCCTGGCAAAATTCTGTAGAAAAATCCACTTTGATAGGGAAAACAAATAAAGACTGCACACAGGAAAGAATACCAAAAAAGAAAAAAAAAGAAAAAAGGGGGATGGGGGGGGGGGGGGGGGGGGTAGGGGGGGTTAGGGGGGGGGGGGGGCGCTGTAGTGTATCGACGCGCTCTCCCTGGGGAGAGCAGCCCGAATGTCACACAGAGAAATCTGTTGTGATAAATACAAATACAAATACAAATACCAAGCAGTACCGGGTAATAATCCATCTTCGCGCCTTATGGCAGCGTTGCAGAACCCGCGTTGTATTCGAACAGAACGCAGGCAGAGGCTAAGATTTCACATTGTCTTGTCCCTGAGGTGACATTGTACAGGAAGGAACTGTTTTTTTTTTTTTATATCAGGTTCCAGATCATGGGTGAAGGGTATCGTTGACTTCTACTCTATTCCAGTTACGAAATTCATCGCGAATACCGTAAGCCCTATTTGTTTGTATGTTCATCTTTCTTTCTCTCTCTCTCTCTCTCTCTCTCTCTCTCTCTCTCTCTCTCTGTGTGTGTGTTTGTGTGTGTGTGTGTGTGTGTGTGGTTTTTCTCACTCTCTGTCTGTCTGTCTGTCTGTCTGTCTCTCTCTCTCTCTCTCAGAGATATGTGTGTGAAAATCTGTCACTGTGTGTATGTTATTGTTGTCACAAGGACAGATTGGAAGACTGAGCGATGCCTAAAATCTTTATCCTTGAGTAATAAAGTTTTTGAATCTTGAATCTTGAATCTCTCACACTTTCTGTCTCTCTCTCTCTCTCTCTCTCTCTCTCTCTCTCTGTGTCTCTCTCACTCTGTCTGTCTGTATCTGTCTGTCCATCTCCCTATCTCTGTCTCCTCTCTCCAACACGTCAGATAGAAAGAGTGAGTTATGTTTGTGATAGCATGTAGTAGTAGTAGTAGTAGTAGTAGTAGTAGTAGTACATGTAGCAGTAGTAGGAGTAGCAGCAGCAGTAGGAGGAGTAGCAGCAGCAGTAGACATAGCAGCAGTAGTTGATGTGCTTTGAAAAAATTAGGGTGGCAGCTACGGTGAAGGGCAGTTATACATCAATACATTCCAACCCTCTGTGTGTGTGTGTGTGTGTGTGTGTGTGTGTGTGTGTATGCGTGTGAGTGACGATGTGTGTGTGTGTGTGTGAGAGAGAGAGAGACTGACTGTGTGTGTGTGAGTGTTCGTATGTATGTGTATGTGTCACTCTGTGTGTGTGTGTGTGTGTGTGTGTGTGTGTGTGTGTGTGTGTGTGTGTGTGTGAGTGTACTTATGTGTGTGAATGTGTCACTGTGTGTGTATGTGTCACTCTGTGTGTGTGTCTGTGTGTGTCACTGTGTGTATGACTGTGTGTGTGTGTGTGTGTGTGTATGTGTGTGTGTGTGTACTGTACTGTACTGTACTTTACTGTACTGCATTACATTGCAAAGCACAGATACAGTAGTAGTAAAGGGACTGTGTGTATATGTGTCACTGTGTGTGTGTGCGTGTGTATGTGTCACTGTATGTATGACTATGTGTGTGTGTGTTGTGTTTTTGTGTGTATATGTGTATGTGTCACTGTGTGTATGACTCTGTGTGTGTGTGTGTGTGTGTGTGTGTGTGTGTGTGTGTGTGTGTGTCACTTGTTCAGATATCCCACCTGGTGTTCCTGGCACTGCTGAGTACCTTCGTGCTGTTCGAACTGAGGGAAGGTCTGAGCTTCAGCTGGCTGGAGATTCTCATCCATGTGTGGATGGCCGCTCTCATCACCGAGGACCTCAGTCAGGTGGGTGGTAGGGGGTGGGGTGAGGCTGTTGGGGAATGTTTTGGTTAGTTCATCATCATCATCATCATCATCATCATCCAGTTCCTCCTTCTTCTTCACTTCTTCATCATCATGTTTTAGTTAGTTCACTCCGAATGTGTGTGTGTGTGTGTGTGTGTGTGTGTGTGTGTGTGGAGGAGGGGGGAGGTGCGGTGCGGACGGGGTGGGGTGGGGTGTTAGGGTGTGTAGGGGGATGGGGAGGTGTGTGTGTGTGTGTGTGTGTGTGTGTGTGTGTGAGTAGGGTGTGTAAGTGGTTGGGGTGTGGTGCGTGGGGGTGTGCGCGCGCGCGCGCGTGTGTGCGTGCATGTCTGTGCATGTGTTTGTGTGTGTATGGTGTTTTGGAGAGGGGGATTATGCAGGAGGGCGAGGGGGGGATTAATGCCGGGGGATGGGGAGGGAAAGAGGGATCAGAGATAGGGTTTGCGGAAGGAAAACCACTTGCAAGTACCCAGTCATTGACACACAAACACCAGACCTGCAGTAACCTGGTTCAATCTAATTCAATTCAAAATACTTTTTTGTCTGCTTCAACCCAAACAGAAAATTATCTTTAGGCTCACTTAAAATAAAATAAAATAAAATAAAATAAAATACCCGTCATCAAAGAGAAAAAAACAAACAACTAACACACCCTTCACTGATCACCATGCACCGTGTGTGTGCATGCATCGTAATGTGCGTGTGCACGCGCGCGCGTGCGCGTGTGTGTGCCTACGTGTGTGAGAGTGTGTGCGCGCGCATGTGTGCGTTCCAATCATTATAAAAAGGAGAATATTCAGTAAGATAATTATAACATTTCAAAAGACAAATGCTTATCGACAAATAAAACCGAAAAACGAATGAGCAGCTGGCACACCCTTCCTTGGTCACAACGTACATTTGAACTAACATGTAAAAAGAAAACATTCAGGTAAGAAAACAAAAAATTACATTTTAAGATAAAGTGAAACATTTCACTGATATAAAAGGAAAATATTCAATAAGATAATTATTACAGTTAAGAACATGAAATCACAATTGAAAGGTCAAAACCGCCACCAAGACTACAAGCATATAAAGCCCCTTTCACGCCCCTCTGCGGCAAAACAATAACACTGAGCACGCGCGCACACACACACACACACACACACACACACACACACACTTCTCCCCTCCCCCCCTCCCCACACTTCTTTCTTTCCACGCATGCATGCATACATATTGGGAAGAAAGACAACTGTCATCATAACAATAAACAAATCACAGGCAATGGAATAAAAACATTATTTGAGCGAATCATTTATCACAGCAACAGCAGAGGGGGCAAATGATTTTTTGTACACATTCTTCTTTGCAAGAGGGATTTTACATCGTCTACCAGAAGGGAGTTTCTGAAAGACAGAGTTAAGTGGATGAGTGGAATCATTAAAAATTTGGAGTGCTTTCCTGCTAAAGAGTGGACTGGTATAGAGTGTTCGGTTGTTGCTGGGGCTTGGTTATGATTTTGCTGGTCAGGTTTACAACTCGTCCTAATTTTGTCTTTAACACAGTCAGATTGCCAAACCAGGCCACAATACTGAAAGCCATGACACTTTCTATCAGACTTCTGTACACCAGCTCAAGTATGTGTGGACTAACATTAAAACTTCTTAATTTTCGCAGTAAAAAAGTCTCTGGTGCGCTTTCTTGGCAGTGGCATCAACATGTTCACTGAATGTGAGACTGTGATCAACTATAGTCCCTAGATATTTAAAACTGTCCACTATTTCCACTTGTTTCTGATCTATTATGACTGGATTTTGTGTGTGTGTGTGTTCCTTTCACTGCCTAAAATAAGTTCTTTTGTTTTCTCCACGTTCAGTTCGAGAAAGTTATCCTTTAAGAAAGAGTTCATGACACTAATTTCTATAATAAAAAAAAAATAATACTGTGAAATTGAAAACTCGTCTTTTACTAAAGCCATGTCGTCAGCATATTTTACAAGATTGAGAAAAAGGTCTGAGCACCTGATGTCATTAATGTAGAGGGAGAAAAGCAAAGGGAATAAAACACAGCCCTGCGGAACTCCAGTATTCACAGTAATATTTTCAGACAATATGGGCCAGCCAGAACTGACATTCAGATAAACACGCTGTGGCCGATCGCATGAAAACTGTCGTATCCATAACATAAGGTCAGCTGTTACATCTAGGTCTCTAAGTTTCCTCACTAAAATATGATGTTGAATAGTATTAAAAGCAGCGGACAGATCCATAAAAAGTACCCTAACAGATGTTCCAGAATTGTCCAAATGACGTGCGATCAGATCAATTAAAGAAACTGTTGCATCATCACCACCTCGTCTAGCCCTGTACGCAAACTGTAATGGATCCATGTGATCAGCTACACATTTCAACAAGTGTCCACAGACAACTCTTTCCATACATTTGGCAACGACAGATGTGAGAGCCACTGGGCGGAAATCTTTCATTTGGACAGCACCAGAGAACTTTGGCAATGGAACAATAGTTGTCATCTTCTATAAGCGGGGCATGAAATGATTGTCTAAAAGAAAATTAAAAAAACACGTGTAAAAACTGGAGCAAGTTGGTTGGCACAAACTTTTTAACACGCGATCTGACAGGCAGTCTTCTTTTGAGCGGCACCCCGATAACTACACACAGCGTTGAGGGAGAAGAAGAAGAAGAAGCAGAAGAAGAAGAACCAGAAGAAGAAGAAGAAGAAGAAGCAGAAGAAGAAGCAGAAGCAGAAGAAGAAGAAGACGAAGCAGAAGAAGAAGAAGAAAGATGGATAGATAGGTGTGTGAGGGGAGGAGGAAATGTGTGTGTGTGTGTGTGTGTCTGTGCGCGTATGTGTGTGTGAATGTGTGTGTGTGTGTAAGCCGGCGATCTTATGATTTCATCTTTCTCCTTCTTCTTCTTCTTCCAGTTATCATCATCTTCTTCACTGTTAACATCATCATAAATATCGTTTCTTTATAAAAAAAAAAAAAATCAAATTCAGCATTGTTATCATTATAATTAGTATCGTTATGACATATATTCTCTCTCTCTCTCTCTCTCTCTCTCTCTCTCTCTCTCTCTCTCTCTCTCTTTTTAACCTCCGAATTTTCAGATCCGAAATCACCACCAGCCAAAAAAGCTGCGACGACTGATCGTGTGGTTCAAGAGCCAGTGGAAGTTTGACATGGGCATGTACATTTCCTACCTGCTGGCCCTGGGAATGCGACTGGGCATCTGTGGAAAAGACTTCGAGTGGGCGCGGGCTCTCTTCGGCATCACGGTCATTCTGGCTTTCCAGACTTCCATGCAGTTTTTTCTCGTCTCCAAGAACATCGGTCCCAAGGTCAACATGATCGAGAGGATGGTAATAATCATAATGATGATAATTATGGTAACAGTAAGGCTGTGTGTGTGTGTGTGTGTGTGTGTGTGTGTGTCTGTGTCTGTGTCTGCGTGCCTGTGCGCATGCATGTGCGTGTGACAAACAGTTACGAATTTAAAACAACACAGATGTGGAAGGGTACACAGACGGAAGATTTGTAATGATATCCTCAACTGCTGCGGGGAGGAAAGGACTTATTCTGTGGTCCAAACGAACATGATGACACACGCACATTTCTGCTGTGCTTGTGATTGCTGCTGCAGCAGTAGCACTACCCAAACGTAAACGAGATCATCGAAAAGATTATAACCCAAAATGTTGAAGGTTGAAGGTTAGAATAGAATGGAAAATTACCGGTCGAGGCTGAAAGGTGACGGAAAGACGTGATAATGGTCTTGATTTGTCACACAAGGAAATAAGCAATTTTTATAGGCACTTTCATTCAACCTTAAAACCTCGTCATTTGACTCTCTCAGACTTTGGTCCGATTCGCAGACGTTCTAGGTTTAATTTTCGGACTATTATCTAATTAATTACAGACTAAATATTGCTGTAAATTCAAGTGCATATGCTGCAATAATATGGCAATTAAGCATATATATATATATATATATATATATATTTGTTACTGTGATCTGATGAAGCATTACCTGCACGGAAGTGTCTCACTGCAAATGACTGAGAGAATTGATGTTTTTGAGTTTTTGCATGCAATATCAGTTGTTTCGCTTGTTACATTAACGACTTCTCTTTTATAAGGTGCATTAAGTAGTTTTCTGTAATTGTATTTATTTATTTATTTACTTATGTCAGTGTCGGTGTCATGGTCAGTGTTTATTTATTTATATTTCTTTTTATCACAACAGATTTCTCTGTGTCAAATTCGGTCTGCTCTCCCCAGGAAGAGCGCGTCGCTACGCTACAGCGCCACCTATTTTTTTGTATTTTTTCTTGCGTGTAGTTTTATTTGTTTTTCCTATCGAAGTGGATTTTTCTACAGAATTTTGCCAGGAACAACCCTTTTGTTGCCGTGGGTTCTTTTACGTGCGCTAAGTGCGTGCTGCACACGGGACCTCGGTTTATCGTCTCATCCGAATGACTAGCGTCCAGACCACTACTCAAGGTCTAGTGGATGGGGATATGTGTGACGGGACATTAAACGAAATTCATCACCACCATCCTCACCTTTCTTTCGTTCGTTTGTTCTTTCTGTCTTTCTTTCGTTCTTTCTTTCTTTCTTTCTTCTTCTGTCTTTGTTTCTTCCTTTCCTTCTATCTTTCAGCTGAATGAGCAATTTAAAACACAAACACTTGATATTATCGATACCAGTTCAGTTCTCTTTCTTTTTCTTTCTTTTCTTTTCTTTTCTTTTTCTTTTTTGGGGGGTTACGCGCTGCTGGTCAGGCATGTGCTTAGCAGATGTGGTGTAGCGTGTACGGATTTGTCCGAACGCAGTGACGTTGAGCTACTGATACTGATACTTTCTTTCTTTTTTTCCTTTTTTTTATAATTAATTTTCAGCTGTGGCAACTTCCCAAGCCCATAGCCTTGTTCTCTATATTGATGGTTGCTTTCGGTGTGTCCTTCGCCGTCCTCATGTACCCCAACGCCGACCCGAGCGAACTCTTCACCTATCTGCGGGTGGTCTACTACCCGTACTTTCAGCTGCACGGAGAGCTCTTCCTCGACCGGTTCATGGTCGATGGTGGTCATGGTCAGTGTCTGTGTCAGTGTATTGGTCTCTGTCAGTGTATTGTGTGTGTGTGTGTGTGTGTGTGTGTGTGTGTGTGTGATGGTTTGTGTCAGTATCATGGTCTGTGTCATGGCCTGTGTCAGTGTCTTGGGCTGTGTCAGTGTCATGGCCTGTGTCGTGGTCTGTGTTACGGTCTGTCATGGTCAGTGTCGGTGTCATGGTCAGTGTCGGTGTCTGTGTTACGGTCTGTCATGGTCAGTGTCGGTGTCATGGTCAGTGTCGGTGTCATGGTCAGTGTCGTGGTCTGTGTCAGTGTCATGGTGTCGTGGTCTGTGTCAGCGTCATGGTCAGCGTCACGGTCAGTGTCTGTGTAGGTGTCAGTGCCATGGTCAGTGTCATTGTCAGTGTCATGGTCAGTGTCAGTGTTGGCGTCAATGTCAGTGTCAGTGTCTGGACTTTTCTAGGGGTTTTGTTGTTGTTGTGTGGGGCTTCTCATCAGTCAGAAAGGCGATAACGACCTGTATGTGTGTATATATTCCTGAGCCTGTTCGTTTCAGATACCTCTCTCTCTCTCTCTCTCACTCACTCTCTCTCTCTCTCTCTCTCTCTCTCTCTCTTGCTCTCGCTATCTCTCTATCTCTCTCTCTTGCTCTCGCTATCTCTCTATCTCTCTCTGTCACACACACACGCGCGCAACGCCTTAAGCATTTCTTTGAAATAAATATTCTACACCTATTCGTTTTCTTATTTGTATTTCGTTGTTGTTATTGTTGTTTGTTGTTGCTGTTTTCGTCAGAGTATAACCGGCCAGTGTGGATGGATAGTATGGACTATGATGATTGTGCAGATGCGGACGCTACCACCAGTGCGAGCGAGGCTGGGGGGTTGAACGAAACGCAGTGGCTCCAGAACGACACGCTGGCCGCTATCAACGACACTCTTGTGGGGGTCGCTGCGGCGGCGTTGGCGTCTGGTCTGAACCGCACCGCAGCCGGTAGTAACGGGACGTGGATGAACGAGACTGATGAGGCTGCCGGCGACTGGGCATGGGAGAACTTCTGGGCATGGGACGACAACGACAACAGCACGTGGGACGACAACAGCAGCACGTGGATCGACAGCAGCAGCGACGGGGGTGTGCCCGAGTGGGTCCGCCAGCCTCGAAGCCACCCGCTGGTTCCCCTGCTTCTCTGCATCTACCTGACCCTGGCCAACATCTTGGTCATCAACCTCATCATTGCACAGATGACGTAAGGGGGAATCGTGGCGGTAGTGGGGGGGGGTGGGGGGGGGGGGGTTGGGAGGAGGGTTGTGTGGGGCAGGGGTCAGAGGGGTTGGGAGGTGGGGGAGGGGGCGCGTGTTGGGGGGCTGGCGGGTGGAGATGAGTTCATCAATCTCGTCATAGCGCAGAGATAGAAGAGGATGAGGTCATCAACTTCGTCATTGCCCAGATGACGTAAGGGGGAAACAGGGGGTGGGAGGGGGGCGAGGTGTTTAACACAGGAGATAATGAGATCATCAACCTCGTCGTTGCACAGATGATGTAAGGGGGAAACATAGGAGATGATGAGGTCATCAACCTTGTCATTGCACAGATGACGTAAGGGAGGAACAGACTGATGATGATGTCACCAACCTCGTCATTGTACAGATGACGTAAGGGGAAAACAGAAAGGGGGGGGGGGATGTGCCCGTCATCAAACTCATATATGCACAGATGACGTAAAGGGGAAACAGGGGGCGGCAGGGGTTAGGGTGGGGGGGGGGGGGGGGGGTGAGGTAATCAACCTCGTCATTGCACAGGTGACGTAAGGGGGAGACAGAAAAAGCTTGTGCTTGAGGGGCAAAACCAAGCCCAGTAAACTGACAGGTACTTATGTAGAAAGATAGACAGACAGACAGATAAATAGGTAAGTGAATAAAAGGCTGAATATCATATGGGTAGATAAATAAATAAAGAAATGTGATTAACTATATAGACATAAAAGAATGAATGAAGACAGATAAACATGAAATTGGTAGTTATATAATCTAGATTAAAGAAATTAATAGAAATAGATAAATAAACACAAGCCTACATGTAATAACAAAAATGGATAAACATTTGGATACTCGTACCTTTCTTATTTACGATTTCTCCTCCACCCCCACGTATTATCATGATCATGATGATAATAATGATAATGGTAATAATGATGATGATGATGGTAACTGTAATAACAATAGTAACAACAACAACGACGTCGACGACGATGACGATGATGATGATGATGATGATGATAATCGATTCACTGATTAATGGTGATAATAATAATAAGAATAAGAATAATCTACTACTATTACTGACAGTAATACTAACACTGCTACTACTAATGTTAACAGTAACAATTCTATTTCTCAACCCCTTCCCCCCCCACCACCACCCACCCCCCCATCTCCTCCCCCCCCTCTTCCTAAACAGGAACACGTTCGAGCAGATCCAGAGGAAGCTGAAGACGGTCTGGAACCACCAGATGCTGACCCTCGTGCTGGAGTACAGCCTGCGGCCCGCCCTGGTGCCGCCCCTCTCTCTCCTCAACTCGGCCTACCGTGTCGTGCATGCCATCTGTCGCTCCCGCTGCTGTCCGAAGAAAGGTAGGGCCGTCAGTGAACAAGATGAAGATGAATAAAGAGGTATGTGTGATCGACGGGCGCAATAGCCGAGTGGTTAAAGCGTTGGACTTTCAATCTGAGGGTCCGGGGTTCGAATCTCGGTGTCGCCTGGTGGGTAAAAGGGTGGAGATTTTTTTCGATCTCCCAGGTCAACACATGTGCAGACCTGCCAGTGCCTGAACCCCCTTTGTGTGTATACGCGCGCAGAAGATCAAATACGCACGTTGAAGATCCTTTAATCCATGTCACCGTTCGGTGGGTTATGGAAACAAGAACATACTCAGCATGTACACCCCCGAAAAGGGAGTATGGCTGCCTACATGGTGGGGTAAATAAACAAAAACGGTCATATACGTAAAATGTTACACGTTTGTCTGTGTGTATGTGTGCGTGCCTGAAATGTGATTGAACGACACATGAAACGAATGATGAGCGCCCAATGGCAGCCATCAGTCGGCTCTACCCAGGTAGGCAGCCTGTTGAGTAAATGACCTTGTATTTGTAAAGCGCATAGAGCTTGGTCACCGGCCGAGGATAGGCGCTAAGTATTCATATCAATCAATCAATCAATCAATCAATCGTCAGTCGTATCTGAACTTTGAGTGGAAAGCTTGTGAAGCGGAAACTAGTTATTATTATTGTACCCTTTATTGTTGTTTTTTTTTACCCTGGACTTGAAGTGGATGCTAGCGTGGCTCTAGATAGCCTTGAGATGGCTTTGGTGGTCGGCGAGGCACTAAGCACCATAATTTGATTTGATTTTTTTTTCTTGGCCAAGAGGGTTCTAGGACAGTCGGCGTTGGGGTGGTTCCCAAAGGCCAACCAGTCCACAAGGCTGCAGCACTAAGAGCCAGTGCAATTTTGCCTCATAGTTTGAGAGTCATAATCCTTCACAAAAGACTAAGCCGTAAATGATTTCCCATTGACTTTACTGTTGGCCCAAATGTAAACTTATGTCAATCTGTGATATAAGCCGAGTGTTGGGCCGTATGTGTGTGACTATGAGAGGGCGCTTCGTTAACAATGACAGCTTGATGATGCGCCACTCATAGGGTAGAACAGCCGTCGAACTTCCACTTACAAGGTAAGTCTCATTCAACCTTTCAGTTATAGTGGAGAGTGTCTCGCCCCAAGATACATCCCCACTCTCTCGGCCAAGAGGGGTTGTTGATTTTTTTATGGACAGTCAGCGTTGGGATGGTTGTTCCCCAAAAAGGCCAAAGTGTGCAGCACTAAGAGCCAGTGCAGTGTTGCCTCCTAATTTCAGAGTTGTAGTCCTTCACAAAAGACTGGACTGTAAATGACTTCCCATTGCAGTGGAGAAACCATTGATCATACAGCTCACACTTTGCTCTTGGCCCAGCTGTAAGCTTGTGTCAGTCTATGATATAAGCCGAGCGTGTTGAGGAGGAGGAGGATCATATTACGACTCCCGCTACCACGCAACAACAACAATGATGATGATGATGATAGAAATTATTGAAAAAATAATAAAGATAATAATAATAAAAACGACAAAAACAACATTGATAATAATAATAATAATAATATAACAACAACAACAACAAAACAACAACAACAATAATAATAATAATAATTTCTGCAGGATCGTTAATAGTCCCATTATGACTTTCAGTGAACACGAGAAAACGTGTCCGTAATGATGATGATTCCCGAAGTTTTTAGAGGGGAAAAGACGATGGGATGTGACAGCCGAGTGAGGCCATTCATTCTGTTCTCCGCTTGCTTCTTATCTCAGCGCCGGAATGCACGCCAAATGAGCTGCGTCTCATGACAGAGCTGGAGAAGTGGGCAGCAGAGCAGTACAGTGCCATGTACAGGAAGAAAGCAGCCACCACAGTGACCAAGGTGACCACGGAGCAACACAAGAAGCAGAGGCGACAAACAGCGACAAGGGAATCGACCGTCGACTTGAGAGAGTTTGCGTGCTAAGCTTCTGGGTATGACCATTTCATGGGAATCGACGTAGTTCTGTGCGCGTCGTTCCATGGCTTTGCTTTGCTTGAATGGACAGCGGCTGCTGAAAGGGGGCGGGGGTGGTGGGGAGGGGGGGGGGCGAGTGTACTCTTATAGCATACAGTAGTGTGATCATAAATAGTTCAATATTAGGAATTCTGAACGAGGAAAAAAAAGTGTCATCTTATAATAGACAATAGTGTGATCATAAATCGTTTAATATTAGAAAGGAATTCTGAAGGGGGGAAAAGTGTAATCTTATAACAGACATTAGTCTGATCATAGGTCGTTTAATATTAGAGAGGAATTCTGAAGCAGAAAAAAGTGTAATCTTATAACAGACATTAGTCTGATCATAAGTCGTTTAATATTAGGAATTCTGAAGCAGAAAAAAGTGTAATCTTATATCAGATATTAGTCTGATCATAAGTCGTTTAATATTAAAGAGGAATCTTGAAGGAAAAGAAAATGTAATCCTATAACAGACAATAGTCTGATCATAAGTAGTTTAATATTAGAAAGGAATTCTGAAGAGGGGAAAGTGTAATCTTATAACAGATAATAGTCTGATCATGAATAGTTTAATATTAGAAAGGAATTCTGAAGGGGGGAAAGTGTAATCTTATAACAGATAATAGTCTGATCATGAATAGTTTAATATTAGAAAGGAATTCTGAAGGGGGTGGGAGTGTAATCTTATAACAGACATTAGTCTGATCATAAGTCGTTTGATATTAGAAAGAAACCAAGTATTTTTTGTTGGATACGTTCATATCGAGGGATCTTACTTTTAGAATGGGCAGACAAAGCTTCCAAAAGAAATGAGCAGATAAAGAGATGGAGTGTTTTGATTTCGGACTATCCATTATCTATACCAAATAGTTGCATTTTTATTGGGAAAAGAATCATGTAGCGAGAACAGTGGTTCAGGTCAAGATTTTGTTCAAACTTTAAGAAAGCGCCTGAGAAGCATAAACGGACTTAAGAATGTTGTTCAATTTTATACCCACTACAGCATATCGACATTAATAAGGCAAATTATCTCATTTAGTTTATAGATTAAAATTAAATGCATTTAAAACTAACTATAGTAAACACGTAACATTCTACTATAGGGGAAACAATTAAGTGTACGTATACTTTTTCTTTAACCCATCCGGAAAGACTTATGAAGATGTTGACAATTTCTTGTAAAAAAAACAACTAAACTAAAAAAACAACAAAAAAAAAACGAAAGTTTGCTTCACACTCCTATGGTACGGTTTTTGTTTTGTTTTGTTTTGTTTGTTTGTTTGTGTTTGTTTGTTTGTTTGTTTTAAGTTTGTAACTTACATTTATTAAGTTCTTGCTCACTCACGTATATGGATTTTTTACCCGTCGAAAATCACACTACCCACGTGAATAGGCATTAAACTAAAAGACGCACAGGGTCTTCTTTAACCTTCTTCTAGACATGATGGTGTTTTACACAAGCGACAGGCCTGGAGGAATCTGGTGAACAGTTCTTCTGTGCGGAGTATAACTGAAGAAGAAGAAGAAGAAGAAGAATGGTTCTGTCGTGTCCATTCTGCGGCCCCCATCTATCTCGGAAGACGATGGCTTTGTGCTTGCTAGTGTTCACATGGAAGGGCTTGAGCAGCCTCTGAGATCGATGGATGATCAGTCCGATCATGAAGCAGCACCCACACCCCACCCCTCCCCCTCTTCTCCCTGCCTACCTTCTCCCACCACACATCGTTTCCAACATACTCACACAATCACAAGATCACAGGTTATTTTATTGTCCTTAAAAGGATGTGGCACACAGTTAAATTCTATATAGTACAAATATAGACATACATAAGCCATTCAGCTGATTTGCATACGCTCAGAAGCACACAATCTCAACTGCATCAAATATCCATGCGCCCGCCATCAGGAGGAGAGAACTCTTTTGTCATGACCGGATGAAAGATCACTGTAAACTGTTTTGTTTTTCGTGGTATCAGTGTACGGATAAAAATGTCTTATTCTGGAGCTGGGTTTTGAAATGGGAGAAAACATTATAGACAGTTTGTCTTTTCCACCTTTGTCTCTGTCATGGTCGTTCCATATTTTATATCATAATCTTTGGCAGATGCATAGTTTGAACTTTGTGGTGGATGGCCCAGTGGCACAAAGGAAAAAAGGGATGTTTATCTAAATATATAACCTGACCAAACTCTAGTAAATTCCACTTACTTTTTTCTGGGGAAAATATATTATTTACACTTAAAGCCTTTGTTTTGACTATACGTGTCTATTTTCAGTAAGAGTTTGTTTTTTTTATAGCGAAAACAACATTGTCTGTTTCAAAGGAAAAAATGGATTGTTAATGTGTACTTGTTTGTTTGCTCGGTGAGCTTTTTGTGTTTGCTTACGTTTTGACAACACTCATTTTATTTATATGGTGTATGTTAATGATGTTAATTGTTATGTTTCAGTGCCCCTAGGGGGCACATGGAAAAAACATTTTGCTTTGCCATTGCCTTGGTAATGCGTCCGCATCGGAAGCGAGAGAATCTGTGGAATGGAATCTCACACTCACAAGTATTTTTCCTCCCCCACTAGACCTTGAGTGATAGTCTGGACGCTAGTCATTCTTCTGGTAAACGAAAATCCGATCTTCCGCGTGCAGCATGCACTTAGAGCACGTAAAAGAACCCACGGTAACAAAGGGGTTGTCCCTGGTTAAAATGTGAGGAAAACCTCACTCTCAAACACATGTCTGTGCATGTCGTGAGGATATATATATTACAAGACAATCGTTGGAAAAAACAAATGCCGGTAACAACTGAGCAGACATTCCGTTATTTGAAAATAACTTTGCAAAGATTAGAAACGGAAATGGAAACCATTCGAAGACTGCTCTTTATCTGTTTCGCGTTTCTGTTGTAGATTTTTTTCCAACCTCGTGCTCACGAAATGACTTCATTTTTTGTATTTGTATCGCAACTGTCCTTTTCTTTGTAGTTGATATACAACTTCTTTCTTTATTAACCTTTCTTCTACGTAATCGATGACATAATGCCTTCTACATTTTTTTCCTCGGTATCTGACAGAATATTCGATTTGGTACTGTTGTTTGCCAACGGAAGTTGGATCATAATCAGTATTCGTTTGAGCTTTACCTGAATTCTTGAAATAACTAAGAAGAAGAAAGAAAGAAAGAAAATTTTCGAAGTCCGTGCGACAGATTCAACGTTATCGTTGCGCTGATGTGTATGTTTTAGACTTTTTTCTCTCGTGTTTATGGTGTTTGTCTTATTACAACATCTAAATGACACACGCGCACGCACGCACGCACGCACGCGCACACACACACGCGCACACACACAGAGAGTACATGTCGCGCCACGCACGCATGCGCACACACACACACACAATCTCTCTCTCTCTCTCTCTCTCTCTCTCTCTCTCTCTATCTCTCACTCTGCAGAGAGCTTATGTGGAGTCACGGAAGGTGAAGAACATGTACTCTGTGTTTGTCCTTTGCACTCCGAAATTAGAGATAAATACCTGGACTATCCTTGCATGCAATCTCTACCACGATTGTTAACATGTGACAACATGCTTAAAACTAGATATTCAGGAATTTATATCTTTTATGCAATGAAAATTCGAAACAATTTCGTAGGTAATGTAAGAACAGTAATGCCCTCTGTACTAGTTGTGAAAAAAATAACTGAAAATCTATAGGTTTTTTGGAAATTTCACTTTCTTGCATGCATGGCTTATTCATGTTTTCGTTTTTCCTTGATAGGCATTTTACATTGTTCTTTTTTGTTTCTAGGGGCCGGAGGCCTATGGAATAAAAAATTTGTTATTGTTCTTGTCCTTGAAATGACATGAAACTCTTAATAATGATTATTTTGTTTTTTTTTCTCCTTTTGCGTTTCTTTTGTGTGCCTTAAATCCTGATTCAGTCTTCTGCATGCAATTAAAAAAAACCACCAAAAAACGATGCGTTGATTTTGGTTCCTAAGAACAACTTGCGTGTGTGTGTGTGTGTGTGTGTGTGTGTGTGTGTGTGTTTGCGCGCACGAGTGTGTGCGTTCGTGTGTGTGTGTGTGAGTGTGTGTGTGTGAGAGACAGACAGACAGACAGACAACCAGGAAGACAGAGATACTGTAAACCTTTGCACGCATACTTTCAGTGATATGTATGATGTATGATAAAAAGGTCCCCTTGAAAACTAAGATCGTAAAGCACCATCCCATATGCCCATGAATAACGACAGAAAAGAGAAATGACAGATACAAACGTGACCTTCAAAAGGCTGAAAACCATAAAAGTGTCAATAACCAGAAAGGAAGAGGCAATATGAAGGAAGTGTAAAGCAGAATGCAACAACTATCAGCAGAAAGCGTTTGACAGACGTAGCACTAAAATTCAATGAGACTGACACATTGACAAATTAACAAAGAGCAGTTCTAGTGGTAAGTAGGCTACAAAACGAAAGACATTTCTCCGAATATAATGTGACAAAGTACCCTTGATAGTAAGGGACTTGATTTATTTTGCATTTAATTTGGATAAAAGAATTGAAACATTAAAAGAAATATAATTTGGATCTATTTTGTGATGGATCTATATCCTGACGGTGGCGCCAACTTTTGTAAGCCCTGACCAGAGTGGTCTATTATATTAAAGGGGACGGTAGAAAAGAATTACTGATGTACTGTATTAAAGGATAGGAAATATCCATGCGCAGGCCAGGGTCATATAGCTGGCCAGTCACAAAAGGGTTTTATTTACAATAGTTAAGTAAGTAAAGAAGAAGAGAGAAGACGAGAAGACAATGCACTGAATAAGACACAACAAATGAATGTCGTTAAATACAACATGTCAGGGATTAAAGTGGATAGTAAGCACATGTATAAAATGGAAAGACTACCACTCGGTTTGGGATAAGCATCAACATAAGATAAGATATGCGTATTGTGAAGACCAAACACTTACATCAAATAATATTTCTAATATTTGGAATAGTGCAGTTACAGTGGTTGAAGCAAAGCTGATTTTATGAAATTACACTGACAGTATAGATTATGTAAAGCTTATACTGTGTCAGTGATTCAAATGAGTCAATCGTTATGTAGCACTATACTGGAGTAAACCATATAGGAGAGAGCATGATAACTAAATTACAATTAACGGACTAATACATATCAGATGGTTTTAACCAATAACTGATGTTAATCTAACACTATCTTGT
The DNA here is from genome assembly GCF_041734735.1 of Babylonia areolata. Classification (NCBI taxonomy): domain Eukaryota; kingdom Metazoa; phylum Mollusca; class Gastropoda; order Neogastropoda; family Buccinidae; genus Babylonia; species Babylonia areolata. Next base: position 36,415,289 of record NC_134898.1, on the reverse strand, counting down.
AATCACTACAACAGAATACTACACACATCTTAGAATACTAAGCACACCGTAGCAGTACAACTGATATCAGCATGTGAAATAATGCATAAATGATAAACAATAGAATAAGTGGCTTTGATAGAATACTGGCAAACTGAAAGACCAGATAGTAATCTGTGCATGAGACAAAGACTGGAAAAACTGTCATGGCTTAACCATAAAGTGGTGAATGAACTTACACAAGTAATCCGTTGCATCAAAGCCAAATATCATCAACATTGCTAAGCTTGTGCTCAACATTTAAATCTCCTCTGCTGAAGCGGGATAAGTAACCTAACCATCAGTGACAGCAAATAAGAAAGAATGTGTCATTCACTAGAACATTCTGGAATGGTCAATAAACTATCAGTGGGCAAAGACGTCACCTACTGACATTCGAAAAGAATGAAATGGAATACTGCTACAAGCATATGATGACACGGCAATTATCTAGATCAATCATAACAGAGCTGTGACTAACTGTCAAAGTAATAACTAAACAAAACAATATCAACATACTCATATGAGCACAAGTACAGTGTCGAAGAATACAATTTACAAATCATCAGCACATTTTACACACAGTACTTACAGCAATATGGCGATGATGCTAGCCATTGTGGGGACACACACAACACACACTCTGTGTGTGAGGTACAGCAAGAGAGAGAGAGCAGGCTCTTGCAAGTGACTGGCCAGGTGGAAAGTGATCAATCATCACCTGCTGCTGTGGCTATTTATGCAAGTTAAGCAAACTGCAATGACGCTCGCGTGGCCCGCGAATCAAAAGTTCAACAGTAACGCTAAATCTGATTAGAATTGTGTTAGTTACAAGCTGTTCAGTGATAGATTTCTAAATGATTCCTGCACCAATTAATGTTGGATAAGTCGCAAAAGAAAAAGCTCAACACCTACTTTCTAATGAGTATAAAATGAAGTGTTGATTATTTACGATGAATTTATAATCTTAATTTAAGTCACCTGAAAAGGGTCAGTTTTAGCAAGCTTGTCGCTGAAAATCACAAACTCCTTTAAATCAGTTTAACATAGGCAAACACAAATGGTATAGATTTAAAGATGGAATTACAATGATTCTGCCAGTATATAATATTTGTGGTTTACTGATCTAACACAAGAGATATTTAACTAAATACGGTCTGTCAGAAGCACAGATTTCAGCTCGCCCAAAAGCGTACAGCAACACTAGTTGTGGAGTGGTTGTCGTTAAGTGTCAACAATGAAAATCTGCTTTGTAACTTCTAAATGCCTGATCTAATCTCATCTAAACACTATAATGGTGTGGTTTTAGTTTCCAACAGCAGTCACATACAGAATTGTAACTGCAGCATTAGGTGTGACGAGAAGAAAAAATGACGTAAGCTTTGCCTCAGTTGAAATCTTAATACTGACAAACCATTAAACTAAAATCAAATATGCTTCTAACTGATTAAAGTATTGTGTGTGTTAGCACAACAAATATGGTATTGCAGTGAATGATACAGAGACTTGATTCAATAAATGTTTTGGAGCAGTTTAGAGAGGGCACCGATTATTCAAAGTTGAAATGGCGTAGTGCCTTATGCCTGAATCATTGAAAAGCAGCAAGTACACTGTGACAAAAATGGCGTCTGCTATGGCGTGAAACAATTATAGAAGCCAGCTGAGTGCTTGGCTACAATAATAATAAATGATTACTGATTAGATATCGCCGGACATCTTCAAGCTGAATCGTATCTATTGAATCTGTCCTAGACGTGGAGTGATTTTTTTCCCCTTCCACCTAGGATGCACTTGTTGACTGGATATTGACATTTTCTCGGCCCAAACAGTCGGCGTCATGACCTTCGTGTCCGCAGAAGCACACTGATCCATGTCTGAGAAAAGAGAAAGAAACAAAATTATAGGTGCAGCAGAAATATTGCGGCTGTTCTTTTTTTTGTTGCTGTTGTTGTTTGTTTGGTTGGTTGGTTTGATTTTTTTGGTTGTTCTTGTTGTTGTTGTTTTGTTTTGTTTGTGTGTGTGTGTGTGTGTGTGTGTGTGTTTCTTTGGGGGGGGGGTGAGGGGGGAGGGTTGATCTTTTCCGTAGTACACAGGGTTATATTTCGCTTCAATTTTGACTTTTGTTGTTGTTGAGCTTTTACCAATTTTATTATGAAATCATCGGCTGCTGTTATATATTCAATGAGAAGCTAATGGTACACCTTGCATATACTTTTTTTCCTTTTCAATTTTGACATTTCACAACATCAGTGTGATTCAACATTCACAGGGCAAACATTTGGTCTATCAATGAATATCTTTTTTTTAAAATCTAGATATGGAGTTACCCGGGGGGGGGGGGGGGGGGGAGTTGTTTTTTTCTAAACTATAAGAAAATTAAGCAAAAACAAAATCAACAAAAGAATCGCCTGTCTAATGATCGTGTGTTATGTGTAAAAGATGAGTGAATAAACAAACAAATGGATAGATAGATATGAAATGGATCTGCAGCCGTTTATTTACAGAGTGCTGTAGCCCAAGCGACTGCAAGGGTCGTAATCATGACTGAAAGAACCTTTTTTTTGCTGTTGTTTATTTATCATTGTTGCTAATCAATTAATTGCCTAGCCGACAACAAAATGGCCATTTCGGTTCTGAAAAAACAAATCAACAACTGTAGATATCAATCCCGTTGAATCTGGAACCCCCACTCACCCTCCCCCCACCAAAAAAAACCCCCCAAAAAACCCAACAACAACAAAACCAACAATAACAAAAACAAACAAATAAACAAACGAAAAAAACACGTGTAAAACAAAAGTAATAATGCTTTTTTGGGTTGTTTTTTTTTTATAGTTTAGACAATACATAACAGCTAATAATATTACCACTATTGTATATCTGTTTGTCTTATATAATGTTAAACTCGAATAAAAATGTGTATAAAAAATATAAAAAATTTGCGCATGGAAATGACATTGGTCTATCCATGCACGTAAATCCAGGGATATGTCTCTGACGTTGACTGTCTCGTCAAGCTTTCACCTGGGGATTTAGAAAACAAACAAACAAGAAAAGAAAAAGCAAAAAAACACTAAGCTGAACACACACACACACACACACACACACACACACACACACACACACTCTCACTCACACACACATATACACGTGCGCATCAAGCATCAAACACAAACGGGGGGGGGGGGGGGGGGGGGGGGGGGTACGGGAGAGAAGGAGGTACGTGAGACACAAAAGGGGAGACGGAGACATTGAGACATTGGGAGACAAAACGACAGAAACAAACATAGCAAAGAAAGAAAGAAATACAGAAGCACAAAAATCACGTACGAAGATATATTTTAAACAATTCGTCGCTTTGCTGTTTCAGTTTTACGAGAATGCCTTCTGCTGCTGTAAGGAAATGTATCTATTGTATCAACAGGTAGGTATACATTCCTGACATTATCGTATGCATCAGAATGCCATTTTTTTTCTTTTTTTGGTCATTTCAAGGGGTGATATATCAAGCAATTTGTAATCTTCAGTTGTTGATGAGCTTGGTTTCATTAGGACGCGTTTTAAGGCATGGTGACACCGAAAGAGTGGTTTTACTGTCTTCTCGCTAGCACTGTTTTATATTGTTGATTCACAGTTAATCACAGACGTGTGTGTGAAAGAAGAGAAGGTGGACTCCAGTCCTCTCCTACCGCAGATAAATCCTTCCCCAGCCAAAGTCTGCCACCCGTTCACACATCTAATCAGCAAAACATCAAAGAACCGCATTCAAAAATAACAAAGTGACATGCTTGAACAGTTTTGAAACTAGCGTGCTTCTAAACCTGTTTCATCCATCTTCAGGTTCTCCAGTTTTAAAGTTATGCATGCGTGTGAATGACTGGTGCGAAAGCGCTTTGAATTGTCTCTGCACAAAATTCAGCGCTATATAAATACCATTATTATTATTATTATAAATAATAATGTTCTTTCCATTGAAAAAATGGTGATGCGACTTGGTCCAACAGACAAAAAGCAGTGTCTGCGTATCCAAACACATTGAAATCAGACTGGAAAGCATATTTTTACTGAAATGTAATTTAAAAAGAAAAATGATACAAAATCTAGGATAATATGCAGTGTGGATATACACACATCATCCACAGTCATGGCCATACAGCACACACACATCATCCACAGTCATTGTCACACAGTACACACATCATCCACAGTCATTGTCACACAGTACACACATCATCCACAGTCATTGTCACACAGTACACACACATCATCCACAGTCATGGTCACACAGTGCACACATCATCCACAGTCATTGTCACACAGTACACACATCATCCACAGTCATTGTCACACAGTACACACATCATCCACAGTCATTGTCACACAGTACACACACATCACCCACAGTCATTGTCACACAGTACACACACATCATCCACAGTCATTGTCACACAGCACATACACATCATCCACAGTCATTGTCACACAGTACACACACATCATCCAGTCATTGTCTCACAGTACAAACATCATCCACAGTCATTGTCACACAGTACACACACATCATCCACAGTCATTGTCACACAGTACACACACATCATCCAGTCATGGTCTCACAGTACAAACATCATCCACAGTCATTGTCACACAGTACACACACATCATCCAGTCATGGTCTCACAGTACAAACATCATCCACAGTCACTGTCACACAGTACACACACATCATCCACAGTCATTGTCACACAGTACACACACATCATCCACAGTCATTGTCACACAGTACACACACATCATCCATAGACCTGGTCACTCGGTCCACATCATCAAGGGTTTCGGGCAGCTTCGTCCCCATTGTCTCTGGCAGCCGAAGAGAGAGTAGACCTACAAACAAGGCTGGGACTCCCATGACGATAAGGGGCAGAGCTTCCTTTAGTTCCCCCCCGACCAGAAATCCCTGGAAACAAAATGAACAGCTCAATTCGCAGAATGTCCAAGTTTGGTGAATCATCTATGAAAGAGATTGCTATTGTTTCAACATCATCAACGTTGTCATCGTGATATATTTTTTTCCTCCATGTCATCCTCTTCCTCCTCCTCCTATTTCCCCTTCCTCAAGTCTCCCCCGTCTAGAAATCCCTGGGAACAAAATCAACAGCTCCAATCGCAGAATGTCCAAGTTTGGTAAATCATTCATGAAAGTGATTGCTGTCGTTTGAGCATCATGAACCTCATCATCATCATATGGAATGGCATGAACAGCTCCAATCGTAGTACGCCCTAGTTTGGTGGATTATTCATGAAAGAGACCGCTATTGTTTCAACATCATTAACGTCGTCATCGTCGTATTTTCTCCTCCTTGTCACCTTCCTCCTCATCTCCCTCCTCCTCCTATTTCCCCCTCCTTAAGTCTCCACCCGACTAGAAATCCCTGTAAATAAAACGAATAGCTCCAATTGCAGTATGCCCTAGTTTGATCAGCAAACGGATCAGCAAGGTTCAGAATCAAGCTACCCGTATCATCACAGGGGCCATGAGGTCTACGCCAATTCAGGCGCTTGAAACCATCACAGAGCTCCAGCCCCTCCAGGACCGCAGAGACGCCAAATTCCTGACCCAGGCTGTAAATCATTTATGAAAGAGGTTGCTCTCGTTTCAGCATCATCAACGTTGTCGTCGTCATAAATCATGGAATATGAACAGTCCCATTCGCAGTATGTCTTGCTTTGGTGAATCATCTGTGAAAAAAGTTGCAGTCGTTTCAGCATTAACATCGTCATCGTCAAAAGGAATGATATGACACCAGCTTCATTCGCAGTGTGTCCTCGTTTGGTAAATGATTTATGAAAGAGATTGCTGTCGTTTCAGCATCATCAACGTTGTCGTCATCATATGGAATGATATGAACAGCTGCATTCGCAGTGTGTCCTGGTTTAATTCATGAAATAAATTACTACTGTTTCGACATCATCAATGTCGTCATCGTCATAACTCACTCAGTACGGCCAGTCCTCTCTTCTCCTCTACACAAACCCCTCGGATGTCCAGTGGATGTCTGAATGACCCAACCTTTAGCTTCCGTCGTCAGAATTGTGGTATTCTTTGCCAACATTCACCTCTTCAGTATAAGAGCCTTCCGCTTGCAATATTTTGATGGTGGTAATTGGGGTGAAACGCTGTTAACGTCTTCTCTTTCGCCGTTCGTATGGAGAGAGATAAGGGATGATATGAACAGAACAGCTCCATTCGCAATATGCCCTGGTTTGGTGGATTATTCATAAAAGAGATTGCTTTTGTTTCAACATGATCCACGTCGTCATCGTCATATTTTGTCCTGCTTGTCACCTTCCTCCTCCTCTTCTTCTTCCTATTTCTCCCTCCCAGTTTCTTTTTCCTTTTCCTTCTCGTCTTCCTCAGCCTTTCGTTCACAATGAATGCCACTACAAATCGAAAGATGAAATGTTCACTCAGACCAAATAGTAAACAGAAAATGTGAACTGACTCTTCTTGCGTCATTTTTACCTCAACCTTTCCTAAATGCATTTCAACACAGATAGATCTTTATCTTCCTGACGTGGAAGAAGCAAGCAGAGAAAGCAGAATCAAGAGCAAAAGTACGACTTGCCCTCATGAAGAAGCTGGCAGGAACAACATGGGGCGCAGACAACCCCGACCCCCAGGAGGCTGTACACTAGTAGAGTCAGGCCAGTGCTGGAGTATGGCATGACTGCATGGGGCACTACGGCCAAGTCCAACTTTGAACGGATCAGCAAGGTTCAGAATCAAGCTACCCGTATCATCACAGGGGCCATGAGGTCTACGCCAATTCAGGAGCTTGAAACCATCACAGAGCTCCAGCCGCTTGAGGACCGCAGAGACGCCAAATTCCTGACCCAGGCTGTCAAGTTCAAGAGGTTGCAAGGCCACCCAATGAAGGACAGACTGTCCCAGCCAATAAAAGGACGGCTGAAGAGAGGGAGCTTCTTACACCAGAGCAGGATCCTAGAACGGCAACATCAGGATATCCTTGACCATGCCCCCAAAGTGATACCCCGGTGTCTTGCCGTCTCTGCCCAGAGCGAAGGAACCCCTCCCCTCATCCAGTGCAGCATCCCTGGTGTTGGCCTCAAAGATTCCCAGAGCGGCCCTGAAAGAAAGTCCCTCACCCTTGAACACCTCCACACCCAGTTCCCCAAAGAGTTCTGGACTCATGTCTACACTGACGGCTCTGCGACAGATACCATTCGGAACGGAGGGGCAGGAGTCTATGTTCAGTATCCAAGAGGTAGAGAAGAAAAGATCTGCTTCGCTACCGACCTGTACTCCACCAATTACAGAGCCAAAGCAGAAGCCTTGAAAACAGCAGCAGCCCACATCGAGGCCAGCCCCTACGCCAGCCACAACGTTGTCTTTCTGACAGACGCCCTGTCCATCTTGCAGGCCCTTTGGTCCAACAGAGATCCAGAACTCAACGATCTGTCCTCCTCTCTCGCCTCCCTCTGCACAAGTCACACAGTCACCCTGCAGTGGATTCCCTCCCACTGCAACGTGCTTGGCGACGAGACTGCTGACTCCCTGGCAATGGAAGGCACTACGAAAGAGCAGGTCTACCAACTACTCTGAATCCAGGACCATCATTAAGGCCAAGCTGCAGAACAAGTGGAAGCAGCAGCATCCATGCCACAACAGAGTAGACACGTACTACCTGCTGAGTCGTCGAGAGCAGGTAGCCATTTTCAAGCTCAGGACAGGCCACAACCGCCTGAAACACCACCTATACACGAAACTCCGTATCGGTGACACAGAGCAGTGCCCCCCTGCAGAACAGACAGCCAGACAACAGAACATCTGCTGCAGTCCTGCCCGCTCCACCAAGCGCTCCAAGAGAAAACCTGGCCCGACCCAATCCCAGCGGCCCGGAAGCTCTACGGAGGACTGGAGGACCTGCAACGTACTGCCGCCTTTGTCGAGGAGACGGGAGAATCCATCTGATAAATGACGAACGAGACAACAACATCTGATTTTTTTTCTTATTTTTTTCTTCTTTCTTTCTTAACAGATTTATCTCAGAGAGAGAAAGAGAGAGAGAGACAGAGAGACAGAGAGGGAGAGAGACAAACACAGACAAACAGACAAAGACACAGGGACACAGGGTGAGACAGAGGGACAGATGTGCCTGACAGAAGATCGCCCCCCTCCTTCCCGCGCCCCCCCTCCTTTATTTAATTAATTAATTTAATACATGACACACTGACCATGTCCGCAATGTAAGGTCCGGCAATGCCACCGAGACGCGAGAAGGTAACTCCCACGCCCATCGTGGAGGCGCGGACGACAGTCGGGAAGAGTTCTGCCCCGTAGGTGTAGAGCGTAGAAAAGGCGATGCACACGAACAAACGCCCAGCCAACGCCAACGCCACAATGACCCAATCTGTGGGAACCAAACAGGCAGGAACGATGCCTGGGCGTTGTAACAAACAGCAGGGCACAAACGTCAGGTGTGAAACTTGATTTGGGTTCCTTTTTTGTTGTCGGGTTCTCTCTCTCTCTCTCTCTCTCTCTCTCTCTCTCTCTCTCTGCCACACAGCACTAACACAGATGGTGGATAAATGGCTTTTAGGTATTGATAATAATGAACTAACAGGAGTAGTTTTTGTTGATTTTTCAAAAAACCTTTGATGTTATTAATTATTCTCTCTTATCAAAGAAATTAGTTATGTGATGATCATAAATCATTGAACATTCTTCCACTGTATCTAATATTAGAATACAACAAGGCTCTGTTTATGCCCAAAGTAGTTACTGAACTGCTTCTCCTGGTATTGTAGATAACTTTCCAATAAACAGCAATAGACACTTTCATAAACTTACAATACCTTTTCCTAGAATTGATCTCTGCAAGTCAAGGCTTTCATACAGTGGTGGTTCGTACTGGAATAATCTGTTTTCTTTAAAATAAAAACAACAACAGATAATAGCAGTGTTAACTTCAGAAGCTCTTTAACAAACTATTTGTTTGATAAAATGGAAAATATATTAGTGATATAAGTAAACCTCAATGATAATGCCATTCTACTTAAACAGGTAATGTTAAATAGAATACCATACACTATTATTGTTATCATTAGTGTTAGTATTATTGTTGTTGTTGCTGTTATTGTTGTTGTTGTTATGATTAGGGATGGCTACATATATATGCATGTGCAAGTGTACTCGTTTGTGTGTGTGGAGTGTCCGTTTTAGTATTTGTATTTGTCTTTCTTATGACATTATTTTGTTCTTTCTCTCTTCTTTTATTATTATCATCTCTTTTATCTTATTTACTTAGAAGTAGTAGTAGTAGTAGTAGTAGTGGTGATAGTTGTACCAGTAGTAGTAGCATCATTGTATTTTTTATTTTGTTTTGTTTGCTTGTTGAGTTTGTTTGCCCTGAGGGACGGGAAAAAAGTATGAACTTGATAATTCCACTTCCCTCATTGAAAGAAAATTCATTCATTCATTCTGTCTATCTGTCTCTGTCTCTACTCCCCACTCTCCCCCGGTGTCTCTCTCTCTCTCTCTCTCTCTCTCTCTCTCTCTCTCTCTCTCTCTGTGCCCAGTCCTTGCCATACCAGTGGCAATTACTCCCACGCTACTCATCCCTAATTCCAGACACACCCCACAGACACATGGGATAAGCTGATAACGTCGGGTCGCCATGAGGCCACAAAGCAGAGGAGACCCAGCACTGCTGCTAACCGACGTCACACTTTTTCTTTTTTCTTTTTTTTTTTTTTTTTTTTTTGCTGCTCCATCATTTGCACTGTTTTCAGTGGCATTACTCTCACGCCGCTCATTCCAAGTCTCCCATACGGCAGTCCACAGGGAACCATCGATGTTAGGTCGCCAGGAGGCCACACACCAGGGGAGACTTTGCACTGCTGCTGAGTCACTTTGGTGGTATTCAGTAGTGCCTGTTCTGATTCAAAGTACTTGAAACACCACCTAATAAGCTCCCTACTGACGCGTAAGACACCACTTACAAAGGCCCTTGTCCAACGACAACAGTCGGAGCCAGACTGAGTGAGGAGCATCCCCCGAGAGTAGACCACCACCTCCACCTCCGTCCAGTGACAGTCTCCCATGAACGCATCAACATTTTCCAACAGGAACTCACCACAAGTCTGGAAGCGGGACGGAAATAAAAGCCGAGGTGATGGGTGCAATAGCCGAGTGGTTACAGCGTTGGACTTTCATTAATCTGAGGGTCCCGGGGTCGACTCCCGGTGACGGCGCCACTCGATAAAAGGTTGAGTTGGGTTTTTTATTCTGATCTCCCAGGTCAATGGATGTGCAGACCTGCAAGTGCCTGAACCCACTTCGTGTGTATACGCATACAGAAGTTCAAATGCGCACAATAGTTTTCAGTTTCAGTAGCTCAAGGAGGCGTCACTGCGTTCGGACACATCCATATACGCTACACCACATCTGCCAAGCAGATGCCTGACCAGCAGCGTAACCCAACGCGCTTTGTCAGGCCTTGAGAATAAAAAAAAAAAAAAAAAGTTAAAACATTAAATAAAATAATTAAATTAATTAATTAATTGATTAATTAATTAAAATAAATAAATAAATAATAATGATATAATTTTAAAATAATAAATAAATAAATAATAATAATAATGAAAATAAAATAAATAGATAAATAAAAAATAAGTAAATAAATAAAAAATAGAGAGATCCCGTAATCCATGTTAGCGTTCGGTGGGTTATGGAAACAAAATAAGAACATACCCGGCATGCACCCTCCCGAAAACGGAATGTGACTGACTACATGGCTGGTGGAGGGGGGACGTGGGGGATGGGGGGAAGGGGGAGTTATAACAGTCATACACGTAAAAAACTACTCGTGTTTTCGAGTGAACGTGGGAGTCGCAGCACAAAGGGGGTTCAGACACTAGCAGATCTGCACATTTGTTGACCTGGGGGATCGTAAAAATCTCCACCCTTTACCCACCAGGCGCCGTCACCGTGATTCGAACCCGGGACCCTCAGATTGACAGTCCAACGCTTTAACCACTCGGCTATTGTGCCCGTCGGTTCTTAGACAAAGAGCGCTATATAATTGTACATTATTATCATTTTTTAAATACTATAATTGACTGACCAACTTACCGGGGCCCCCAAGCAAACCGGGCAGAACGCAGCCCACAGACGCGAGCCCCCCAATGAAGATGCTGCCACAGTAGATTCTACGGCGACCGAACCTGTCCAGCACAAAGTAAGGGGCAGTCAGTCCCACCGTCTCCATGATACTGTTCATCAGGAAATTGACGAAGACGTCTCCTGTCAGGTTGGTAATGTTGTACGTGAGGGCGTAGTAGTTGAGTACCAGCACGAACCTGACACACACAGTAGGTTCAAATTATTGATCTGTTATCGTTGTTGCTGTTTTGTGGTCATGATTATGATCTTCGTCGCCAGTCACCATTCGTAATCATCATCATCATCATCATCATCATCATCTTCTTCTTCTTCTTCTTCTTCTTCTTCTTCTCCTCCTCCCCCCTTCCTCCTCCTCCTCATTATTATTATTATCATTAACTTTTTTTTTTATCATTCTTCTTCTTCTTCCTATTATTATTATTATTATTATTATTATTATTTAAATAAATAGAAACAAGAAAGGCGAGGCCTTCAAGACTCACATGTGATACACACAAAAAGGAAAAAAAAACTTATGAAAAACAAAAATTAGTTTGTTGAAATGTGTTCTCTGTTCATTAGTATGATTATATGCAGCTTCGCGTCAAAAATTAAAAAAGGCTTCAATGCAGATTCGAACCATGGATGTTTGGGTCGAGAACGAGTGGTTTTATCCACTACGCGAACGCAGGTTCAATGCTGACGTTTAAAAATTATCATTTAAGCATATTCTTTTAGCAAAACAAATCGACATTGGAAGTGGTAAAACCGTTTAAATCGTGTTATTTTGGTGTATCTCGGGCGTTTAAAATTTTCTTTCAAGTCCGAGGTAAAGGAGACATTCCCATCTCCTCAAAAACACTGCATTATATGTCCGTTTTTATAGCTATGCAGAGATCTGTGTTCGACAACTCACTGAGAAACTACCACACCGTCCATTCAATTTCTTTTTTCTGTTCATTTTAGTTAATTCAGTATCCATTTTAAAACATTCACATGCAGTAAACACGTCGATGATTATTTAAGAAATTCTTTTAATTCGGCGGTAAAGGAGACGTTGCCATCGCGTCAGGCTTTGCAACATGTTTTGTCAAGATCTGCACTGACCAGTGCCGTGCAGACGACGCTGACCTTAGCTCAGTGAAACGGTCTATTCAAATCTTCTTTTCTGTTCATTCTAGTTAATTCAGTGTCCACTTTAGAATATTCATATGCAGTAAACACACCAATAATGTAGTTAGTGTCACTGTACGTGTTCTGTCCAAAATGTGTATTTCTTTCCTTTAACTTGCGAACAAGGAAAACGAGGTCATGGATTATTGTCACCAGACAACTGGGCAGCTGCAAAGGGGTAACAGTGGTTTTCGGAATCCAGAACGAAGATCAACGAAATAAACCACTGATAATTCGGAAATACGGCTAAATTCGGGAGACGTACAACCTATTTTGGTTTGAATGTGAAGATTTTTTTCCTACTATGTTTAAGCCAAATTTGGTATTGGCAGACAAATTATTTCAAGAGAAAATGGCAATGTTTAAGTTTACCAGTCACACACACAGAGAGAGAGAGAGAGAGAGAGAGAGAATCGAACACCGGGTTAGAACTTGTTTACACAAGTGAGTCAAAAATGAGGCCAGGAGAACAATTGATTAACAAATATCAAAGAGTGGTAACGCTCTCCATTCACACGGTACACAACTTCAGATCAATGCTGCTTATGCTGCCAAACAAGTGTCTGGGTTTGTTTCAATGTACCTTTTGTTTACCTGAGTGATAGCTGAATCGGCAGCATAAACAACATTGATCTGAAGATGTGTATCTTGTGAACGGAGAGAGTTACCACTCTTTACTATTTATCATTATTATTTACCACACTTTACTAGTTATTATTATTATTATTATTATTATTATATTGTTGTTGTTGTTGTTGTTTGGTCTTTTTTTGTGGTCATAATTATCTCCGTCACCATCACCAATCTTCATCGTCGTCGGTGTTGTTGTTGATGCGGTTGTTATTATTATTATTATTATCATTATCATTATTATTATTATTATTATTGTCATTGTTGCTGCTGCTGCTGCTGCTGTCGTCGCCGTCATCATTACTATTGTCATTAACATCAGTTTGACTTCTTACTGGAATAATCTCCAAATTGTAACGTGCACGAATACACATATGTACGTACATGTTAATAACTGTGCTTTATGATAGTGGAATAAGTGAGAAAGGAACAGTTTATACAAACACAAAGGAACTCACACCAGGTGAAGAAAAACCCAGACACTACTGTAACATTTTAAACACTGGTGTTTCCCAAATAATGTCCATTCATAGCAAAACAGACATACTTTGTAACTCAAGTTTTTTTGTTTGTTTTTTTTGTTTTTGGGTGTGTTTTTTTCCATGACGAAAGACATCGCGAAGCACTCAAAAACAAAAAATAAACCAGACAAACAAAAAAAAAAAAAAAGGGAAGAAAACAAAAGAGAAAAGAAATGATAAAATACAGGGGTGCTTTGTTGTCTGCATGTAGCTGAGGCCCCACCCTTTAAAAACAACAAAAAACAAACAGACGTGTTCTGCGCCGAATGAACCTAATATGATCTACGTTTCCTTAGGGGTGTTAATAATGTGTCTGCCAGGGAAGCGAGACAATCTGAGAGCACTGGTTACAATCCCATAGTCGCCAGTATTTTCTCCTCCGCCACTAGACTTCGAGTGGAGATCTGGACGCTAGCCATTCGAATGAGACGATAAACGAGGTCCTGTGTGCAGCATGCACTTAGCGTATGTAAAAGAATCTACGGCAACAAAATGGTTGTCCTTGGCAAAATTCTGTGAAGAAAAAAAGTCCATTTCGATAAGTAAACAAATGAAATTGCTGGCAGAACCCCCCCCCCCCCCCCCCACCCCCTCCCCCTCCCCCTTCCCCAAGAAAAAAAGCGGGGATGGCGCTTTCAGTGTAGTGACGCGCTCTCCCTGGGGAGAGCAGCCCGAATTTCACGCAGAGAAATATGTTGTGACAAAAAGAGTAATACAATACAATACAATACAATACAATACAATACAATACAATATTAGTTTTCATGCCTGTCTCCGCTGCACGAGACTTGCGTGTGTAACTGCAAACTTACATTGGCGTGCGCAAGAAGAACTTCAAGAGCACGGTCTCACTGTCTTCTTCTTAGTTTAGTAGGGACTCAAGCAGCGTCAGAAAGAGAGACAGACAGGAGCCAGCTAAATCGCCCAAGACTTCGCAAACCACCTGGTGCGTACATATTGCAAAAGAGAATGAGCACGCGCACGACCAGCTCACGTGACTGGAGCACGTGACGGAAACTGAGCGTGCGCTCGGCCTCCAGGAGTTGCGTGACGTCGTCCACCCTGGGCAGGGTGGTTCGGTTGGAAGCGGTGATCTTCTCCAAGACCTTCAGGGCCTCCTCCTTCCTGCCCTTGGCCGCCAGCCAGCGCGGGGACTCTGGCAGCAACCTAGGAACGACAAGGGAGTAGACTGCTGGAGAGTTCCGTGGCCATTTTTGAATCTTGCCCATGCGCATCAAACTTTTTCTCGAAATCCCGAGCAATGCCAAAGTCGATCGACATAGGCAAAAGCAGCAAACATGTGCTGTCGTCCATTTCTTCAGTTGATAGCCTCCATTGCTACAACTGAACTCTGGTCAATAAAGTGGAATCGTAAGCACAATCATGAAACATATCATGAAACAAAGAAGTCGGAAAAAGAAGCCTGCTGTTTTGCACGTTCTGCCTTTCTCGATCGCTTTTGTTGCTCGCAATTTCGGAGAGCTAATCAACTTTGAGTGTACCGATCATGTGACGCACCCATATAAATCATGTAAGCATGGAACTCTCCAGCGGTCTATAGCAAACATAGAACGACGCCTTCCTTTTTCAACAGCTTGATTATACACATACGAAAGGGTGTTATAAGAATACTTTATTATCTCGAATTAGATATATTTGGTCAGGTGCATAATCACAATATTGACAAGTAAACAATATGGAAACCATAACTGTAGGGAAAAAACTATTAGGAATATAACGAAAACAGAATGTAAAAATATCACATACACTGTTTCATACATTCATTCCACACATCGCAGGTAATATCTTAAATATAAAAGCAGAAAGAATTAATAAACATGATTTTTAATACAGTCATGAGCATAACATAATATAATGTACATTGATTATATACCTTTACATGCAATGAATTTATTTTATTTCTACCTTTGTGCTTTAATGTTTTTACTTGTTCGCCTGTAAATTGGATGTTATTACCTGTAACATCTGCATCAGCAAATTAATCACTTTTGTATATGTACACTGTTAAAGTTGTGTTTCTCTGTTCTCTTTATGTCCGCTATATGTTTCTCACTTCGGTCATGTCTCTGTATGTGCATAAGTACATATATATATATATATATATATATATATATATATATATGTGTGTGTGTGTGTGTGTGTGTGTGTGTGTGTGTGTGTGTGTGTGTGTGTGTGTGTGTTGGGTGGAGAGAGTGTATACATGTGTATGGATATGAATGTATGAATGCGTTCGTTTTATTACTTTTTACGATGTTAATGATGATGATAATGATCATTCTTCGTTGTAGTAGCAGTAGATGCAGCAGTGTTAACAAAATTATTATTGTTGTGTCGTTATCGTTAATGTTGTTATCGTTATTATTGTCACGAGGACAGATTGGAAGACTGGGCGATGCCTAAAATCTTTATCCTTGAGTAATAAAGTTTTTGAATCTTTTTGACTCTCTCTCTCTCTCTCTCTCTCTCTCTCTCTCTCTCTCTCTCTCTCTCTTTCTCACTCAGTCTGTCTGTCTGTCTGTGTATCTGTCCGTCTGTCTGTCTGTCTGTCTGTCTGTCTGTCTGTCTCTCTCTCTCTCTCTCTCTCTCTCTCTCGCGCGCGCGCGCGCGTGCGCGCGTGTGTGTGTCTCTATGTGTGCGTGCGTGTGTGTGTGTGTGTGTGTGGGTGGGTGGGTGTGGGTGTGTGTGCGTGCGTGCGTATGTGCATGTGTCTTTGTGAGTGAGCGTGCGCGCATGTGTGTCTTTGAAAAGAAAAGACGATACAAAGAAAGAATGAAACGGGCAAATCAACTCCCGAACATACTGACCACCAGTGGATCGACAGGAGGACCACACATGCTGACCACCAGTGGATCGACAGGAGGACCACACATGCTGACCACCAGTGGATGAACAGGAGGACCACACATACTGACCACCAGTGGATCAACAGGAGAACCACACATACTGACCACCAGTGGATGAACAGGAGGACCACACATACTGACCACCAGTGGATCAACAGGAGAACCACACATACTGACCACCAGTGGATGAACAGGAGGACCACACATACTGACCACCAGTGGATCATCACTAGGATCATACATACTGACCACCAGTGGATCGACAGGAGAACCACACATACTGACCACCAGTGGATCAACAGGAGAACCACACATACTGACCACCAGTGGATCAACACTAGGGCCACACACTGACCACCAGTGTATCGACAGGAAGACCACACATACTGACCACCAGTGGATCAACACTAGAACCACACATACTGACCACCAGTGGATAAACAGGAGGACCACACATACTGACCACCAGTGGATCATCACTAGAACCACACACACTGACCACCAGTAGGACCACACACACTGACCACCAGTAGGACCACACATATACTGACCAGCAGTGGATCATCACTAGAACCACACACACTGACCACCAGTTGGACCACACACACACACACTGACCACCAGCAGGACTACACACACACACATACTGACCACCAGTAGGACCACACACACATACTGACCACCAGTAGGACTACACACACACACATACTGACCACCAGTAGGACCACACACACATACTGACCACCAGTAGGACTACACACACACACATACTGACCACCAGTAGGACCACACTCACACATTCTGACCACCAGTAGGACTACACACACACACACTGACCACCAGTAGGACCACACACACACACACTGACCACCAGTAGGACCACACACACACATACTGACCACCAGTAGGACCACACACACACATACTGACCACCAGTAGGACTACACACACACATACTGACCACCAGTAGGACCACACACACACACACTGACCACCAGTAGGCCAGCAGGACGACACTGGGCACCGACAGCGCGATCTCCAGGTACCTCCAGTGACGAACCAGGTAAGCGATCGGCAGGAGGAGGAACAGACCCACACACCACATCACCTCGATGAACGTGCCGGCGAACACCCGCTTGGAGGGACCCACCATCTCCATACCTGCACGGATAGAAAGAGGTGAGGAGGAGGGAGAGGAGGAGGGAGAGGAGGAAGAGAAGGAGGATGAGAACTATGTAGAAGGAGAAACTGAGGGAGAGGAAGAAGAAATATGACGAGGAGGATAAAGAGGGCCTGATATGAAGAGGAAACGAGGAGGAAGAAGAAGAAGAAGACGAGGTGGAGGAGGAAGAGGACTTGATAGGAGGAGGAGGAAGAGGAGGAGGAGGAGGAAGCGAAGGAGGAGGGGGAGGAGGAGGAGGAGGAAGAGGACGATAGGATGAGGAACTGAGGGAGAGGAGAGGAAGAAGACGAAATAAGACGAGGACGATGAAGAGGGCTTGATAGGAAGAGGAAATAAGGAGAAGGAGGAAATGGAAGAAGACGAGGAGGAGGAAGTGGACTAAATAGGAGGAAATGAGGAATAGGACGAAGAAGAGGAAGAAGACGAGCATTGGTGTGTGTGGGGGGTGGGGGGGAGGGGAGAGAATTCTCGATAGAAAGAGGAAACGAGGAAGAGGGAGAGGAACAAGAAGACGAGGAGGAGAAGGAGGAGGAGAAGGTAGATGACTCGATAGAAAGAGGAAACGAGGAAGAGGGAAGGAGAAGAGGAAGAAGATAGAGGAGGGATAGGACGCAACAGAAACATAACTATATGCATGTATATGAAAGTGCATTGTGTGTGCGTGTGTTTATGAAAGTTTATGCCTGCCTATGTGTGCGTATGTGTTAGGGTAGCTGTTAGATACACATGTATGTTAAAATGTATGCATGCAGTGTGTGTGTGTGTGTGTGTGTGTGTGTGTGCGCGCGCGTGTGTGTGTGTGTGCGTGTGTGTGTGTAGTCACATTTTGGTGTATGTAACATGGATATAATGTTTTATGTTAACAAAAGCGTTTTTGTAAAGCACCTAGAGCAGATTTCTGGATAGTGTGCTATATAAGAATCCATTATTATTATGATTATTATTAGAAAGAGGAAATAAGGAACAGGAGAAGGAGGAAGAAGAGGAGGAAGAGGACTCGATAGAAAGAGGAAATGAAGAGGAAAAGGAAGAGAGAAAAAACAACAACAAGCAGAAAAAAAACAACAGAAGGAAACGTTGGCTATTCTCAAATGGGGAATCTCATAAAATCATTTACTTCACCAGTTACCGGGTTACAATTATTTTCCCAAGGAAATATCACACACACACACACACACACACACACACACACACACACACACACACACACACACCACAACTCCATCTCTCTCTCTCTCTGTTCCAAAACCCCCCAGAATCGTAAAACGGGAAGACAGGCGAACGAACAGTCACCAACCCGTACCTAGGACGAGTCCATTGACCATGAGGGTCATGCGAGCGACCCCAATGATGAAGCGACAGATGTTGAGGATGGGGAGAGAAGGAGAGAAAGCGATGCCAAACCCGCCAGCGATGAGCGTCAGTCCTCCCAGATAGAATGGGATCTTCCGCCCGAACCTTTTTTTTTTTTTTTTTTTTTTTAATTCACGAAAACCATTATCGTCACCAACAACATCAATCATTGCAAAAAAGAAAACAGAAAAAGAAAAGAAAAAAGATAAAACAAAACTAAATTAAATCTTTCTTTTTTTAAACGCGGATGGGCGAGCGCGAGAACACATATATGCTGCACGTACGCACGCGCGCGCGCACGTACACACACACTAACAACTAACACACACACTCTAACACACACACACACACACACACACACACACACACACACACACAACGCAAAACAGGCACGCACACACACACATACACAAACGCATACACACACACACACACACACACACACACACACACCCCACGCACGCATGTACACACACACACACAAACATACACACACTCATACACACACACACACACACACACACACACACACACACACACACACACATACATCTAGAGCTAGTTACATTGGTGATTCAGACAATCATGAGCATCGTCGCGTTCTGTGTCTGAATAAGTCAAATCGTCTACCACTTGATGGAATCCCTCGTTTTGGTAATCGTTTGTCAGATTCGATTTGTAAGTATTGTAATTTGAAACGTATTGAAGATATTGTATATTTTCTTTTTGTTTGCCCCAGATATGCAACACTTCTCCTGCAACAAGTTAGCCTTCAAGGTTGCTATGTACAATTGTGGATCTTTGAAACTCAGATGCAACACTTAATGTTTGATACCTGTATGCTCACCTTGTGCTGCTTATACCTGTAGAATTTCACTTCTCCTGTCCATATGGGCCAGATGGCCTGAAAAGACTGCATTAAAATTATTGTTACTGTTATTGTTATTATTGTTACACACACACACACACACACACACACACACACACACACACACACACACACACACACACACACACACACCACACCACACCACACCACACCACACCACACAACAAACACACAACACAACAAACACACACACAGCAGACTTTCTTCTTTCTTTTTTTTTTTTTTTCGTTTTTTGTTGTTGTTTTTTGTAGCGTTTTATGAACAGTCCGCCGCACGCTTTGTGACACCTCTTTGAAAACTGAAACTAATGCTGAAAGCGAAACTGACCTGTCGGCGAGGAATCCACACAGAAGAGTGCCCACCAGGCACCCAATCTCTGCCATCATGTTGGAACTGGCTCGGTACACGCTTCGGTCACACACGATGTCAAACTGGGCACAGAACCGGCACGTGCTCATGTCAAACACTGGGCACAGAACCGTCACGTGCTATGTCAAACTGTGGGCACAGAACCGTCACGTGCTATGTCAAACTGTGGGCACAGAACCGTCACGTGCTATGTCAAACTGTGGGCACAGAACCGTCACGTGCAATGCCAAACACTGGGCACAGAACCGTCACGTGCTATGTCAAACACGTGCACAGACCCGTCACGTGCTATGTCAAACACGTGCACAGACACCTCACGTGCTATGTCAAACATGGGGCACAGAACCGTCACGTGCTATGCCAAATACTGGGCATAAAACCGTCACGTGCTATGTCAAACACTGGGCACAGAACGGTCACGTGACATGTCAGTCCGTTGGAGCCATTGGTTAGTCAGTCTATTGATCGAAATGAAACTCGCAATACGAAAACGTGTAAAACATTTGGAGCATCTGCTTGCACACTTTAAAAAGACTTTGTGTTCCTAAACAGTACATGCGACTGTTGCTCGTTTTAGAGAGTGCAGTGGAGTTTCCATTCCAGGAATAGCTTGTCATCGATGATCACACCAAAACATCTGTATGTGTCTACCTGTTCAACCACTTCACTTTTATCATAATTTTATTTAAACATGGTTTCTTTTTTTTTTCTTGAATCAATAACCAGCTCTTTGTTTCGCCAAGGTATTTTTCATCGCACCAGTCCACAAATCTGTCACTTTCTCTGGTAGTCAGCGTCGTTGTCCGGTCCAAGGAAATTCCTGTCAGTCCGGAATCGTTTGCAAACTTGACTAGAGGACACGAACTGGTCAAGTTTCTGCATTCTGTCGTGTACAGTGCGAACAGAAACGGTGAAAGCACTGTACCTTGTGCTGCACCAGTATTTGTAAAGGAAACTTCTTGTAGACATGTGATCATTTAGTTTTACAAACTGAGATCTTGTAGTAAGATAGTCTAAAACCCATAACACCGTAGAAGAAGTGTCCTGTATACATAAATTTCTTTGCTAAATTGTGAGGTAAAAGAACAAAAGAAGTCAAAGATCATAAGGCGGACACAGATGTTTGGTTTTTCTGGATGCTTATAAACTTTGTTTAAGACAAAATATTTTGCATCATTCACACTTCTGTTTCTCCTGTACGCAAACTGCAGGGAATGTTAAAAAGAAAAAGAAAAAAAAGGCTCAGACACACTGATCACATTACCAATATGATTACATCAGACACACTGATGACATCACCAATATGATTACATCAGACACACTGATGACATCACCAATATGATTACATCAGACACGCTGATCACATCACCAATATGATTACATCAGACACGCTGATGACATCACCAATATGATTACATCAGACACACTGATGACATCACCAATATGATTACATCAGACACACTGATGACATCACCAATATGATTACATCAGACACGCTGATCACATCACCAATATGATTACATCAGACACACTGATGACATCACCAATATGATTACATCAGACACGCTGATCACATCACCAATATGATTACATCAGACACACTGATCACATCACCAATATGATTACATCAGACACACTGATGACATCACCAATATGATTACATCAGACACGCTGATCACATCACCAATGTACATTGTGCCAAACCGTCAAGCTGCCGCACTGGACAATATTGTGATCTTTTGACATCAACAGAGAATACGTTGGTATGGCCGTGTAATAAGATCTGCAGCTCCTAGCTGAGCAATCCTGCAAGGAACTGTTTGGGAACAAAGACTGGAGTTGTGGGCAGGGAGGTATTGTATTGCACTGCATTGTGTTGTATTGAATTGTATTGTATTGTATTACTCATTTTTGTCACAACAGATTTCTCTGTGTGAAATTTGGGCTGCTCTCCCCAGGGACAGCGCGTCGCTATACCGAGAGCGCTACCCTTTTTTTTTTTTTTTATATACATTTTTTTACTGCCTGCAATTTTATTTGTTTTCCTATCGAAGTGGATTTTTCTATAGAATTTTGCCAGGGACAACCCTTTTGTTGCCCTGGGTTCTTTTAATTGCGCTAAGTGCATGCTGCACACGGGACATCAGTTATTGTCTCATCCGAATGACCAGCGTCCAGACCACCATTCAAAGTCTAGTGGAGGGGAAGAAAATACTGGCGACTATGGGATTCGAGCCAGTGCGCTCAGATTCTCTTGCTTCCCAGGCGGACGCGTTACCTCTAGGCCATCACCCCACATGGAAACAAACGAAGGACTGACAGTAGTGCAGAATGGAGAGGAAAACCGTTTTCAGAGGCCCAGATTTGATACACGATTGACAAACCTGGGGGAAGGTGGTGAACAGTTCTATGCTGCGCTACTCTTTACAGAGTTCAGGGGAGAAGAAGAAGAGGAGGAGGAGGAGAGGAGGAGGAGAAGAAGAAGAAAGAGGAGGAGGAGAAGAAGAAGAAGAAAGAGGAGGAGGAGAAGAAGAAGAAAGAGGAGGAGAAGAAGAAGAAGAAAGAGGAGGAGGAGGAGAAGAAGAAGAAGAAAGAGGAGGAGGAGAAGGAGAAGAAGAAGAAAGAGGAGGAGAAGGAGAATAAGAAAGGGGGAGGAGGAGAAGAAGAAGAAAGAGCAGGAGAAGGAGAAGAAGAATAAAGGAGGAGGAGAAGAAGAAGAAGGAGGACAAGAACAAGAAGAAGAAGAAATGAGGAGGAGGAGAAGAAGAAGGAGGAGGAGGACGAGAAGAAGAAGAAGAAGATAAGTACACCCCTGTCACATGAAAGGAAAATAAAATAAAATAAAATAAAATAAAAACCGAGAACAGGTTTGATCTCCATGAGACGAAATATCCGCAAGGCCTAGCAGCAGTGACGTGGAATTCGGTCGTTTGCCCGAAAGGGTGGGGTTGAAGGGGGGGATACGTACTGAATCTGACCGTCGTAATGACAGTGACCGAAATTGTAAAGACGAGAAAAGATATACGTTATGTAAGGAAACCCTGTAGGGGCACTGAAAAATCACATTCTTCATGTAACTAATACAAATGTATATAACACCCGGTACTGTTTACAATAATAGTTTACAATAGCCACACCAACTGTTTAACTAAGACATACATAAGACATACATTTGGGGGAAGAAAAGAAAAGAAGAAAAGAGTAACATACAAGAGATACAGTGTTGAACAATGTTTACATGCCAGTGGGCATTTATCCCAAAGGTAAACAGGACAAATCCTTGTATCAAATGTATGCATGTACATGAATCGGACTGTACAGCCACAGCAGGCTCTGCAGCTCAACAACTTAACTGAACATCGCAGAGTTCCATTGTCTCCCGAGATGGACGGATGGCAACAGGGTCAACAATCGTTTGCTTTTACTTGTTTCCTACGAACGGAGTTTTATTACAATTGGTGGGGTTTTTTTTTCAGTGACAATATCTTGTTCTTGCCTCATCAAAGGTTCGATATTCAAAGGGGTAATGAATTCGCCCCCATCGTCTCTACGTTCACACTTTTGTACAAATACGGCCTTCTCTAGGGATGTTTGATAATCTCCCCTTTTGAATAGGATGTTTGTGATATAGGATGTTTGTCATCTAACACCCTGAACATTCGACCGTCCTGTAAACCCCCGCCCCCATTTCACCCTCCTCCCTTTCCCCCTTCCACACCCAGTCCACTTACCTCTTCTGGGATCGTGCTTTCAAACACCGAATAATCATAAACCCATCGGTCACACGTGGAGGTCTCGCCGGCAAAATCGTAACCTTCTGCAATGCCGTTACTGTGATTGGCCAGGGTGACGTCAGGGAAGACGTCACTGTACACCTGGCATTTGGACCACGTGCCATCCTCTTCCCTTGGGATTGTGTCATTGAGAGCGTCAAGGTGCGTGTCGTTGGTGACATGGTAGTGATCGTTTGGGTCGTGCGGGATGGCGCATCTGGATCAATGGGAAAAAAACTAACACGGTAGCTGTGATTCTCTGTCTGTCTGTCTCTGTCTCTGTCTCTCTCTCTCTCTCTCTCTCTCTCTCTCTCGACCCCACTTTTGTTTCTTGGGACGCGAAAATATGCATGTTGTATTTATCGCAACCCCCCACCCCCTCACACACACACACACACACACACACACACACACACACACACACACACACCTTCCTTCACCTTCACCTATCCCATAACCCAGTGGAGTGTCGTCGGGGCACCGCAGATGATTTCCAAAACGGTTCTCTCCATCGGTTCCTGTCTCTTGCAGCTCTCTGGGAATCTGGGAAACTCAGGCCCGTCCATTCTTTGATGTTGTCTTGGCACATTTTCTCTGGTCTTTGCGAGCCTGTCGGATCTTGTGACGTGTCCGTACCATTTATAAGCTTCTTCCTTATGATGGGAGGCCATGGTTGGGTCCAATGATTTGGGTGATCTTCTGGCAGACCTCAGTGTTCGTGACATGCTCAGTGTATGAGATGCCCAGTAGCCTTCGGAAGCTTTTTATTTCCATGGCTTGTATCTTCTCCTGGAGCTCAGCAGTGAGATTTCATGTTTCACAAGCATTAGGAAACATTGACTGAAACAGTGAGTGCATAAGTTACACTTTAGATCGGCGTGTGATGTTTCTCTCTTTCCAGATGGGCTTCAGTTGAGTGAGCGCTGTTGTTGTCTGAGCAGTCTTGGATATGACTTCTTGTTTGATACCAAAAATTGTCAGTTGACTGTGATATCATTGCTAATGTCGTTGATGACATTCGTCGTGGTCTTTGTCTTTTCTGCACCAATTTCCAGTCCGTAAGCCCTGGATGTGATGTCAAGTCTTTCTACCAGGTTGGACAGTTCAGTTTCATTTTCCTGCAAAATCATTAATGTCACCGGCGAACCGAAGATTCGTAACAGTTCTGCCTCCGATGGTGACGGTGCCCTCATGGATTACAATGCATCCGACATGATATGCTAAAGGAATATGGTGAACAGTGTAGGAGGAAGTAGGCAACCCTGTCTGACACCAACTGTTGTCCTGAACCAATTTCCGATTGAACATTGTGGAGGACTGCACTTGTTGCCTAACTATACAGTTGTTGGATTACTTGGATGATGTTGGACCTCATGTTATATTTTTTTCATGGTTGCTCACAAAGCCTTATGCCAAATTGTGTCAAACACTTTCCTGAAATCTACGAAAACATTATACAGAGGTTGTTGGTGTTGAAGATATTTCTCCAGCTTGAGCTTTCAGTCTGTTCAAGATGATTTTCAGTATTGCCTTGCTTGGGTAGCTGATAAGGCTTATTGTGAGGTAAATTTAGCACACTTAGAGGTTTCCTTTCTTTGGCAGTGTGATAACTAAGGACTGAGTCCAAATGGTAGGATCTTCTCCTGTCTTCCAGATTATGGCGCAAAGAGTTGTCAGTATTGTAATCGTGTCTTCTTCTCCTGCCTGAATGAGTTGTTCAGATACATTGTCGATTCCGGCAGATTTTCCTTTCTTCAAGAACTTTACTACTGTTTCATCCTCTTCGCGCACGCGCACGCACGCACGCACACACACACACACACACACACACACACACACACACACACACACACACACACACACACACATACATACCTGTGAGGAGGGATGTGGAAGATGAACACCACGCTCATGGCCTCAAAGGCGGAGAGGATCAGAGGTAGGGTGGCCAGAAAATACACTCTCTTTTGATATGCTCCGAACTCCCCGATCTCTCGCAACACATCGTCAAACTTCATCGTCCCATCCGTAGAACCGCCGCCCCTTCCCTGAAAACGTAGTATAGCTGCCTGAATGGCGGGGCAGAAAGCAACAACAACAAATAAATAAAAACGGCTATACTTGTATAAGTCCACCCACTGCTTCAGTATTGATTAGAGTGAACGTGCAGAATAAGATGAATCCTCCTGAAAAATCCATCCATCCATCCATCCAGACAGACAGCCAGACAGTCTTTTGGGCGAGCAAAGTGAATCTTTTGCAATTTTGGTCAACAAATGTTGAAAAGGTACAGTATGCAGACGATTATGTTCTTATGGGTGAAACTGATGATTAAAATAAAACAACCACACACACCCCTATTAGATCAATGAATTGTGCATGGAGGCTATATCAAGACGAACTGAACTCCCATCTCCACTGTACTGAACTCCCCACCCCACACACCGATTGTAGCTCACGGTCGTGGCGTTCTTCAAGGTTTTGAAGTCCTACTGTCACCAGGGTTGTCAAAGATGGATGCGGACCCATGGCTGGCAGAAGAATTGTTCCACAAAATGTTCCTGCACTTTTGAGGAAGCTAAGCAGCCACTGTGAACAACGCTGCAGGTCGGTATTGATCCAGTGGCATCTGAGACAGTAAACCCAAATGTTTTGGGAGAACTTGAAACCGCAGCATATGCGGTGCCAGTGCAAGATATGGCTCAAGACACACAGCAGGCCAAAGTCCATATCTCAAAAGTCAGGGGATGACTTTCTTTCAGCGACTTCCAGACGTAACCAACGCTGACAAACCTTTAGAGGGACGGTTCGCAAATCACACCACTGTTCCCACGGCATCTGATGGTAAGTGCTTTATCAGCAGTGTCGCAACAGACTTGTGGGGAAATCATTGAATAAAATATGATATAATGCCGTGCATAATTCTATGACCAGTGGACACTTGGAAAATGCGCTGACTGTACTGGTAAGCCAGAGTTTGCAATGCAAATAGTCAGTTTTAGCAACGACGTGAAAAAGAGGAAAAGAGTAACATACAAGAGATACAGTTTTGAACAATGTATACATGCCAGTGGGCATTTATCCCAAAGGTAAACAGGACAAATCCCTGTATCAAAAGAAATGTATGCATGTTGATGAATCGGACTGTACAGCCCAAAAGATCCTACTCCAAAAGGCCTTTGCCTATTTCCTGAGATTACATTCATTGTGTTCCCAGACTGAATCGCTTGAACTTTGGAAGGAAAAAAATCTTCGACAAAGTTAAGAGCTTGATTGATAGCTTACCTCATGAAAGAAGGTGATACGAATATAACTTTTTATTCATGAACGTTTCTCACGGTTTATTCGTAAACAAATAATTGCAAATACATTGACATTCATTTTGATTTCAGCTATTAAGCATTGCAAAAATTTGTATTTGTAATCATTCGTTTACGAATAAACTGCGAGAAAAGCTCATGAATAAAAAGTTACTTTCGTATCACCTTCAGCAATGGTTGTCTGTGTCTTTGTTGCGTATTTGGTCAGTGCAATATTCAATCACATGTGGCACACCTTTAGGGCAAGATTTAGATATCGTACTATTTGATGCAATTTTGAATTTTTCTTCTTCACACATTGAAATATTGATTTTCGCAAACAATGTCTCTGCCATTATCAGACCGCTGCATTGGCTATCATTTACCATTGAAAGGTGAACGGTGTGTTGATTTGAACTCACGGTAAATAGACCTTTACCCTTGCAGTGGGAATAGTTTGCGATAAATGTATTGATTTCCGTGGATATTGTAATTGTCATTATACTAATAGATAATAATGTCATTGCTGAGTTCACAGACCTTGTCATCGTCGGCTCCCAACGGACTACCAAGAAGAAAGAAGAATAATGAAGAAGAGGAGAATACTTAACTGTCACCCCCTACAAATGCAGCTACGAAAAGCTTCAGAAAGAAATCACGGTTGGTAATTCAGGCATACCTGCATGTAAGTTGAGGACTCTGACCAAGTGACCAACAACCGATGCGCCCCAGTCAGCAATGCTGTATTGTGCTGTGTTTCGTCACATACATATATAATTTTATTATAAAAAGTACTTCCCGCCAAAGAATTGACTCGAAACTTGTGATGGGGTACAAATTTCAGAAAGTGCACTCCTGCACGTGGCCTTAACTAGGACACATGCCACTGGCTGGATGGAACAATGCGGTGCTTCTATTTCCAACAAATTATCTGCACCTCTCTTACCGCTTTATAGCAGATGGTCTGCACATCCTGCTGCCGCGTCCCCGGGAGCAATAGCCGAGTGGTTAAAGCATTGGATTTTCAATCTGGGGATCCCGGGTTCGAATCTCCATAACGGTGCCTGGCGGGTAAGGGTGGAGATTTTTTCCGATCTCCCAAATCAACACATGTGCAGACCTGCTTGTGCCTGAACCCATTCGTGTGTATACGCACGCAAAAGATCAGATACGCATGTTAAAGTTCCTGTAATCCATGTCAGCGTTCGGTGGGTTTTAAAAACAAGAACATACCCAGCATGCACATCCCCGAAAACGAAGTATGGCAGCCTATATGGCAGGGTAAATAAACAGAAAAACGGTCATACACGTAAAAAAACAAAAACAAACAAACAAAAAAACAATACAACTCTGTGTGTGTGTGTGTGTCTGTCTGTGTTTGTGTGTGTGCGTGCCTGAAATCTGATTGAATGACGCAGGAAACGAATGATGAGCGCCCAATGGTCGCCGTCAGACGGCTCTACCCAGGTAGGCAGCCTGTTGTGCGAATGACCCCGTGTTTGAAAAGCGCTTTGAGCTTGGTCTCCGACCGAGGATAGGTGCTATGTAAGTATCCATATCATCATCGTCATCATCATCATCGTCATCCCCTTCTACCTCTTCCGTTCTTTTCCGCCATTCCCCCTCCTCACCCTCCCCTCTTTTTTCCTTTATTTTCTTCTTTTATCTTCTTTCCCTATGTGTTCGCGCAACACTATGGGACCTGTCCAAGTCCATGTTCATTGATTACAAACTTTTAATTGGGTTGATAGATTCTCAACAATTAATGTTGCTGGAACAAGAAAAAAATATACTTAGGAACACGAAGCGAAAATTTCCCATGTACCTTGGGATGATTTGGGTTGATTTTCCAGGTGCCTGTGGTTCATGTATTGATATTTCGTGTACCTGAGGATGTGGATATTTTTTTCCCCATGTACCTGGCAATGTACAGCGTTGATTTTTTTCATTAACTCTTTCCATACGAACGGCGAAAGAGACGACGTTAACAGCGTTTCACCCCAATTACCATCATCAAAATATTGCAAGCGGTAGGCTCTTATACTGAAGACCTGAATGTTGACAAAGAATACCACAATTCTGACGACGGAAGCTATAGGTTGGGTCATTCAGACACCCACTGGACATCCGAGGGGTCTGTGTAGAGGAGAAGAGAGGACTGGCCGTACTGAGTGAGTTAACCTAGGACTGCGTAGAGGAGAGTGCCTTCTGGGAGAGATGCTCAATGGAAAGGATGTGCCCAATAAAAGCATGCAGTCTGCAGACATGCTCACACATTCTCGGTCACTACCACTTCTGTCTCCGCATACACTGTTACACATAAGCATGCATGCACTAGGTCAGCTAAATCCCCTGGGTGTGAACAGACGTAGACATTTAAAGGGAAGGCTGGACTTGTTCATCGTTATGAAACAGATGACAAATCAATTTTTGTTTTGTAGTTATGTATAAGACAGAGGAGGGTGGGGGGGGGGGGGCGGGA
Organism: Babylonia areolata; assembly: GCF_041734735.1. NCBI lineage: Eukaryota > Metazoa > Mollusca > Gastropoda > Neogastropoda > Buccinidae > Babylonia > Babylonia areolata. Next base: position 36,385,553 of record NC_134898.1, on the reverse strand, counting down.
GAGAGAGGAGGGGCGGAGTCGCAGAGATAGAGAGAGAGAGAGAGAAAGATATTATATATATATATATATAGAGAGAGAGAGAGAGAGAGAGAGAGAGGATGGAAGATAGGAAAGCTTCAATATCTAACACCACAACTGACCGTAGAGCAATAACACACACACACACACACACACACACACACACACTCACTCACTTGCATGCATGTATGTATGCCAAGATAATAACAGATGCGTGACAGATAACAGCGCAGACGACCTGGGACACCACGTTGTGATCACGTGTGAACTTTGCTTGTTTGTTTGAGGGGTAGGGGGTGGTGTTGTTTGTTTAGTTGTCTTCTTTGGTGACGTTGCTGTGTAATTCTATGCGCGCCCCCTCCCCCCCCCCTCGATCTCACACACACACACACACACACACACACACACTCACGCGCCCCCCCCCCCACCCCACACACACACACACACACACACAGGGCACACATGCTATTATGAAAACAAATGACCACAGTGTAAGGCAACTTCATATGAATGTACAAAACGAACAATCTGCTGAAAATATAGATGGAAACCACAGACATGCAAATGAAATATAGATGTGAATTACAAGACATTAAAATCAAAGTTTCAGCACTGAGGACAACACAAACAGGTGAATTGTGCCAGTGCAAAGAAGTGTTGAAAACAGGTATCCACCTACTATACTGCTGTAGGAAGAAAAGATCTTTTTAAAATTCATTTCACTTTGCAAGCGGCATTTTAAGCCGTCAAACGGAAAGCAATCCCAAACGGGAACACATAGCGTGAGAACAGTCATACATAATGTGGACAGCCCTGCAGCCATGTGTTTATTACAGTCTAAGTGAGGTCTCCTGTTGATATTACCTGCAGTAGAAATAAATCGCTTTTTTTCTCTCTTCTTTTCTTTTTTTCTTATATATATATATATATATATATATATATATAAAGGGGGAGGGGGGGAGACCAGGTGGAAGTGTCATCTGTGTTAGGTCCATTAAACATCTTCCAACATATTTTTCGCATCAAACTTCTTCTTCTTCTCCCCCTGCCTTCTGCTGGTTCACTCCACCCCCTGGCTGTGCACTACCTCAACATGGCGGCCCAGCTGTGTGCACAGCAAACCGCATTGTATTAGATGTTTTAGATCTTAAAGTTGTAAGGTTTATTTTTCATTGTTCATCAAAGAAAACAAAAAAAATAACATAAGCCAAAATGTATGGCCATCTAAAGACGGTCTTCGAATCACACATTTAAATATAAATCACGCAGTTAACAAAACTACAGAAATAACCTCTCTGTTAAGTAACCATGGAAAACCTTTTCATATACTTGGTCTCTCTGAATCAAGACTCTCGGAACATATCAGCGATGCTGAGATGTACATCCAAGGCTATAACGTAATGACCCTACAAAAGCCATGGAGACTGGTCTCCTCTACATCAATGATTCCCTCACGTTTAAGCGTCTACCATATCTTGAACAGCACGATGCAGAATCAATGTGGATAGAAGTCAAACTGAAAAACACCCCTTCCATTTCAATCGCTTTCTGTTATAGAAATCCGGCAGAACGGGTAAACTGGTTAGATAAATTCACCGCAATGATGGACGCGGCCACGTTAGAATCAAAGGCAATCATCTTACTTGGAGATTTCAACATAGATCTTACTAAAGCCAATACACAGTTGAACGCGACAATACTGAAGTCTGTTTAATCTACATCAGCTAATCAATACACCCACCAGAGTTACGCACAATTCACAGACGCTCATAAATCACATATACACTTCCAATAAGAACAATATACTAGAAGCTTGCGTTCCGATATTCAACTGTAGTGATCACTACCCAGTTTGCGTCACATGGGGAAAAAAGGGAGTAAAAATTCCCAAATCAGGCCATAAGACAATAACATATCGGAGTTTGAGTCAAAAACTGAGAAACATCTGTAAGTGATAACCTTATGACAATTCTTGGGGATTTTAATTCTTTTTTTTGTCCATGTAAAACAAACTGGAAAATTATCGCTACAGCCAAACGTTCGGCAGCAGAACTCCCCTCTTTCTCCTGTTTACCAATTTACTAACCAGGATGAAGCCTTTGAAGTATGGTATCACACTTTTCTCAGTATTTACTATTTATTATTTTTCTCTACAACAAGCATGCTCCATTCAAAACTAAACGTGTAAAAAAAACCATCCCTAAACAGCCTTGGATGACAAAAGACATAGATGATGCAATAAAACTCAGAGGTTCTCTTCTCAATTCTGGAACCAGGGAAGATTTTTTAAAAAAACAAAGAAATATAGTAAACAACCTAAAACGTTCACAGAAGAAAAAATATTTCGAACAGTTAATCAAATCCAATTCTGACAGCAAATCTATTTGGAAAGCCATAAACCAGCTGAATAATAAACATAGCCACACAAAATACATCACTTTAAGACATATCTATTGATAACCTTAACACACGCTTCCTCAATGTAGTAACCTACAATTAAATCAGGCAAATCAAACTTAAACACCTTAGAAGCTCTGACTGAATTTTGCAAATCTAAACATATTTCATCCACCTTAGATATCCCTTTAATATGTTTCCATGAAGTCCATAATGCTCTCATTCATTTAAAACAAAAGGGCATCAGAGGTCTCGATGGCATAGACGGGAAAATATTAACACTTTCAGCCCCTGTTATTGCAGAATCCCTTACATACGTATATAATTAATTTATGCATTACAAAAAATCAAATTCCCAAATCGCTTAAAATTGCTAAAGTTATTCATATTTTCAAGAATGGCGATCGTTGTGAACCTTCAAACTATCGACCAATCTATATTTTGTTAGTTCTATCTAAGCCTTTGGAATACCACATTAATAAACACATTCTGCATCATTTTAATTATTTTAAACTGTTTCATTCAAACCAGTCTGGATTTAGAGCTTATCACCCATGTCACACCACATTAAAAGATTTAGTAGATCAATGGCTCACCAACATAGATAATAATGAAATTACTGGAGCTCTTTTTGGTGATTTTGCTAAGGCTTTTGATGTTATTGATCATTCTTTGCTTTTACGTAAATTAAAGATATATGGTTTATCTCTCAACACTTTAGATTTCATTTCATCCTTTCTCTCTGACAGAAAACAACTTGTATCAGCTAACAGGTCCGAATCTGCATTGTTGTCCGTTGATTACGGTGTACCCCAAGGTTCTGTTTTGGGACCAATTTTATTTTCAGCATATATAAACGATTTACCCTTATCTATACAAGCACCATGTGGATTGTTTGTTGATACCACTGTAAATATTAGTAATTCTAAATTAAATAATGTATATTCTTCTCTTCATGAAAGTATTGATCAATTGACTGAATGGTCCGAACTTAATCACATGTCTCCATCCGGAAAAAAACCCCAATATACTTGATAATTACAAGACAAAAGCGTCAAAATTTACCTGTAGACTGCTCGCCTATCTATATTAATAGCGAAATGATTGAAGAAGTAGAGCACCATAAAATTCTTGGGATTACAGTTGACAATAACCTATCATGGTCACATCACATCTCGTTACTGTGTAAAAAAATCAATCAATCAATCAATCAAAAACACTTTATTAATCCACATGGAAATTAAGTTGTGCAATCACAGGCTCATTGTAAACACTGGCATAAAATCATGCGCAACATAAGAAGAGATTAAAACTAGTCAAATAAGAATTCCCAATAGCTGACGATATACTAACCCCCCCACTCCTCACACACACATACTCATGTTAAGACAATAGGGTATTGCACAACAATATTAACAAATGAAAACATCCAACAAAAAAAAAGGGCATAAGATTACTAAAAATGACATGCGCGCACGCACGCACACACACCCACACACACATACACACACATGCACACACACACACACACACACACACACACACACACACACACACACACACACACACACGTTAAGACCATAAGGTATTGTACAACAATACATAAATAAAAACATCAAGGGAATAAATCGTATATATAAGTAAAATGCACACACACACACACACACACACACACACACACACACACACACGCACACACACACACTCACACACACACAAAAAACGTATGCATGCACATAACATATGTCACGCCAATAAGATTAGAACATTAACATTAAGATACATGAAATCCAAGTAAAATAAGAAAATATTTAAAAATCACTTCCGATCACACACACACACAAATGCTTGCTTGCCCGTGCTCACCCGCTCAGTCCCACATGCACGCATAATGTCTGCTCCCATACACTCGTCTGCTGGTGAAGTTCAGGTGTTGCTGTGGCGAGGGGGCTTGGGGGGTGGGAGGGTTCACTTAGTGTATTGGATGTTTTGATTGTGTGCGCGAATGGCTGTAGGAATAAATGAATTAATGTATCGAGATGTTCTTGCGCGTGGAGCTCTAAACCTACCACTTATGTCTGACCTTCTGCTATTAATGTCATCATGTAGTGGGTGTCTTACGTCGGTCAAAATTGTTATTAGTCTGTCAGTCAGTTTTCTATTGTGCATGTCGCTAAAGGTGTCTTGTCTTATACCCACCACCCCACCCGCTTTCCTAATGACTTTTTCCAACCTGTCTTTGTCATGTTTGGTCAGGTTTCCCCCCCAGCACACGGCTCCGTATGTTAAAACACTACAGACAACAGATGTGTAAAACATTTGGAGCATCTGCTTGCATACATTAAAAGATTTCATTTTTCTAAGACAGTACATGCGACTGTTGCTCTTTTTAATGAGTGCAGTTGAGTTTTCATTCCAAGACAGCTTATTGTCGATTATCACACCGAGATATTTGTATGAGTCTACTTGTTCGACCACTTCATTTTTTGTGATGATTTTACTTAAAGTTGATTTCTTTTTTCTGAAGTCGATTACAAGCTCTTTGGTTTTGCCAACATTCAGCTCAAGGAAATTTTCTTCACACCAGTTCACAAACCTGTCAATTTCTCTTCGGTAGTCAGTGTCATCGTCATCAGTAATAAGTCCTGTCAGTGCGGAGTCATCTGCAAACTTAACGAGGGGACACGAATTGGTCAGACTTCTGCATTCAGCCGTATACAAGGTAAAAAAAAAAAAAAAAAGTATCGAAAAGTATCTTTCAACTATCTGAAATACAGCATTTTTTAATCACCATTGTCGCAAGTTATTCTTTAATGCTTATGTCAAATCCCAAATTAATTACGCACCAACTGTATGGGATTCAGCGAGTGAAAATACCCCCAAACCTCTTTTGAGTCTCCATAGGCGAGCATTGAAATTAGTTCTAAAATCCTCTTCACTAAGTCCTTCTGATTTCAGAGCTCTGGATATTCTTCCACCAACAACTAAACTTGAATATAATAAGGCTCTATTTATGTCTAAAATTATGTCTGTTTTTACTCCCCGTTCTTTTCAAAATAGATTAATACTCAACGTCATGTACACAAGATTTTTGTACCGCTTCCTAGAATTGATCTATTAAAGCCCAGTCTCTCTTACTCAGGGGGTTGCTTATGGAATGACGAGACAAGACAAAACAAATTCTTCATTATCGAGGATAATAGATAAGCACTGGCGCGCTTTTTTTCATCCAGTCCCCGCCCTGAAACACGGTCTACACTACTGACACAAAACTACATTATATATGTCACTGCATGCACTACACAATGCTACGTAAAGTCATAGAATGCGAATACTATACTACATAATGGCATAAGCATGGTAAAAATAACACACACACACACACACACACACACACACACACACACAAGCATGGTATCAATAATCGACATAAAAAAAAAACAACAGAACACAAACATACACTCTCTCTCTCTCTCTCTCTCTCTCTCTCTCTCTCTCTCTCTCTCTCTCTCTCTCTCGTACACGCACACTTACATACACATAAGCATACACAGTGTATGTTAAAAAATACTATACTAATGTGAATATAAAACAGTAAGTCTAATAAAAAATACACATAGCAATAACAGGGGGGGGGGGGCGGCGGGGGGGGGGGGGGGGGCGGGGGGGGGGGGGTCATTGCCAAAGGAAGCATAATTCAACATTTGAAATAGAATGAGAATACAAATGTCACAGGTAACGAGACAGACAGACAGACAGGGAGAATAAAACAATATCAGCTAACTAACCTCATGTTACATGGAACATGTGATACAGAACAGCAGGTCAGTAAGGAAGACAAAGTAACATGCATTTTATAATCTAATCAACACACACACACACACACACACACACACACACACACACACACACACACACACATACACACACAATATATATATATATATATATATATATATATATATATATATAAGGACTATGTGCTTATCAGTACACATGCATCAATACATCGAATTGACAATGGAGCAACTGGCAACTACTGCATGAATATTTAACTACATTTAATGGAAAGAAATGAAAGAACCGAAGAAGCAAACAGAAGTAACATGCATTACAAACGAATGAAATATTATGAAATAATGCTTCAATTCACACCCATAAAAAACAGGGGTACAATATAATATGATGAGGTGGGGGAGTGGGGGGACCTGGGCAACCGTACACACCAAGAGTCAATCGGTATGAACAAAGTGGACATTACACAGTCATAAGGTGGGAAAGGTGATGTTTTTTTGAAGGTAGTAGGGCAGGGGTGTTGTTTAACTGTTGCTGGGTGTGAGTTCCATGTAGTGGCGCCTGAGTAAACCAAACTGAATTTGAACAAATCAATTCTTGGGATTGGGATATGTACTTTAGGGGGATTCCTTGATGAATTTACAATTTGTTTATCAGTGTTGGTGGTGCATTTCCTGTCATAATCTTGTGCATTGTTGTTCCTTTGTTGTACTCTAATCTACGGACTAGAGGGAGAATATTCGCTTGTATATAGTCTGAGTCCAATAGAGAAGTCTTTTTTTAGGAGTACCAGCTTGAGCCCCAGTTTATGAAGATTTAGTAATGGCTTCATGGTATTTGCACTGGCGGAGTCCCATAGTGTTGATGCGAAATCTATTGTAGATTGGATATGTGCTTGAAAAAATAATTTCCGTGAGTGGAAGTCAAGGAAGAGCATATGTTAACGTGTATAAAAGTAAACACAGTTCAAAGCATCTCAGTATTTAAACAGGCATATAGTACATATCTCATGAAAATAAACATGCTCCACTTTATTATGATAGTATAATCCACAATTTCATTATTGATAATCAAAGCGTTTATGCCTCTTTTCTATCCTTCTCTGTTTCTGTCAGGTCTACCTGTCTATTTCTTCACCCAGTCTCTCTCCGTTTTTTCTTCCCTTCATTCTTACTTTCTCTCTCCTCCATAAATGTATTATTTGTACATGTCTTTGTACCATTCATATATGCTGTTGATGTATTGAATTATGTGATGTACATGTTTACCTTGTTGTTGTTGTTGGAAGGGTGGGTGGATGGGGGGAGCAGGGGATTTTTTTTTCTTTAGTGTGTGAAGAATTTGTTTTTGTACATGCATTTTTGTTAATCGTTTAAGTTATAACACGTTTAAGGTATCTGATTTATTGTGTCCATTATGCGAAAAGTCAAAAAGTGTAGATTTTGTCCTATCTTGTGAAGCACAAAGTAACATAAGAGAAAGACTCATTCGACCTAAATACTATCAATGCCCTATCTATTTGAGTTTATAGTTGTCAAGTACTCATGCTACTATCACATGTAATTCATATCTATACTTGTACAAGGCTTTCAAGTTTAAAGAAATAGCTTCTACATAAATTCAGGTTCTATTATGTCCAATCAATGCACTTTTTTATTTTCAGTTTAATGGTTTTGTACTTTATGTTACATGTATTTTGAACTGTTTGCACACCTCTTCATTAGGCTCCATGGCCTTTAGCCTATAATTCATCCGTATCCGTATCCGTCTCTCTTTCTCTTTGCCGAGACACGCACTACAGAAGTTCCTCGACATAGCTAGTCCCGAAACTTACAAAAACATCAGCAAACAACAGTGAAAAATCTCTAAGCACTCGACACGCACACACAATAAAACACTTACCAGACGGAGACCAAGACTTGACGTACTGCTGCTGCTGCTGCTGCTGCTGCTGCTGTTTCCTATACTGTTATTGTTGATTCTGCCGACACTTTGCCAGCAAAGGACAGTCGTTATTATTCACCAGCTAACATTGGATTTTATTTCCCCAAAAAGCCAAACGAACGGAACACTATCAGCACAGCGATTGCACAGTGACATTAGCGTTGCCCGTCGAGTTTTTCTTCCAACAGAGTACTTTATTCGGCATACTGCTAAACACACACGCGCGCACACATAATTATGAGCAGTTGATGCATATCATATTTCAAATAACTTATGTCATGTTTCATCAAAAATATTCCAAAATATACAAACTGCAACAGGAACGTGTGACCGCAGCTGTTCTGATGACAATTATAATATGGCTGGAAAGTCCAGCTTCTCGTCGAAATCAATCTTGTTTATCAAAATATGGTAAAAATAACGATACAATAACTAACTAAATAAATACATGTCGATGCAAATAAATGGATAAAATACAACAACAAAATGAATAAAAACATGTTTGTTTAAATTTATGGTGAAGCTGATGCATAAATTATGTTATTTCAAATAACTTAACATGTCCCATCGAAAATATTATTGTGAAAAAAATAACACACAAAAGCTGTTCACATACATAGACGCACGCACACACACACACACACAGACACACACACACACACATTCTCATATGCAATGGCATACATAAAGTAGGTATGCACGTCTCGCAGACACGAAGCATTCCTTAGCAGACTCACGCACACAGACACACACGCATGAACACACTGTGACACACACTCACACACACACTGTAACAGACGTTACTGCCTGTTCGTCTGTTCATTATTCTCTGCATAACATTTCATTCCTTTTGTGTTTGTCCTCTGGTGAAATTTGATATTGTACAGTTGGCGCTGCGCTCAGTGGCGACACGGTGTTTTTGCATGCTCGTGCTTTTTAGTGTTTTGTGGAGTTTTACCTGTATTAGCCTTTTTATACTTGTGCAAGATGGTGTGTGACTGTTCCAAGTGTGTTGTGGTGTGCCTGCTGTTGCTGCTCCTGTCTGTGTGTGGCTGTTTTAGCCAAACAACCGGTGTCAACCATGACTGGCTTGCCGCGACCACCCACTACAACATGGCGGACCTACTTCGACTTCGGTCGTCTGCACTGTCCAAGATCCGACCTCGTCTCGATCTTCCAAAGGAGCTAAAGCCCCGCAGACGAGGTCGGAAGGGAGGTGTCAGAGCTAGAAACAAGGTCAGAAAATATAAACCCTATCTACCAACTGTGATCGAGGGCAATGTGCAATCACTCAGAAACAAAACAGACGAACTTTCGGCCAACATTTTATCCTGCTCCGATTTTAAAACGTGCAGTTTAATGTGTTTTACAGAAACGTGGCTAAACAGTTTTATTGCTGATGAACAAGTGTCGTTAGATGGTTTTAGTTTATTCAGGGGGGGATAGGACTGAAGATGCGTAGTAGTATAAGAGATGGGGGTTCTATATACAACTTTTTTGGGCGTATTAGCTTGTGTTAAGGCCCTCAAGCATAAAAAAAATTTAGCCAAGACCTGTGTATGTTGGAGTAATATGACCCTCAAGCATAAAAAAAATATATATATAGTTAAAACAAGTTATATGTGTATGGAGAGCCAAATCACAAGATAAAAAAAATGGTTGGATATGTGTATGGGGGAGCGAAACGGTCATGGGGGTTCTATATACAACCGACCCCAGCCCAAAACCGCGCAATACCGCCCTCAAGCATAAAAACGAAAAACCGGCTTAAATATGTGTATGGAGAGCCAAATGGTCCTTAAAGAGAGGAGGTTGAGTCAACCGTTCACATAGTTTGCTTTTTTTGGATGGTTTACCATCTTGAATATCAAATAGATTTTTCTTTAACAACTGAGTTTTGTGTTTCGATTTTATGTCTGTTTTCATTGCATTGAATTTTTCAACTTCAGCCAGAATGAGACTAAATTCTTCATCGCTTATTTTATCATCTTCTAATGCTTTTGAAATAAGATCATTTATAGTGTTCAGTTTTGACTCGGCCAACACGCGAATCTCGTTGTGCTTCATAGCTTGTGACATTAATTTTTTATGAATAAATTTACAAGTTAAACCAACCACACCAAGGAGACCAGCTCCCACTTCTATTCCAATAGCTACGGGAGCAGCGGCGACACTCAACAGTAATCCAACACCCGATGCCCCAAGGGCGATACTAAGAGTTGTCAGCGTTGTATCCGCGGCTGTAGCGATATTTACACCGCGTTTATATTTTTTATAAAATAAAGTTCTTTCATCACGCTCTTTTTCGAGGTTGTTTTTTATATTCGATATCTCTCGTAGGCGAAACTCCATTATTCTATAGTAATCATTTTTTTAAATGATGGTAACAGGATGAGGAGAGTAGCGCAGTCTTTTAAGCTGAAGAGGTCCGATGTGAATAAAGTCGAGAGATATTTTATCTAACGATGGACGTTTGATGACACCTTCGAGCGAGAATTCTATAGAGGGATCGGGTTGATCAGATGGGTCAACCACTGGAATTTTGATGGTAATTCTCAAGAGTTTATTTTTAAGATTTCCAGGCCATTTTATCTGCAACCCTTTTAAAACTTCTACAAAATCATCTGGCACCCCACTAAGGAGTATATCTAAAACGACAGTTGACCCCTGAATAGGCGGCTCAAAATCAAACTCTTTAATTAACCGCAGTGTGCCAGTCTTTTTACCTCTCATACCAATAACATATCCAAAGTCGTCGCTGTTAACGACGATTAGATCTTTACGCGTATGATAGGAAGCCAACAGTTTACCACTATTTTGTATTTTTTGTAGAGCGTGATTTCTTCCAATACTAACATAGGGTTGTTTTATTTCAAAATCTAAATCCCAGTTATCCACCGGATAAGGTACCCATGTATCATCGTCGGAAAGAACAAGATGATGTGGTTTGTTCACAACAACACCGTCAACGTTCACGTCTGCAAGTTCGCTGAATTTGTTGACACCACCACCATTACTCGTTATTTCTTTTCTTTTGTACGTTCCTTCAGAAAGTTGGAAGGCGTACAACTGATTTTCTTTTCCCGACACATCAAATCCGTCTGTATCTCCGAGATCAACCAAACCGAGCGTAGTGCAGGGTTTGATATTATGTGTTCCTGGCCCTCCGGGATCAACCATTTTCTAATATTTATAGTATATTCTAAATATTCAAATTGGCGCAACGTAGTCTTCTTAAGGAAATATTTTGAGGAAGACGCAGCTGCATCCACAAACTCATTGTTTCCTGTTTTGTGGTAATACCTTCAAGCGAGAATTCTATATGACTACCCTGCGGTATAACATCATAGGGCATAGCATCATCTTGTTTTTCAATGGTGATTCTCAGGGGTTGATTTGCAAGATTTTTGGGCCATTTAATGTAAAACCCTTGAAAAACTTTTACAAAATCATCAGGCTCTTCACCGAGAATTACATCAAAAATAATACGGAAACGGAAGCCCCACAAACTAGTTAGATCATGAAAATCTATTCCTAATTCAGATTTATCCTTCGAGCGTTTCTTAAGCACATAACACCTCCCCTGGTAGTTTAGTAAATGTACATCCAACGCTCTTAAATCAGCGAACATCCAACCACTGTTTTTTATTCTATAATTATTTTCTTCTTCTTTGGTAATGTAAGGTGATTCAATTTTAAAATCTACCATCCCCTTGTCGAGGGGTTTTAGCTGCCATGTACCGTTTAAACGAACAAGTTGATAGGGCTCATCATTGACAACATCATCCTCACTCACGATATCACCAATTTTTACTTCTTTTCTTTTGTACGTTCCTTCAGAAAGCTGGAATGCGTACAACTTACTTTCTTTTCCCGGCGCATCAAATCCCTCTGTATCTCCGAGATCAACTAAACTGAGCGTAGTGCAGGGTTCAACCATATCTTATATGTAATGTAATATTTAAATAATCAATAGAAACGGGATTATGATTTTCATCTACTATAGAAAGTGTTAAACGTGGTAAATCTCCGTGAGAAAGTCTTTTGTACTGGGGTGATGTCAACGTGGTTGTTCGACCACCCCCGCATCTTTCATTTTCTACTGGGATTGATTGTAACAACGTAGAAGGCAATCCGTTATAGAAATTATCGGTGGTATTAATTTGAGAGAGGTGAATGTAAAGTGCTTTATGTATCGCGAGCCGCGGATGCCTGTTTCCTATCACCATTATTCCCGGCGCGATGAGTTTTTGGGGGAACCCCAGAGTATGTGCAAGACGCTCAGAAAGTTCAATCGATTTGGTGCTCTTTATTCTCAGATAGCCACTCGGAGCGTGCAAGTCTAACTCTGCACCGTGGGGGGTGAACACTTCTTTATTCAATTCACACACATTATAATAACCATCTGGGATTATTATCTTACGATCGGTAGTAGTAAAGAAATTGTTTCCGAGCTCATCACTGATATTTTTCCAGTTGGGATAATAAGTTATTTCACGCAGCGCGATTTCTAGTCTTCCACTTTGATTAGATATGCACCGCGGTAATTCGTCTTTTTGAATATCGGTTGTTATTATATACATAGCTATGAATAAGAAAATTTACAGCTTCAATAAGGACGCGTCCTATACAACCGGGTATAAAGAAAAAAGAATAAGTTGTACGCGAGTGATCTACGTGAACAGCGAATATTCTTTTACCGCCAAGTTTCCCGATGTTTTTCAGTCTTATGCGAACCCCACTATGACTGGGGAGATGAATGCAGCCTGGCTTGCGTGGAGAAACAACCTGATAGTGTGGTGGCAGAATCAAATCAATTTTGTGGTATGGTGCGCGACCGCCGGGTGTGGAGTAACGGAAGAACATTTTCAAGCTTCTGATTCGTTTATTCGAGCCGTGTATAGGTTTCATTTTTACTATCAGATTCGGAGGTTATTGGACGAGTTAAAAATCCCGCTACCCACCGACCAAGCATTTAACATGTATAATAATCCGTTTGATAAAACAGTTTATCAGCGTTTGTTGCCGAATTTGGGCAGAGGGATTGGAGACAGAAAATAGAAAAGCATGGCTTTGGTTTGGGAGAATTTATTCAGGCTGAGGCCCCCGGTGGGGCTGCACGACAGGCAATGAGAAACAGAGGAGAGGGACCTGTGTTCTTTAGCCCCCACGATAAAATCAGACATACGGTGGACATCACCCGGGCTTGGACAACATTTATTCCTGATAAGGGGTTGGGTTTTACACATGCGGGGATAGTTCGTCTCAACGATAGCATTCGCACTTATGTGTGGGCTCTAATAGGGTCACAAGCGCAAACGCGCACGAGTATAACAACAAAAGGAACTGGATTTGATGCGCAAAAACAATTTTTAGCCAATGTTGAAGATGCGATTAATGCCCCCGAAAACCTACAAACGGCGATAAAAAAATACCAGGACGTTCTCCAGTACGCGAGATCCGAAGTAAACTTTGCATTTGGTGTTGGCCTTTATATGGCCCCATCTGATATGGCATTGAGGGTTGGTACACACATTAATTATAATAATAAAATTGTCATTGCGACAGAAGAACAGAATATTGGTGTTAATGATGGATTAAACGAACTACCACACATTGTACCACCTACCCAGAGTGTTTCACCCCAGAGTGTTCCACCTACCCAAAGTGTTCCTGCATACTATTTTGTTGCCCCATCAGGAAAAGCTCTTCAATGGTCTAGAGGTCACTGGGCTCTTGTGCCACCTTCTGATGCAGACTTGGCAATGCTTGATGCGAGTAATACGGTGCTCGATTATAAATCACACAAGCCTTTGACAACACCGAGGACAGGAGCGGGTGAAACGAGAGTTTTGTTAGGCATTCGCGGGTGGTTCACTCTTACCTATAGAAATAAAAAATTAATACAAACATCTCAACCAGGATTTGCAATAGCTACCGGTGCTGGTAATAGACCCTTTCTGTATGGTGCAGGTTCTTCGGATAACAAATTTAAACTCAAACCAGCGAAAGTATCGTACGAAGAAGAGCCAACAACTCACAAAGACTATAAAGTCGCTCTTACTTTAGGATTGATAGGTGGTATTTACTTTCTCTTCTTTAAATAATCAAACAGGAGGAGGCCAGCACTGAGCACGAGTGCCCACAGGTTGTTGGCTAACCACCCAACCGCTTTACCCAACGTGCTTAATAACCACGAAACAATAGCCCCAATGACTCCTGGGAGGGCATCAATCGCCTTTAAACCTAATTTTTTAAGTAATTCTCCCAAATCTTTAAGTCTTTTTCTTATCCAGTTGTCATCTTTTTTACCCGGAGTGCCCCCTCCACCCGTGACGGCCAAAACGATAGTGCTGATAATCATACCAAAGGCAGTAAGAATGGAAACGATAGTAATGCCTTGTTCTCTAAAAAGCGTTCGAATACGTTCCGCTAGTGTTGTGTCCTCCTCAAGAATTCTGTGTATCGTTTCACGCATTCTGCTGATTTGAGATCGCAGCGCTTCTTTGTGTGTTGATATCGCTTCTAGCCGTGCAGCACGCTCGATGTTTAGATCGTCTAATTGTAAACGCAAGGGTTTGATTTCGCTTTCATCTTTATCAGCTAGTTCCGCAGACTGAATTCTTATTTTTAAAGTTGACATTTCTTCATCCAGGTGAGAGAGTTTTGAGAGGTTGTCAGAAAGATTACCGCGCTGTCTTTGCATGGCTTTGTCTAAACCTTTGAGTTCACGAATATAACCACCCAGTTCATCGGTGAGGGGAGGATCATCTATAGTTTTAAGTACTTCATCGATTGTATTTGGTGAGAAATCATCCATCTCAATTTCTTCACCCAGTTTGGCTTCAACCTTTTGGAGAGCCGCGACCGTTTGGGGTTTCCTCCTCCTCCAGTCTACAAAACCAAGTTCCTCGCGAATAATATTTGCTCCACCAGGTTTTCCCGCTAGTGTTGAAAGTGCTAGGGGTTGTTTCGTGCGGACGTTAATGATATTAAAATCTGGATTATTTTTTAATCGTAGTGTACCTCTACTATCAAGTTCAAAATTGGTATAATTTCGCCCAACATCGGGCTCTTGTCCAAATGCATCATAGTAATCATCAACCGCGCTCTTTAATAATTCTGTTTGCAAGAAACCAGATTCTATTATTCCACCTTCTGCAAACCCTTCCGCCATCTCACCACCTTCCGCCATATTAAACTTATAATATAAAGTTATATCTATATAAAACCAAAAAAATGAGTGGAAGAAAGCTTAATCCAATGAGAAGTTTGCGGGAGCCGCGGGGATAAAGGGCGTGCGGCAGACTGTCGTGATTACTAACAATCCGTCAACTATCGATCAGAATCAACAACTTCTTGTACGCTTTCCTAATTTAGGTGTTGATGATGTGATCGTTCCGGGGAGTGTTCGACTAGCATTCAAAATTTCTTTGACTTCTACCACAGATGTGAACAGAACACTCGTTGATAATATTGGTAGAGCCATAGTACGTAAAACAACCATTCGCATTTCCGGTAATGAAATCATGAGCGTTGAAGATAGTGATGTATTTTATACTTATGGAGATCTTTGGCGAACTCGATAAGAACGAAGAAACGCCGTTTATCAAGGTATTGACTTATCTACACACCGTAATGTGACACGATTGCGTATTAACGCGGATAATGGAGATGACACTATCGCTAGAGATGCCGCCATTGCGGAGGCTTATGGTAATCGATTTGTATTCCGCTTGATTTCGAATTGCTAGAATCTCATGCACCATTTTATCAGAGTGCTCTCGGCGATCGCCTGGAGTATGAACTTACCTTTAACGCTTATAGCAAGGTTATCCGCAGCACAGACCCGGATGCATCCTATACGATAGAAGGGATTAGTCTCGAGTTTGAGAAAGTCACACAACCCGAACTTGCGAGACAGATAGCCGGTTATTATTCAGGTAGGCTCGCTATTTTATTTGATAGAATACTACGACATCGTAAAATTCCTCTGGACAAATCTGACACACTCTGAATATTAATCTCAACGTGCCGGCAAAAAGTATGAAGGGGGTACTGCTGTTGTTTGATGAGTATTACAATCCTAAGATCGATAAGGTTGAAGTGACGATCGAAGGTGTGCCCAATCAACTGTTTAGTCAAGGTATGCGTTCCTATCAACAATGGGATGAAATCAGAAAGTTTTTCGGACGCAAAAACGCGACCCCGAAGTAGACAAAGTGGTAAAAGATTTAGAACTAGCGGATGTCACAATCGGCGAATATTTCACGAATAATTATGCTCTTTGGTTGGATATGCGCACCACAGATGATAATTCTCTTCACGGGAGTGGACGTCGTATCGAAAATGCGTCTGAAGGCATTACGATTCAGATTCAGAAAAAAGCTGAAACGGCAGAACCGCTAAATGCGTATGTATTTGTAATTATGGATGGACAATTAAATATAGAAGATGGAAGATTTGTCGAGGCTGTTTACTAAAGAAGCACATTCCGCAATTATTTGCGGGCAAACTGGGTGCGGTAAGACCGAATTTATTTAGATTTATTACAAACGACATATCGTGGTGTGTTCGAGAATATTGTAATTCTATGCCCTACTCTCGAATATAATAAAGCCTATCGATCCCGAGTGTGGGTAAGAAAGGACCGCGGGGTATACACCGTTAATCCCGGTGATAAACTTCACGAATGGCTTGGGCTGTTTTTTGAAATATTTGCCGGGGAGCCAACGTTGTACATCATCGATGACTGTAGTGACTTAAAGGCTCTTACTCAAAAGAAGCAAATGTTGAGTAAACTCGCATTTTCTGGAAGACACGCGAAACAGTCTGTGTGGGTGTTGACTCAGAAATACAACTCGGTTCTTACTGACCTTCGCGAACAAACAAAATGGGTGGCTTTATTTCACTGTAAGGATAGGGACTCGTTTGATGAGTGTTTAAGAGAAAACGATGTCATTCCAACACAAAATGAACGTAAAGAGGTTAGGAAATCATTGGCAAATACCAAACACTCCAAGTTGATATTAAAAACTGATCAACCAGTTGCATATAAAATTTGCTAGTAATAATCAACAGCTGTTTAACAATGCTTAACAATTTCTTAACACTGCTTAACAGTTCCTTAGCACTGGTTAGCAATTTCTTAACACTTTTAGTCGTTGGATTTGTAGTTTTTTATTATTTTAAACTTAAAAGGAGGTATATAGAATATAAGAAGAAGATGGACCCATTACTATCCGAGGATCCCAAACGCGACAGGCTTATGGCGGTGGTCTCAGCCGGTGGAGCAAAAGAATATTTAGGGAAAGAGTTTAGTGTTGATAAAATCGAAGCGATGAAAGATGTGGATATAGACAAGCTTTATACGAGATACGAAGCGAGTTTAGGATCGATGATTACAAAATCACTCGGTAATACAATTATACAACTGTATACCAGAGCAGTTTGTATGTATCTCCCAATTGATGACCAAACAAAATTAAATAGTGATCTCGAGCAAGATCCATTCCTGGGACATGCGCTTAACAGTTTTACTTGCGAACTATATCACAGATTTGGCATGTTCTTAGCTCCGCTCACCACAGCTGTAACTACTGTTAAACATTGTCAATTTAATAATATAATGGAGGAAGTAACGAAACCGAAGAATCAGAAGAAAGTTGAAGCGGGTCGAAAAGGTGCTGCTGCTAGAAAAGCAAAACATGAAGAACTTCTCGAAAAACTTCGAAAAGCGAAAGATGAAGAACCATCATCATCGAGGAGACCAGATCACGTTTTTATCAATCCCTTGTACATTGCTGCTACGATGATAATAGGTTGTGGTGTTTACATATATTTTAATCGGTCGAAAAAACCACCACCACCACCTGTGGTAACAAAACCCAACCCATTTATTATGTTTTGAACATTAATTTGCACACTATTTATAAACAACAATGGCAACACCAAATATAAACGGTAAAGAAATTGCAAACACTGTATACCACGCGGTTGTGGTCAGCGCATTGGCCGCTGGTTACTCGAGATTGACAAAATTAATATTTACGAAAGCCCCGACACCTAGACTGGCTTTCAACCTCGAAGATATAGGGATGGTCACTTTGGATATAGCCCTCGCTATGGCTACGAAGGATATGTTGGAAAAACAAGGTATTCTCCCACATGATATTTTGAAGTAATAATAATATCATCATTATTGTATGGCATCAGTAGCGTTACTCGTTGGTTGGGCAGTAGGTAAACGCTTTAGCAATTTACCGGAAGTAAATTTTATTAGTAAACTGGGGTCTTCAGACGCGTAGAAGAAGCAAGAACGACACCACAAAGCGCAAGACAACATCAGGCAGCGACCGCAAGAATTGGCAGAAAGAGAGGAATCAACGTTTAGAAATTTACTCAACTGAAAAATAAGACAGCTAACTACATGCCTGTCCGCCCTTCACGCGTTACAGGATGTGCGTAGATATGGCGCATGCAAGAATATCTATAAGTGACGAGGACTGGGACGCCATCTCACCACTACCCCCTCTTTTCCTCATAAACACACCCAACTTTCAGACATTTTATACACACTCAGAGGGACAAAAGTCGAAGAATAACGCGCACGTTTTTATCATGATCACCCAGGGTCATTTTCGCGTTCTTGCGATTTCAAAATATATTACAATTTCACTTTATTATTATTAAAATGGGAAAAGTCCTATACTAGCCCCCCAAGCAGTTATTGGATCACGGTTTTTTAGGCGATTCTCAAAACCTCGCGGAAAAGCAGCCAAGGTGTGTTGAGGCTTGAGGGATATAGAAAATCGTTTACACAAACAAGTATATCGGCAAATTGCTTATCTATACCCCCTCAATCAGTATTATTCCTCGGAGCAAATCAATTTCCGCATACCCCACACCCCCCCCTACTACTCCATCATGAGGTTCCTTAGGCTGACCTTTTATTTTTACCTATGACACGAATTCAGGAGCGTAAGACGCCTTATAAGATGCCGCTGACAGTCTGTGATGTTGCCAAGTCCGATATAAGCTCTGCCCGAACATACCCCCTAACAACGACTCAGCTTCCCAGCGGTCGAAGTGCGCACGGGCCCGCTTTTTTAAGTATTTATGACCGTAGCCCTTTGAGTTGCCCCAAACTTCTTCAGGTAGATCCTGGCCGGAAGAGTGTATGGGTGCTTCCCTAGTGTAACATACAATTTCGTACACAAAGTAATCGCGCGTCGCGAATATGACCACCACAGCCTGAAACATGGCTATTGTGCAGATAACTCTTTTATTCGTACGCTGCAGACACGCTCGCTCCGTTTTAGTCATCACAAAATGTGGCTGAAATGAAATCGCGCCGAAAACCCACCCCACCCCCCCCCCCCCCACACCCCCCCCCTCCCACCACCCCCACGCCACCCCTCGATCAACAGACAGCGGGTCACTTGTATTTACCGGCACTGTTGTTGCTCTGCATTGAATGAAGAGACCCCAGGTCGCTCCCGACGACTTATTCGGTTAGAAAACGCCCTCCCCAGGTCGCATAAAGGCCAAATCGGTGGAAGCCGAATTCCTCAGCACCGACCTCTAAAAGATGATAAAGGAGAGTTACCGCCTGATGCTAGCAAGTCGCTCTGTACATTGTTGAGCCTCCTGGGTGTGAGCTCGCGGGTTTGGAGCTCTCGCAAACGAGACAAGGATCCCGGTTTGGTCTCTTCAAGTTTATAATATAAGCGTCTAATGATAGACCGGCGATCCTATTCTTTATTATTTACAAAATGGTTCCTCCAGAGGGTTTTGTAACACGAAGAGATTATGGTTGTTCCTCGATTACAGAAAACCATAGTGCACCGTAGGCGTAAGATGGTAATTCCTTCATCGTTGCCAATTAGCGTTTGGAATCGTACGGTGAGAGTGATGTCTTCTTTTGCTTGATCGTGTACATCTTGTGCTTATACGATCTGAACGTTCTCATACTATTAGTAAATTGAACAGATCGATCAATACACTCCTTATACATATCGGGTTCAATGTCATCCTTCACCACACATTTTTTTATGCCCTTGGCTTTCTTGAAAACTGATCCATCATCCGCTACAACCGAATACATCTTCGAGCGCAAGCCGCAGAATTGTCGGATCGGTTTACATCCGAGCTCCACTTTTCATGTATCCTGGCACTTCTCTATCGATTTATCGTACATCAGCGCGATGATCTTTTGAAATTACTGCACGGGTCATGTACATTATCATCCATTCCACGCGATAAAATCCTCACCTTCTACGTGGTGCACTTCGAAATGAACTCCCAGCGTAATCAGTATATAAAATGCAAACCTGATCCATATTTTTTTTGTAGTGTCTCTCGTAACTACAAATCATCCATGACGATACTTCTTATCCTAGGACTGAGACATGCTCCATCGATATCAGATAGGCTAGTCTCCTCTGCGCAGCACAAGTCTATTTTTTTTGTAGTGAACTTCGCTTGAAAAAGAAGGTTTCTCGTTGATGATCTTATGATCGCCATAAAGCCGGTTTGTTTATTAGGTTTGGAGTGGTGCCTTTGTCTCTTCATCTAACCTTGACTAATTGATATTCGTTTCTATTCTGATATTTTCCATTAGTTTGTTCTACTCAAGATACCGCAGTTAGTTCATTAATAGTTATACCGCATCTAGCTATCAGGCCCCCATCGTTACGCTAGCGGTTCCTTGTCTCAGTTTTGGTGTTCATCACTCTTGAATAGGAGCCGCCATTCCGGGAACTTTGAATAGAAAAACTTTTCCCTAACTCTTCTTCGTGATTTTAGTGTTACTGGTCATTGCCAAGATGCGTTGTATAGTTTGAGATTTCTATACGATGAACGCACAAAAAAAAAAAAACAACAAATCAAAAAAAAAAAAAAAACAAAACCAAACAAAAAAAAACCAAAAACACAACACAAACACAACCACAAAACAAACCCAACAACATACCACACCAAAAACAAAACCAACCAACCTTATTCATAGATTCGGATACTAATTTTCTCGTTTCTTTCCGATCTCTCTCGACTCTTTTCTCCCGAAGCGCGCTCGTTGATACCGGGTGAGAGGTTTGCGGGGCGAGTTCTTATTTATGCTCGCTTTCTCAGGTTCTAGGAGGAATAATCGTTATGTTCGTCGGCTCGGTTAAGTCCTTTAGGGTACTACGATATACCTCACATACCTACAATATTATCCCTGCTATAATCATCGTCTGGGTGATAAGATGTAGAATTCTTCTTCGAGATTAGCATCCGTTATCCAAGATAATCCACCGTGGGTCGAGTACTAGTTTGTTCACACTCGACCCCAAACCACATACACAGTTCTGTTCGCGTCGCACAGATACATGATATACGAGACATCCGTCGCTTTTCAGGCCTGTTATCTCTTCACCTTCTACTGGTTATTATGCACTCCACCCACGCGTCATCTTCCTTAACAGCTCATATGATTCACCGCGTATTCCAGCCACCACTATTTCATGTTATATTGTTTCGATATCCGTCAACAGTTCGAGTTCCTCTTCGACCCGCTACTCTTGCCAGTAAAGCATCCCAAAGACCACTTCCGGGGAAGCGTCCTCGCGACCATAATCGCCCCAACACGAAGATCGAGATTATGACGTTCGCCAAACACGTCATTCTGTCTAAAAATTCTGGATACACATCGGCAAAGCCTCCAACACATCACATTCAGGACTAAGTACAGATCGTTATAATCACCTTGATTCTCTACTCCTTTTCACTAACCCTACGCTTACACACATGTCTGCTGGCATATCTGCTCGTGGTCACTTTCTGATACTTATCTACCGTGTTCGCTCTAAGTCGTAAGATCCTCATGAACATGACACTGCTTCTTTGGCTACGTCGTCCGCTATCTCTCGTATTTACTCTATCTTTCGGTAATACTATTCTTACGGAAAGCACGTCCTCGCTTCTCGTTCTACACGAGCATCTGACTCATCTCTCATTGTGAAATGTTGGACAGCAGCTTTAAAAACTCGCGTACTCCCCAAGTCCCGGAAGGTTCTTCGCAAGCTGGTCGACGAGACTCGAACTCACAAGAATGCGAAGCTATCTAAAAAAACTTCCACCTCTTCCCAAACCCTGCATTATGTCGGCTGTACTTCGTCTTTATTATGCGCAGCATACTCGTAATTCTACCATCCCACCCTTTGTCTTCGCGCTCAGCTCCGAAAAGTGATCCGCGTCGAGGCAGTCGTAACCTTTGAGGTTGCTGTAAATAATATCAGACATCACAAATTCGTCGGGTTGTTTCGGGTTTCCTTTTTTCTCAATTTAAGACTTCTCCGATGCATGCGCCGCGGCCACCTACTAATATTTTCCCTGTGATATCGCGTCATGAAGTCTCCTTAGTAGAGTATCTCATTTGCGGGTACGTCCCCTTACATATCCAACATACTCAGTTAGTTTTGCTACCACGTTTCGGTTCATCATTCGCTTGGTCATCTTTATTGCCGAATGGTTTTTCTCAATTGCTTTCTCTCACCCCACGCTGCAGCTATGATAACTCATGACTTCTGTGACCACGTCGCGTTTCAGTCGACTCAATGCACTGTGACCCGCTTTTTCATCACAGAATTCTGTGATGCTCGGTTTGTTAGGCCTCTTATACATCAGCTCCCTACATGCCTACAACCCCGCTTTGACGAGATGACTGTGTTCGCCTCTTCTTTGATCGGTAAGTATCCGCACGAATCGGGAATCGTCTTCTATCTTTTTTACAAATCGCCTCAACCTATCAAGCATATTATGTATCAATACATCAACTCGCGCATGAAGCTTTAGAGAGACAAAAACGCTGGTTCAATTTCGTGATCTTTTTGTCCCGCTCTCGATGGCTCGTACTCAACGCGGAGATTGTATCCTTGTCCGCGTAGCTTCGCGCCGCGCATCCGCTATCGCTTAGCGCTCCTTCTACTCCAAGTTCTGGTGATGTTGTACTCGTACCTGCCTCAAGCCCAATACTCACAAAAGCGCACATCGCTGCTTTGCCTGCTAGCGTGTGATATCTACTCAGTAGTCTGTCTCCAAAATTCTTAACTTTAAGTATATTGCTGCTCCACACCACTCAATCTCTGTTCATTTCCTAATAATAAGATCGGTTCATACACGTCTTGCCTTGCGTGCGGCTTCGTAGAGTCCTGCTTTTCTTGCGCGCGTGCACTCGGTTTCTCCCCCTTTTCGCCTAAATAGTATACATATAATAGCATATTATTTTGAGTCCTCGTCCTTCCGTAATTTGATAGTATTGGTGCTCTGTGATCGGTCATATATTAGTTCAAAATTAAACCACATCATCCAGTAGGATAGCGAATAATCAGTTCAATTGAATCTCACTCTCCTTCGCCCCTGGAAATCTGTGCGTGCAAGTAAACAATGGCCTCTAGACATTGATCCATCTTTACTTTATTTTTCCTTAATCACCTTTCCTCGCTCAGCCTCACTTCTTACTTTTGCTAACACGCCGTGGTGATGAGCAATAAAGGAGCCAGTGGAGATCTGTCTACGAAAACGCCCCTACTTCTCCCCAACTAAACTAACAAAGATTCTCTTTAATGAACCATCCTGAACCTTCATTTGTCTAAATCGTTTCGTATTCTTTAATCAAAATTCTGCTTTTATTTTCGTTTTTACAATATCTTGCCATCATCTAACAACATCAATAAAGCATCTAGAGATATCTCCGATCGAAAGACAGCTACAGTAGTATCTTTATTTTTACTTTGACCAAACTCCCACCGTCTAGAAAACCAATATTTTTCGTTGTGGTCAGTGGAATAGATCTTTGGTAATAGTGCCACTTTACTCAATCATAATCATCCGAAAAGCGGATCTATTTCATGTGGAAGAGCCGCAAGTTTATAATTTTTAATAATATACCACTAATACTCCTCGATGGATTAGCTTTATGTTGTAGCTTTACGTATAATTTTTAATAAGTTTCATCTTTTTTCATTCTACTCACAAACCACGAACTTTTGAGCTTTCGTGCGATATCTTTAGGTAGCATTGGTTCTCACCCTCCAAGCATCAAACCCCGTGCTTTAATCAACTCTGTTTTATTCATAGATTCATGATTGGATAATCTCTTTTCTTGAAGCGAGAATCACGGTAATCATTTTTCAGAATATCGTTGCGCACCATTTTTATCCCTATATATATCTATTAGATTTTTTTTCTATAACTAGGATTAATTTTTTTTTAACAATGTTGACATCTCAATCTCTGAATCCATTGATTACCTCTCAGACCCAAGGGTGGAATATACCCTCTTGAATAAGTTTCAATAAAGAGGTCAATTTCTTCTTCGTCATCATGATCATCCTCAGAGTTTTTCAGCTGGAACTGTTCTCCACAATCGGGATATTAGGATCAATCTTTTTCTCCATGGGAGGAGGCTGCTCTTTTTTATGCTTACTGTTACAACAAATTATCATTACTTCGTACGTACATAAAGGTGCATTTTTTACAAGCTACTGGAAGTGCACATGCCTTTTATATGCTACCTTCTAAAATGATCTTTACTAATAGAGCCCCATGCATAGCTCGACCACATACTTCTATTGTTGAACTTGGGCGGGGTAACTCACAAATGTTTAATGCGGAAATAGGCATTATTTTTTCTATATAGACAATATAATCTTTTTCTTTATAGGGTAGCGCGGTGATCACAATCTCGCGCGCGCGGGAAGAAGGCACTGTGCTGGCGGGAACCACTCCCACTACACAGCCGCACATACACACTGCCCCGGTCGCTGCACACACCGGGGAACCGGGGCGTCCGTTTCTCGCTCTCCATCACACGTACTGGTTATCCATAAAAACTGGTTTTATCTAGATTTTTTTTTATGATGCTTGAGGGCGGTATGCGCGGTTTTGGCCAGCTGGGGTCGGTTGTTTTTAGACCACCCCCCCCATGACCGTTTCGCCCCCCTACAACATATCCAACCATTTTTTTTTATCTTGTGATTTGGCCCAGACTCATACACTTATAATCTTGTTTTAACTATATATATTTTTTTTTTCATTGCCTTGAGGGTCATTTTATCTCCGCCCAACTCATACTACTGGTCCTTGGCCTCACAAATTTTTTTTTATGCTTCCCGAGGGCCTTATACACAAGCTAATACGCCTCCAAAATAGTTGTATATTAGAACCCCCCACTATCTTAAGATACCTATTGCGTGGAACCTGCAGCAAGAGAAGGGGGAGGTGAGGGTGTGTGTTTTTTCTAACAAAACAATTTTTTTTTTTTTTCAAGGCCTGATAAGCGCGGTTTGGGTTACGTGGCATGTGTTCAGGCATCTGCTTGGCAGATGTGGTGTAGCGTCTATGGTTTTGTCCGAAGCAGTGACGTTATGTGACTCTTGAGCTACTGGGAACTGAAACTGAAACTTCAAACAATATCACTGTCACACAAAAGGGTATCGCTCACCTGTGTTAGAGTTCATGACCCTTGATTCAGGCACCATACTACTTGGCCACGCGGAATTTCTATCACGTGGCAAATGACAAAGGGCTCTTCCTGTGTATTATGTACCCACCAAAGCAAGTGCCAGGAGTGAAGAGAAGAACGCAAGCTGCAGCCACATACTCACTCGATCTGACGGCTAAAGGCACCTGACTCTTTGAAACTTTTAACCGGCGGATTTTATATCACTGTTCTCTTTTAAAAGACACTTCCACAAAATCTTTACCCAGCATTGTTACTGTCCCAACCCGCCGAGTAACAAGAAACATTGATTTGTTTTTATTCTAATGTAAACCGGATTTCTTATTTCTTCTGTACAGCTCGCCACCCCTTGGACGTTTGACCACAGACCTAACCTATCTGCTTGCCACGTTAACAAGACCTTTAGTGAAACGTCTGCGCTGTGAAAGTGTCAGTGCGTGATGGTCAGCTGACTCCATTGACTCCTTAAGAGGCTGTTTTGAGTGCCACAGGACTGGAAGGTCTTTGTTGAGGCCAAGGACCATGTATGTGAGATGAGCAGATACAGTTACAGATTACATTAAGTTTTGTTGAAGTTTGTTGTTGTTCCAGCTAGAGATGCGTTAAAATCTTTTGCCATTCAACACAACCCTGGATTTCGAATACGGATCATACAGGGTTACTCTTCAAGGCTCAAGAAAAAATGCTTTCAAGGGAGGGGTAAAAGAGAGATTAGGGACAGCAACAAAGACAGGTGAAGAAGTGAGCGAAATGACTGCAACGAGGGCAGAGAAAACTATAAGCGGAACTGACAACATAGACCCTAAACCAAAATTACTCAAGCACAACATGAAAGGGGCGCTGGGGAAGGGATGAACCTAATGAAGTAGGAGTACTAAAAGTAGGCCAAGGCGCGGGAAGATACGGTTTTAAACATCCATCTAGAAGACAAGAAGAAGGCAAACAAACTGAATGACTTTTTTGCTCGTTTTGATCTGTCACGATTTAAGCGCAGAAAGACAAGATCTTTACCGCGATATTTTAAAATGTTAAGAACGGACGAATGATCGCCGTTGTGTCTGAAAACGGAAGTGCTTTCCAATTTAAAACGAGATGAAACCAACCACACAAA
Source organism: Babylonia areolata (assembly GCF_041734735.1). Taxonomy (NCBI): domain Eukaryota; kingdom Metazoa; phylum Mollusca; class Gastropoda; order Neogastropoda; family Buccinidae; genus Babylonia; species Babylonia areolata. The sequence continues at coordinate 36,358,785 of NC_134898.1, read as the reverse complement.
GCACCTGGTCCTGTGCTTATGATCGATCAAAATACACTGAATATCTGTGCAGCTCAGCTATACCAGATTTTATTTAACATAATATTTCTTAATCAGTCTCTTAGTGAATGCGACAAAATACATCTACTGAGAAAACTTCTGCTTTTATACACCTGTTATACCTACCAAGATAAACACCGCCAGGTCTCATGGTACTGAAAGACTCCCGTCTGTAGCACTGACTTATCTGCTATGCTGAATGAAAGTTTTGAGCAGAGTTGAGACTTGTCTTTTTGCTGGAGTCTGTCAAACCATCTTATAGAAATCCCTTGCAATTCTGAATACAGAGAAATCACAAGTACGAGTACGAGGTGACTGCAATATGTTTGTCTTGACAAATATTCTATGAACAACCCTAGACAAATCTAAATACCTGGGTCCGCTTGACTGTTCTTTGATTTTTCTAGTGCTTTTAATACAATTCACACCTCTCCTCTTAGCAAAACAAAAGCTGATGCACATGGGACTCGCTTTTCCGACACCATTTTTGAGGTGTCTTTAGACTATCTTTACTAAAGGCTCGTTTGTAAATTAAATGACATTTATGTCTACTAGTTCTCTTTCACAAACACAGGTGCCAAACACAAAAGGATACAGTCCTCTCGCTTTTCTTTTCTACCTTCGTATACGGCTAATGCAGATGTTGACAATTCATGTCCCCTCGTTAAGGTTTGCGATGACCTTCCGACAACTGACAGGAACTTATTAATGATGACGAGGGACACTGACCTACCGAAGAGAAATTGACAGGGTTTGTGAATGTGTTGAAGAAAATTTCTTGTGCTGATTGTTGGCAAAACAAAGAGCTTGTAATCGACTTCAGAAAACAGAGCTCATCACACCTATCTTAAGTAAAATCATCACAAAAAATGAAGTGGATCGAAAAAAGTAGACTCATACAATATCTCGGTGTGATAATCGACAATATGCTGTCTTGGAATGAACAAACTCCAACTGCACTCATTAAAAACGGCAACTGTCGCATGCTACTGTTGCGAGTAGAAAAAACTGAATATTTTAAGTATGCAAGGCAGATGCCCAAATGTTTTACACTTCTGTTGTTCCGTAGTCTGTTTTCACATACGTGAGCCGTGTGCTGTGGGGGGAGCAACGCGAGGAAACCTGACAAACATGACAAAGACGGTTGGACAAACGTCATTAAGCGAAAGCGTCGGTGGCGGTGGTGGGTATTAGACAGGACACCTTTCGCGACTTTGCACATAGAAACTGACTGACCGACTAATGACACAATTCCGTTGACCGACCGTTAAGACACCAACTACATGATGACATTAATAGCGAATGGTCCGACAATAAGTTGGTAGGTTTAGAGCTACCACGCGCAGAACATTAGATAATTAATTCATTTCATTTCCTACAGCATTCGCGCACACAATCAAAAACATCCAATAACTGAAGTGAACCCCTCCATACCCCCCCAAGCCCCTTCGCTACAACAAATCTGAACTTCACCAGCTGACGAGCAGTGTATGGGAGCAGACATTATGGTGATATGTGCACGAACTGAGCGCAGTACGTAACGTGAGGGGGGGGGGGGGGCACGGCCAGCAAGCAAGCATTTTTGTGGGTGTGTGATCGGAATAGTGATTTTTAAATATGTTCTTATCCTTTACTTGGATTTTCATGTATACCGCATAAGTTCTAATGTTCTTATATATAGATTGGCGTGACATATGGTTATGTGCTCTGATTTCGTGTTTGTGTGTCAGCGCGCTAGTGTAGTGACCTGAGTGTGGTAGTGTGTGTGTGCTTTTTCTACTTACACTATACGATTTCATTCCATTGAAGTTCTTATTAATGTATTGGTTGAACAATACACGTATGGTCCTTAAACGTGTGTGCTGTACGTGAGCACCATGTGATCGCTGTATGTGTGTGTGGGATGTGTTGCGCGCAGTGCCCGTGCGTGCATGTCACTTTTTAGTGATCATCTTCATACCCTTTTTTTGTTGGGATGTTTTAATTTGTCTCATATTGTGGTGCAATACCCTATTGGCTTACAAACATGAGGTATGTGTGTGTGGCTCGTGTGGGGAGCGGGTAGGCGGAGCGCGGGAGCGGCGGTTATGTAGATCGTCAGTTATTGGGCATTCTTAATTTGAACTAGTTTTAATCCTCTGTTTTCCAGTTATTCTTGAGCTGATTTTATGCCAGTGTTTACATTGAGCTGATGATTGCAAACTTCAATTTATGTGGATTAATATAAGTGTTTTTGATTGATTTGATTTGATTTGATTGTCAGACCCTTCTTTTTCTGATTGGTCCTGACGATTGAAGAGGGGAGGCAGTGCTGACATTGCTGGAGACATGTCACCCTCACAACCTCGCTCGTCAAGAATGGCAGGTGGTCAGTGCACGAGTCAGCATCGCAGTGTACCGCGGATTCCCCACGGAGCTGAGGACCAAGGCAAGCAAACATGTAGTGTTATACATTCCATTGCGTTGTACTGTATTAAAACCTCTGTCATAACATACTTCTGTTGTGAAATCAGCTGCTCTCACTGAGAGAGAATGGGGGATACAGTGCAGCACACAATGGCAGACCACCACTCGAGTGTTAGTGGAGGGACAGGAAAACACTGGCGACTGTGGGAATCGATCCTGTGCGCTTAAGATTCTTCGCTTCCTACGCGGACCCATTACCACTGTAGGCAACGACTCCACATTTCCCAATAAACCGCACTGTTTTCGTACATGGCATGTTTAACGTTTCCCACAGACACAGTTAACCTTACTTCTACACAGCATGCACAGAGAGGAGAGAGAGAGAGAGAGAGAGAGAGAGAGAGATTGTGACTGACAGTGATTACGGAGGATGGAAAAACTTGACAGACGGACGGACGTACCAGCCTTAAGAAAGTATTGATACTTCATACTGAGTATTCCATCCCCAGTTCCAAAAGTGAGGTACAGCTGTCAGGACAACGTGTGCGCCAAACTCATTGCTCTGTTTGTTGCCAATTTATCATGTTATGTGCACGGCTGAATACAATCCGAAAAAATACAAAGTTTTTATTTTTTTCATTATATCTAATGCACACTCAACTCCCCACTTGCACATACTCGGGCATACTATTTGTAAACGCACATGAAACACACCTAAATTCACACGTAATTCTTAAGTGGTGAAGAAAGTTGTTTTTAATGAATCCACGCAAGCTCCATCACCGATATTCATCGTAACAAATCCAACTCACAAAAAATCATCTGTCAATGATGCAAATACAGCCTGAAGCCGCTCACATATGCAGACCTGTCAACCTTGCCCAGATCTGTATACCTGCCTCGAGTCCAACAATACAGAAAAGGCACATTTATGTGGAAGAATCTTGCCCTTATGTTTTTCACACTTACACACAGCCACTATCTCGAATTAACTTTACATCCAGCTGATTTCAAGCGATACAACACAGAAATTCTGCCCCTGTGGGGAAGGGAGAAAAAATAACACAGACAACAAACAAACAGATAGAAAATCAGGACCCCAATTACACCCATTACCTGATATGGAAGACCTGTCCCCGTGAACACGCAAAAACTTTTCGGGCTCACTTAAAAAGCAGTCCCCAGTGATTTTAAAACAAAGAAGTAAAATATCTTGTCCATCACACGACAAAGGTTTCAGCAGACCTTTTAAAACCAGAGTGCGAATGAGCCAGTTCTGGGGCTGGATCACAATGGAGGAGAAAACTATTCAAACTCCCACGTGCACCAACCGGTTGTTTTGGCACTTTCATGAGTGGCACTTTCCTGCGGCCGACGAAAATGTGTCCCTATCCCCTTTTTTTCTTTCTTTTTAACGCTCATTTTACGTCATACTGAGCATCAAATGATGCTCATGTTTCACTTATGTATGGACTGTTGGGTTTTAAATTTTTTTCACCACTTACCATTTCTTCCATCCACCTCACCCCCCACCCCCAACTCTCCACTGCCCTTCCCCCCCCCCATTCCCCTTATCCAGAAAGATGAAAAAATGTTCCACTTCTACACTAAACATCAAACAACCCAAAAAGAACAATGTGACCTTTTAAATTTTACAAAATTTATTTCCATATGGATTAACAAAATATTTTTGATTTGATTTTTTTATTTGATTTGACTGACCTTAACGACTCTTGGGTGGTGAAAAAACTATGGCCCGAAACTATCCATAAATGTAAAAAGAAGAAAGAAAAAATTTAAACAGAATGTTCTTCATGAAAGTTGCATAATCACAAAAATCATATACAGATAACAAGGTGCTTTTAACTTGCCGCATCTTTTTTTTCTTTTCTAAAAAGTGAAATTATCCTCTTCTTGAAAAAAAAAAAGCAGAAGAAAAAAAAAACAAAAAGATAGCAACAGCTAAGTCTTAAATATGCAAGCTAAAGTAAAAAAATCATCTGGTTAACAAGCATTATGTGTGTTTTTAACAATCAGGATATAACAATTTTCACCAGGATATACTTTACACAACCACACCCCTTCAAAAGACACTGTTCATAAAAACAATCCAGGAAGCCAGCCTCAGGAAAAACGCCTCCGTGCCCTAAACTGTTAAAGGGAAATTCCGTAGAACACACACCAAAAAAAAACCCAAAAAAACAAACAAACAAAAAACAAACAATGTAAACTTGCGTGAAAGAAAAAAAATCCACATCCACCTTTTTTGTCATTAAATGAATCCTTAGACCCAAATTGTGCAAAAACTGCATGCGAATTTTTTCCAATCTTTTTGGGGAGATCCCTTCTCAACTGAGGCAGTGTTGAAAGAGATTCCCCTATACCAAGCCCTTTATTTAAGCAAGTTGCTTTGTTTTTAGAAACAGAATTTCTTCCAGGGATCTTCATCAAAACCAAGCACCTAGATCAGATTGTTGGGAAACACCCTTCTGCTGCCTGAGCTTCAAAAAGTTTTTCACCCATAATTAATAGTGCTTCCGCTTTGCTTATACTTCTTCCATACCCAAGACTCTATTCAAAATTATCGTTTTCCACAAAGGGTGCTTGCTTTGATTGTAATGGTGCCATGGTTCAATCAAAACTGGAGGGAATTTTTCACATTTTTGGGGTGGTGAGTTTTTTCTTGTTTTTCTTTGCATCCCAAATTTCACATGAAGTCTTCACATGCAATTTCACTTTTTTTTTATGTGGGGGGGGAGGGGGGGGGGGGGGTGTCTATGGAATTTCACCTTTAAAAACAAGTCCCCTCATCAGCAAAGGCAATTCCCATCTACTGAAGCACACATGAACTAAAAAAACTCTTGAACATCCAATTAAATGTAGAAATCTGGTTTGAGTCGTATTGCTGGTGACAACTGTTCTTTCAAACAAAATGGGCATAACCTATTCATCATATTTACAAGCAATGACATCCCCAAACATGATCATATTTATACCAAGGCCAGTCCAACAAGGCTGGGTAAGAGGAGGGGCTGGGGAAACAAAGTGAAGGGCAAAAATCATATAAAAAAAAAAAAAAAACCAGACAGAGATCTTATGCAGTCTGATCATAAAACTTGCGAATAATCACAGGGGCTAAAGGCCTCCAGCAATTTCAAACAAAAGGGTGGAGGGAGGGATGCAGTGGGGGGACTGTGACTCAGCTGTTGGAAAGAAATCGACCATTATCAAGGCAAAAAAAATGTTCATGAGAGACTGATAAAAAAAAAACCCAAAAACCCCAAAACATCTGTGCAGCAATTATCTCCATGGATACCAATAAAGCAACCTTCTGTTTAGTAATGTACGAAGCACAACACTGGTATAAACAGACCAATGTGTAAGTAATCGTCACCTTGTACTGAAGTGAAGCAGCATACTGGTTGTGCCAGTAACATTCCTAGACCTCAGCTGTGATCCTTTCTAAATGAATTAAAAGTACTATCAAAGTGGCAGGATGAGATCAGGTGGGTGGGTTTTGGGGGGAGTGAGGGAGGGGGAGGGGAGGAACAGAAGTTCATTACTATCATACTCAAAATGAAAGAGAAAAATACAAACAACAACTGGAACAAATCAACAAAGAATCTCAAATTTTAAAAACTGGAATAAATCAACAAAAGAAATTTTTAAGAATTTTTAACAACTGGGAGAAAAAACAACAACAAAAAAACAGTGAATACAAGCTGATTTTTTGACATCATCAACATGATCTCAAGAAATTTCTCTTATGCTTGTTTTTTCTTACATAGAAATGGCATGTAAGAGATAACAAATATTTGGAGGGAAAGGCATGGGAGAGAGGAAAAACCTGAGGTCAATAGGGACAAACCCTGGTGGATTACAAGCCGCACTTTGGTTGACAATGATGGAGCGAAGGGAAGGGGATGGTGGGGGTGCTCTTGAAATCAAGTTTAGAAAGGAGAGAACATGCCTCCAGAAACCAAAAACTTAAGCTCATGCATAAAACACACACGTTTTTCTTCCTGTTTATTTATAAAAGAATACTAACATTTCTATGCCCATCATTTAGAAGGTAATATGTTCTGCGGAAAAAAAAAACATGACTAGAAAGCAAAATTTTAACAGAGGCCTAATTTTTAAATATATATATTTGCTAAACCATGATAACGTCCATACACAGCTTATATGCACAAAGATAATATGGTGAAGAAAAAAAATCTAAAATGATCTATTACCACACAAAAAAACATATAAAACCAAAAAGAATTCATTAAATGATCCCGTTTAAAAAAAAACAAACCCAAATCACA
>NC_134898.1:36310771-36351930 GCF_041734735.1 Babylonia areolata | reverse complement strand
TTGTCACCACTACCATTTTCTTCCATCCACCTCACCCCCACCCCCAACTCTCCACTGCCCCTTCCCCTCCCCCCATTCCCCTTATCCAGAAAGATGAAAAAATGTTCCACTTCTACACTAAACATCATAACAACAAAATGAACAATGTGACCTTTTAAATTTTTACAAATTCATTTCCATATGGATTAACAAAGTATTTTTGATTTGATTTGATTTGATTTGACTGACCTTAACCGACTCTTGCTGGTGAAAAAACTATGGCTGAAACTATCCATAAATGTAAAAAGAAGAAAGAAAAATTGAAACAGAATGTTCTTCATGAAAGTTGCATAATCACAAAAATCATATACAGATAACAAGGTGCTTTTAACTTGCCGCATCTTTTTTTTCTTTTCTAGAAGTGAAATTATCCTCTTCTTGAAAAAAAAAAGCAGAAGAAAACAAAAACAAAAAGATAGCAACAGCTAAGTCTTAAATATGCAAGCTAAAGTAAAAAAATCATCTGGTTATACAGCATTATGTGTGTTTTTAACAATCAGGATATAACAGATCTCACCCAGGATATACTTTACACAACCACACCCCTTCCAAAAGACACTGTTCATGAAACAATCCAGGAAGCACAGCCATCAGGAAAAAACGCCTCCAGTGCCCTAAAACTGTTAAAGTGAAATTCCGTAGACACACACACAAAAAAAACCCCAAAAAAACAAACAAACAAAAAACAAACAATGTCAACTTGCGTTGAAAGAAAAAAAATCCACATCCACCTTTTTTGTCATTAAATGAATCCTTAGACCCAAATTGTGCAAAAACTGCATGCGAATTTTACCAATCTTTTGGGCAGATCCCTTCTCAACTGAGGCAGTGTTGAAAGAGATTCCCCTATACCAAGCCCTTTATTTAAGCAAGTTGCTTTGTTGTTAGAAACATGAATTTCTTCCAGGGATCTTCATCAAAACCAAGCACCTAGATCAGATTGTTGGAAGCACCCTTCTGCTGCCTGAGCTTCAAAATGTTTTTCACCCATAATTAATCAGTGCTTCCGCTTTGCTTCATACTTCTTCCATATCAAGACTCTATTCAAAATTATCGTTTTCCACAAAGGGTGCTTGCTTTGATTGTAATGGTGCCATGGTTTCAATCAAAACTGGAGGGAATTTTTCACATCTTTGGGTGGTGAGCTTTTTCTTGTTTTTCTTTGCATGCAAATTTCACATGAAGTCTTCACATGCAAATTTCACTTTTTTTTTATGTGGGGGGGGAGGGGGAGGGGGGTGTCTATGGAATTTCACCTTTAAACAAGTCCCCTCATCAGCAAAGGCAATTCCCATCTACTGAAGCACACATGAACTCAAAAACTCTTGAACATCCAATTAAATGTAGAAATCTGGTTTGAGTCGTATATGCTGGTGACAACTGTTCTTTCAAACAAAATGGGCATAACCTATTCATCATATTTACAAGCAATGACATCCCCAAACATGATCATATTTATACCAAGGCCAGTCCAACAAGGCTGGGTAAGAGGAGGGGCTGGGGAAACAAAGTGAAGGGCAAAAATCATATAAAAAAAAAAAAAAACCAGACAAGAGATCATTATGCAGTCTGATCATAATACTTGCGAATAATCACATGGGCTAAAGGCCTCCAGCAATTTCAAACAAAAGAGGTGGAAGGGAGGGATGCAGTGGGGGGACTGTGACTCAGCTGTTTGGAAAGAAATACGACCATTATCAAGGCAAAAAAAATGTTCATGAGAGACTGATAAAAAAAAAACAACAACCCCAAAACATCTGTGCAGCATTATCTCCATGGATACCAATAAAGCAACCTTCTGTTTAGTAATGTACGAAGCACAACACTGGTATAAACAGACCAATGTGTAAGTAATCGTCACCTTGTACATGAAGTGAAGCAGCATACTGGTTGTGCCAGTAACATTCCTAGACCTCAGCTGTGATCCTTTCTAAATGAATTAGAGTACTATCAAAGTGGCAGGACGAGATCAGGTGGGTGGGTGTGGGGTGGAGCTGAGGGAGGGGGAGGGGAGGAACAGAAGTTCATTACTATCATACTCAACATGAAAGAGAAAAATACATTCAACAACTGGAACAAATCAACAAAGAAATCTCAATTTAACAACTGGAATAAATCAACAAAAGAAATTTGAAGAATTTTAACAACTGGGGAGAAAAAACAACAACAAAAAAACAGTGAATACAAGCTGATTTTCTGACATCATCAACATGATCTCAAGACTTTCTCTTATGCTTGTTTTTTCTTACATAGAAATGGCATGTAAGAGATAACAAATATTTGGAGAAGGCATGGGAGAGAGGAAAAACCTGAGGTCAATATGGGACACCATGGTGGATTACAAGCCGCACTTTGGTTGACAACTGATGGAGCGAAGGGAAGGGGATGGTGGGGGATGCTCTTGAAATCAAGTTTAGAAAGGAGTAGAACATGCCTCCTAGAAACCAAAATCTTAAGCTCATGCATAAACACACACGTTTTTCTTCCTGTCATTTATAAAAAGAATACTAACAGTTTCTATGCCCATCAATTTTAGAAGGTAATATGTTCTGCGGAAAAAAAGAACATGACGTAGAAAGCAAAATTTTAACAGAGGCCTAATTTTTAAATATATATATTTGCTAAACCATGATAACAGTCCATACACATGCTTATATGCACAAAGATAATATGGTGAAGAAAAAAAATCTATAATGATCTATTACCACACAAAAAAACATTGATCAAAACCAACAAGAACTTCATTAAGACTGATCCTGTCTACAAGTAAACAACCCAAATCACAGAGGTCCAATGTACACAGCAAAAGCGTCAGGAATGCAAAGCAAGTGAAGAAAAGTCTAGCGAACATTGACAGAATTAAACTGGACAATAAATGGGAGTAAAACAAAAGAAAAAAAACCCAACCCAACAGCATTCCACATGGTGCAGATCAAAACATCCTGTTACTTAATGCTTTGTTAAAGATACATGTGCTAGTTACAGAAATGATTATCATGCTTCAAAGTATCCAATATTTGCACATATTCTCTCCCTCTCTCTCTCTCTCTATGTCATTGACTTGTCTCTCTCTCTCTGTGTCACTGACTTGTCCCTCTCTATATGTCACTGACTTGTCTCTCTCTCTCTGTGTCACTGACTTGTCTCTCTCTCTCTATGTCACTGACTTGTCTGTCTCTCTCTGTCACTGACTTGTCTCTCGCTCTCTATGTGTCACTGACTTCTCTCTCTCTCTGTCTCTCTCTCTGTCACTGACTTGTCTCTCGCTCTCTATGTGTCACTGACTTGTCTCTCGCTCTCTATGTGTCACTGACTTCTCTCTCTCTCTCTCTGTCACTGACTTGTCTCTCGCTCTCTATGTGTCACTCACTGACTTGTCTCTCTCTCTCTGTGTCACTGACTTGTCTCTCTCTCTCTCTCTGTCACTGACTTGTCTCTATGTGTCACTGACTTATCTCTCTCTCTCTCTCTGTCAGACTTGTTTCTCGCTCTCTATGTGTCACTGACTTGTCTCTCTATGTGTCACTGACTTGTCTCTCTCTGTGTCACTGACTTGTCTATGTGTCACTGACTTGTCTCTCTCTCTCTGTGTCACTGACTTGTCTCTCTCTCTGTGTCACTGACTTGTCTATGTGTCACTGACGTACTATATGATTCAACAATCTGAAACCATCACTTTATACTGGTAAGGAAAAGCCACAGAAATTTGAAAATGATTATCCTGCTTTAAAGTAACCAACAGTAGCATATTTTCATTTACTGAAACATTTGGAATCCCTCCTTCATATCAACAGTAATAAAGATGATAATGAAATATGGTCAGGATTAAAGGATATTTTTCACCAAGGACTGTCTCTTTAAAGAGTCAACATTTGCTCTCGATCAAACCATCTTGAGGTTTTTATTTTCAAGTTCAATGCCATAGAAATATTTCTAACGAGGACATATCAAGCCGTCTTAAGGTTTTTATTTCCAAGTTCAATGCTGTAGAAATATTTCAAACGAGGACATAACAAACCATCTTAAGGTTTTTATTTTCAAGTTCAGTGCTATAGAAATATTTCAAACGAGGACGTATCTAACATTCTTTTAAAACCAACTTGTTTATTGTGGGCAACTGATTTCATGCAACGAACCTACTGTACTCAGAAGGAACGGAGTCTAAACATCTCATGTAGTTGGAAATGTACAGGTGAGAGACATCAAGACAGAACATATTTACAGCCAACAAGCTTTCAAAATTTTTCTTTCTTTTTTTTTTTTCTTTTTTTTGGGGGGTGTGGGGAGTGGGAGTGGGGGGACAAAAGAGAAAGCGTACAAGAAGCCACAGGTGAACAAAAAAACAAAACAAAACATATTGGTGGAACTATTCAAGAGGCTGATAGTAAATTTAACAAGATTACACACACACACACACACATCTATATTGAGAGCGAGAGAAATTGATAAAAATCCTTCAGCATACACACACACACACATATATATATATATATATATAGGTATATATATATATATATATATATATATAGATACACACACACACACATATATGTTGACAGTTGACACGTGGTAAAAGAACACTTTACAATGCAATGAAGTCTTGTCCTGCAAATGCAGAAAGACAAGACTGAACAGACGATTCTCCCATCTGTTTTCCCAACACCACTCCTAATCTTTAGAAAGGTCTTACTTCTTCCAAGCTGCACCCCTCCTCCACAGATGTATAAGAATCAGCAAACCTTTGTAATATTAACACATGAAGCTTGCTGTTGTTTGCCAACTCAGACAGCAGTGTTAAGATACTGGAAGCATTCCAGTCTCACCGAGCACCATGTTGCACACAAGCTCAGTCACGAGAGAAAGAAAACAAACGGCAACCAACTCCAAAAGGCACCAGCTCAGCCACAAAGCCTTTACCTGCGAAGTTGCAACACCATCACTGTCACCAAGCTTTAAGACTGTGGAGGGAATTCCAGTGCCCTCCAAATCAAAGAAACCAAAACATCCAGTGCCACACCCAGCGTGCAAGGAGCACGATCCGATGGGCAACATTCTCAAAACTACTGATACAAATGGCAAGAATGTGGTGCCAGTGACCCAAGAAGAATTTGGATCAATCATGCCCTGAACACGGGCCTCTACAGTGCAGCCAAAACACTGCCAGCTCCCGTTGTGTTGACCCAAGTATGAACATGCTTCCCAGTGCGTCGTTTTCCCCATCAACTTTCCCACATTCTACATCTATCAAAGTCTTTATCAAACAAAAAATATAAAAGCAAAATTCATTTTTCTGCAAGAACAGTTTCCCTCATGTCAGGCACAACCCTGTTGCTAATATTTTGAATGAAAAACACTGTCAAAATGTAGTTTTGATTGGAGAGAATGATATGGACAAGAAGAATATGATTAGGGGACAAAGCAAACAAGACAGATATTGCTGGGAAAATGTAGTTTCCGCTGTTGTTGTGTTGCACCTCTTGATTGTTTGTTTGCTGAAACCAAATGTTCATCCTTAAAACAAATTTCAACTACAGTTCTTGACTAACAAAATGGTAGAGGTACTTGATAGTAATTTGTTAACATTCAACAGTTACACTTATTTCTAATCATCACTTCTCAGAAATTTGTTGAGTAGCAACAAAACACACTACCCCTCCCCTCATCTCAGAATCTTTTTTTTTCTTTTTTTAAGGATATAAAAATTACAGAGAAAAAAACCATCAAGTGCAATTTGCTGTTTTGACTGTATTCAGTTAATAATTACTTCATGTATTCTTTTCAAAACTGGATGGAAAAAAAGTGTTGATAATCCAGCTAATAAACCATTCACACACTCACAAGACTTAAGCAGTTCCGATCTTTCCACTTCACCAACATCAATTCAATGCATGGTACCAGTCAGCCGTCTCCCTCAGGAAATCATTTTCAATCACATCACATTCAAAGCACAGATTAGTTCACCATCTGCTTTTTGTGGCAACAAGAAGCAAACAACACGTCACACACCACAATGTACGCCCACTTCACACTGGAATGGTCAGGAGGTGTAGAGCTTCGGCAACAAAACACACAGTGGATATCACAACTCAAACACAGCAGGGGCGGACTCCATCATCACAAAGTTTGTAAGAATCAGAACAAGGCTGGGGTAAGAAATAAACATGCACAAAAGACCTGCCTCTCTCATGAGTGCAGCTGTAACCTCAAGTATCTTAACTGCAACATTTATCATTTCAACAGGGGCAATGAACAAAACACCTTTATTCTAAGCTGGTTTCCAATGAACTCTGGTTTCTTTATGAACTACCATTTTGAATATAATACTTGTAATTGTGGCACACTCGATACCACAGACTTATGAGTTACCCATCTGAATATACTGCTTGTAGTCATGGCACACTTTATAACACAAGACTTATGAACTACCCATTTGAATATATTGCTTGTAATCATGGCACACTTGATACCACAGACAGTGTCAATATGTTCTGTTGTGAAGACTACTCTGGTGGGAGAACACATGGGTGCACTCACTGTTTTACGGCTCCTTCCATCTCCCTTCATCCCAACCCCCTTCCACTGCCTGTAGTCATGGCAACAACAGCAGCCCAGGTGAAATAAAAGGGCCAGGAACCAGCACAACAATGCACTGCATGCTTTCTGTTCCACTCATCAAGATATCCCTTATTTACCCAAGACTTACCTGGACTCGTCAGCGACCAGCATGCTTATGCTCGGAAAGGACTTTACTGATACGAACTTAACGTGAATTTTCAATCCTGAAGCTATCGCCAACAACAAATTGACTTAAGCCTCTGAATTCATAGAGGGGAGCGTAGGACAGCGGCAACATTCCTCTGATGCACATGGTTCTGTTTTCTGTCTGGAATTCGCTTCCTTTGGATCTTTATCACTCACCAACCTTTCCCTCTTTCAAAACAAAATAAAAAACCTACCTGTTCAAAATGGCCTTTAGATGAGACAAAGCGTATTTGTTTGTCTGTCTCCTCCCACCCTCTACACCCCTTGTGCACCTCCTCCACCCCCACCCCCCGAAACACGAAGTCTTCATATACTGTGTGTGTTTATGGGTGGGTGTTTACTGTGTATGTTAGTACACAAGCGTAGGAGTGTGCAGACATCAGTCATATTTTGTGTCTTTTATTTTCCTGTAATGTGATTATTAATTTCTGCAATTTGCTGTCTGTTGTTTTATTTTTTGTTGTTGTTTTTGTCTTTTGTGTGTGTGTGTGTGTGTGTGTGTGTGTGTGTGTGTGTGTGTGTACTTTTTGAGATTACTTTTGTTTTGTTTATATGGTGTGTGAAAGGCGTCGATGTAAATGTTTCCATGCCCGAAGGGGGTACATGAAATAAACTTCTTGCCTTGCCTTGCAGTATTGTCTTGGTGCCTATATATTTTGTTTTTCTTGTCCATGTCCTCATGTGCTGTTGTGTGGTATAATGCACTATTTTATCTGTATTGTTTCATGTGAAGCAGTTTGAGCCCATGACATCGGGAATAAGCACCACGTTAAGTACTATATATCATCATTATTACTATATTCGATACATTTCCATCACAGCAGTCCATGGGCAATTATCTATACACAACTGGACCAGCATATAAATCAATCCTGGGAAAAAAAAGACAAACATTTCTCAAAACAAGGACATACACACAAATGTAACATAAAACCTTCACCCCTGTCTCCTTCCTTCCGCTCCCTGACCCTACAACCCCCCCTCCCCAAAATTAATTCACACACACACACACACACTTTTACAAAACAATCATTACAAAACAATCAACAACACACAGTCAGAGTGGTTAATTCCAGCACGGTTATCCAAGATTAATAAACAGTGGATTGTCTTGAAATTTTGATTGTCCAGTGTCACAGAACTAAAAAGAGATTCGCTTGTCAACTGAGACTGCTCTGGTCATCTGTCATCTTTTTTTCTGTCTTTTTTTTTTTTTTCAAATATAAAAATGGGTTTAACATTCACAAGAAACAAATATGCTTAAGTGTTTCTGATAAATCTTAAAAAAAGGAAAAAAAAAAAGGCTCTCATTAACTGTAACAGGTCTTCATGGACAACACGAACGCTGGTGTGGCTTGTGAACAAGAGTGACAAAGCATGTTCAATTCATGTGCAACCCTGAGGAAACCACCATGTTGATTGAATGCTTTCAAATCCTGTCACCCCACGAAACTTCCCCCCTACCCCTCCTGTCATGAAATTCTGGCTTGTTCCATGAAAAACACCACACACACATAATACACACACACACACTTGTACACCTTCACTTTCTTGACACAACATTTCAAGCTGGTCATCTGACAAACTACAAGAATGTAAGAATGCAACTTTGCCTAGTTGTAAACAAACTATATAAGATAAAATTTAAAAAAATGTTTAATTGCTTCACAGCCAAACATGAAATCATCAAACTCTTTTGCATACACTGTGGAAGTTGACATGAGATCTTTGCATCAATTGTTCAGCTGAAAGCCCCCAAACAGCACCCCAACACCCACTGGTACAGGACGAAGGGAAGGAACAAGGAGGACAGAAGGTGGAACACAACCAACAGGGGGTGAGGTGAAGGGGGGACCATCACATACAGGACCACCAGTAAAATGTCAATAATTTGAACAATTTACCCAAATCGTCCCAATTCACCTATCCCTATTTTTGATTTGCCATGATCCCAATTTACCTATTCCCAGTTTGTGTATTCAGTTGCTTTTTTGTGTTTGTGCAAGTCTGTGCGTTTCAAAAAAAAAAAAAAAAAAAAAAAAAAAAAGAAAAGAAAAGAAAAAAAGAAAAATGAAAGCTCACTTTCTTCATTGCTGGCCCATTTCCAGGTAGGGGAAATGAAACAAGAGGGGAAATGAAACAAAGAGTCAAACTCTCAAAGGCCATTGTGGGTGGTGGCATGATTAAAGAGTAGGTGAAATGGGAATAAACGAATCAGAAAAGCATCTCTGGAACAGTATGGGTGGGTTCTCTGATGAAAGAGTAGGTGAAATGGGAATAAACGAATCAGAAAAGCATCTCTGGAACAGTATGGGTGGGTTCTCTGATGAAAGAGTAGGTGAAATGGGAATAAACGAATCAGAAAAGCATCTCTGGAACAGTATGGGTGGGTTCTCTGTTGAAAGAGTAGGTGAAATGGGAATAAACGAATCAGAAAAGCATCTCTCAAACAGCATGGGTGGGTTCTCTGATGGACTAAATCGTTTCAAAATATGGGGGCAAGGGGTGGGGGGTGGAGGGGAGGGACAGGAAATGCAACTGTGGACATAGGGTGAGAGTTCATCAGCTTCAGCAGTCAGTTGTAAGGGCACTGTATGGTGAGACACTTGCACCTCAGAGAAACATGCTTCCTTTGTTCAAAACCATATTAGTTTCTGCTAGTTTTGAGGGAGACACTCGCTTCTACCACCCTACCCCACCTGAACTTTTTTTCCAAAATCTCTCAGACAGCTCAAGCTCATCCAGGCCACCTTAAAAACGTATTCCCTGCCAGATTAAGATTTAATGGGGTGGGTGCATGCTACTCACACCTTGTTAAGTTTTTGAGCACTGAATGTCTCAAAGGTCTGGGTATACAAGTCCCTTGTCAGTTGTAGCATGAACAGACAAGAGCCAGTGTAAGGTGAATTACAAGTTGTACAATCAGAATCTTGATACTGGGAAATGCAATATTCAATGACTATAACAGATGGTAAAAGAGAAAAAAAAGACTTAACGAGCTTGATTACTCTTCCAAGATTCCTTACACTTTTCAGTGCGTTTCGGTCCTTTTTCTTTCTGATTATTCTGAACTACGCAAGCCATCTGTCTCTGCTATCTTGAACAGCTTGCTTCAGCTTCAGCAGAAAAACAAAACAAAAAAAATTAATGCAAAAATTCTTGCCTTGACAAACTGGATCCTTGCTTGCAGCTATGAATTCTCTGAGGATCTGAAGTACAAAGCAGTTTTCAATGTAAAAGCTGGGGTGTTCAAGTACCAAACAGACAGTTCAGCGAGGTGAGGCATAACTGGCAGGGGACTGAGTGGTTGGGGGGCATGGGGGGAACAATGGACAGTGGAAGACAGATCCATCCACACAAATCCGTTTCTTCCCATTGTCATTGACCAGCTGTCTGGCAACGGTCACCCGTGGAGAGTCCTATTTGTTTGGCGACTCTGGTGCCCAGAGTTAAGGCAATCGGTGGCAATAACAGAATCAGGGAGGAAAAAACAACAACAAACAAAACAACAACACAAAAAAAACAAAAACAAAAATTTCAAAAATCAATGTAGTGGAAGCTGCATTCAGGAAAAACCAAGGCAAGTCCGATTACACATCGGCCATGATTAATGTTCATGCTTTGTGAACAACCATTCAAGGTAAGATAACTCTTTGCACTTCTCTTGGGTTTTTTTTTTTTTTCAAGCCAAGATAGGATTTGCATTATCTTACAGGAAGAACAATGACTTTATAAAAACCTTGATCTGCATAAAAATCCAAAGCTTACAAGTCTGTGAAAAGGCCATATGGTGTACATGTCTTTAATCTGCTATCTAAGATACATCTGAAAAGCCATGATGAAGCATTCCAACTCAGTCTATAACACTGGCAACATTTGATAACAAGTGCAACCCAGATTATTATATTAAGTGATACTAAAAAATTCCTGTTTAATTTCAAACAAGCAAAGATATGACACTGAAAAGAAAAATCAAACTAAAATGGAACAGAAAATGGATTCCTCCTGTTAACTGGAAGAGTTCAAAGCACATGGTTCAATGAACATGGCACCATGCTCAGGTAATTTCTTACAGAATCAGTAAGACTGCCAGCTGACTGCTGATCAACACAACTGTAAACTTAACCATCAGCATACAGTTTACACAGGACTGAAAGATTCTGATCACTTCTGGTTTTGTCAGGAGTTCAGTTTCTTTCAAAAAGGCGTCAAAGTGTGCAGACTGATCCATAAACGCTAGACCACATCTAAGAAAAATATGTTTATGCACAGACCCAACGCACTGGTCAGACCTTACAGGTTGGAGGAAAATGTACCAAATTAATCAAACATTAAAAAGAAAAAAAAGAAGAAGAAGAAAAAAAACATATCTATATGTAAAGGCAAAAAGGTGTGTGTGTGTTTGTGTATGTGTAACATCAGCATAAAATACTATAATTTTAGAATTTAAAAAAATCATAAACCAAATAAACATATAAATAAATGATATGGAAGACAATTTTCCAAAAATACATAATACACAAATAACTAGAAGAAAAATAAATGAATTAAACAAACCATTAATTCAAAGGTATCAAAGCCCTGCAGCCAGAAAACAAAACCTATTTGCAGACAAAAGTTTTAACTTCATGGCCCATTTCCATCATGCTCCTCTTACACTGTTGATTGTAATCCAGTTAACTAACTGTATACATATACTTGTACATGTCTGAACCATAAGTGAACAAAGAGAGAAACCAAACTGCAGAAAAGCAACATAACAATTTCAACAACCTGATATCACCAAGGATATCTTGGAAAAGAGTGTGCGTATGTGGGGGCATGGGGGGAGAGATGGGGAAGAGAGGGGGTGGCGGTTTTGGATTTGGGGGACGGGGGAGGGAGGGTGTGGGGGGGCATATTCTTGACTGAAGAGCTAACACTTCTCTTTCCAGACGGTAACAACATCACAATCATAACAGTCCCCACAACCACTAAAGACACTGCCCATCAACAACAACAAAAACGATGAAAACTCCTCTCTCAACTTCAGACCTGAAAACACCAACCAACAATGACACGTCAACAACGGAAGAAACTGCAAACTGGAATGCAAGTTAAAAAAACAAAAACAAAACAAAACAAAAAATCAACAGCCAACAACTGTTGCTGAACTGAAGACCATCCCCTCCCCCACACACACAACCCCCTGACCCCTCCCCTCCTCATCCCCATAATCCTCTTCCCCGGGACCGTTAGTAACAAGACAATGATGAAGGCTGAGCCGGAGGAGAAGAACTCTGTCAGCAGCTTAGAGCGTGTGGTAATTTTTCCCCTGGCGCGACTTGTAGAACTTGAGGGCGAAGTAGGCGATGGCCACCAGCCCGATGCACAGCACGATGCCCCCGATGAAAGAGGCCGCGTCAAAGTGGCGACCTCCCCCCTGATCCCCCTTCGAGGGAGATTTGGTGGCAGGCGCCTGGGTGGTGGTCGAATCTGTTGGCTTGCTGGGGGTGGTGGGTTTTGTGGTGGTCGAATCTGTTGGCTTGCTGGGGGTGGTGGGTTTTGTGGTCGTGGTGGACTGTGGAGTCGTGCCTGTGGAGTTGAGATTCCCATGAATTTCAAACGCATTTGGAAAAAACAGAAAAAGAGCAAAATAAAGGGTTGTTTTGTTTTTTTTTAATACTGAAGGGCACTCATACATCGTAACAAAAAGGGGGAGGGGGGTCTTGGGGATGTGGTTGAGGGTGGTGGAGGAGTTGTAATTCCAATAATTCTAAATTACATAAATTTCAAACATGTTTTTACTAAAAAAAGAAAAAAAGAAAAGTAAACTTTTCTTTTCATAACTGAAAGCCACTGAAACACTGTACTAATACTTTCTTCTTCATATTCATCTTTACCTCATATTTCAAAAAGTATGTTTGGCAACTTATTTCAAGCATTTGTTTTTAAAACAATTCATTCTCAATATAGTGTGTGTGTGCATGTGTGTGTGTGTGTGTGTGTGTAAATGTATGTGGAAAAAAAAATCAACTGCAACTTACTTGTACTGTTATCACCTGCAAAGAGATACAACAAAAACAATATCATCACATGTGCACTTCAAATGTTGAATTCCATAACAGCAAACACGCTTTAAAATATTTTTTCAAAAAACATTAAAAAATCAAATCAGCATGGAAACACCCACAAATAGTACTGACCAACACAGTAGAACAGTTGTATATGCATACTGATGCTCACAGAAAATCATGGCACATGATGCTGGTTTGTGTGTGTGTGTGTTTTTACACCTTTATCTCACTAACATGACCACACAACTCATTCTCAGCTTGGCAAAGGTTTTGACATTTCAAATTCTCAAACTTTTCTTTTCCAAAACCTTCAGATCTTTGTCACTGAAATTAATAACCTTTCATCTTTTATAAATCAAGTGACATTAATAACCTTTCATCTTTTATAAATCAATCAAGTTGAACTTGGCACCTCAGAATTCAGTGAAAACATGAAGGTGTACTGCTTGGAGGTAAGAGATCAAAACATCAGTTGAGGATGGAGAACGTGCAGCAACAATGATCAGATGATAAACTAAGGTCCTGTGTGTAGCATGCACAGCGCAAACAAAAGAACCCACAGCAACAAAAGGGCTGTCACTGACAACATTCTGTTAATAAAAATCAACTTTGATAGGAAAATAAAATACATCTGCAGGCAGAAAAAAAAAGATCTAAAGAAAGAAAGGGTGTCACTGCAGCGTAGAGACACATAGAGAAATATGATTTGACAAGAGTAATACAAATTACAATGCAACACAAAGGAGAAACCTTATTTCTGTTTGCCTCATGTTTTCTCTTCTTTCAATGGTTTTGTTGTTGGTTTTTCTTTTTTCAAACAACTGCCACCTACATACTTTCAAAATCTATGACATCATTTCTGCATTGGTGACTTGCTGAAAGTGAAATTCACAAACATCCAAGGCCAATAAAATAACACTCACTTTTCTCCCAAACTTTTCCTGATTGTATGAACCATGTTAGTACCCCCTTGGAGATGTCAGAGACTCTTTCAGTAATAAAGTTTCCCCACCTTCAGTAAAGTCTGTGCTAGAAATTTTCTGTTCTATCACTGTTAGGTTCAATACTCTTTCTTTCTTTTCTTTCTGTCGTAGCTTCCTTTCTATTTTCTCAATTTCTTCCTTACTGGTCTATTCACCAGCTCTGTTGTTTTTCCCAGAAAGCATTGGATATTTTTCTTTCTTTTTTCTGAACTGGTAACTGGACATTCTACTACTGTTGTATTCTTTTCTATTCCCAGAACATGTGAGTTGCCCACTGGCATTTTTTTTTTTCTTTTTTTTTTTTTTTAGCTTTGTATGCATGTTGTTATTTACTATTTTGCGTGGTATTAATAATCACATTTATGGTTTTTGTATTTCTCGGGTAAAAGATTGATGACATAGTTGAGGTTAGAGGCATGTGTTATGTATTAACATTACACTTGTGCCTCATTTTCTTTTCCAGGAATTTTTTTTTTTTCTTGATTTTTAGCTGGTTCTGCTGGGATCAATATTCAGTTTTTCAACTTTGGCATAGCCCTGTGTGGTCTGCTGGGCAAAAAACAACAATAATGAAAAAATATATTAAATAACCAAGTCAGCACATGTGAGCATGGAGCAACAGCATTTGCTGGCTAAAACCAAGTCAGTAAAAACTACAAAGAGATCTAAATCGGGAGTGTGCATGCCAGAGGCCTTTTTACACAGAACCCCCTTCACATGCACACTGACGTTCACAGGAAACGAGTGTTGTTTATTGTAAAAAGAAACTTCTTCCGATTGAAGTGAGCAAACAACCATGTTAGTAGGCAAATAAATATATCTGCAAGGTATAACACAGGTGGGCAGTACTGTATTTCAGACAATAAGGCAATACTTCTATCCTCAACTTTGACACACCCACCTTATGTAACAGCGTGCCTAATGCTTGTTTAAATCTGTTGAAATGCTGTCATGAATAAGAATTGTACTGAGGTCGACCTTTGAACCCCAAAGTATAACACTTGTGATGAAAAAGGAGGGCATTTCCGCCAACTACTGCTTCAAATCACACCAAAATTTCTGGAAGCAGTCGGTGTCTACATAACATTCTCACTTTCTGTCACAAAAAGTGGCAAGTTCCTGTAACAACGATCTCAAGCGGAGTCAAGAAGACAGAGATCAACAGAGCAGCCAAGTGAGCAGATGGAGCAGATAACACATGTCAAGAGCTCTGATGATGATGTCAGTTGATCAACATCAGCAGATGATGCAAACACAGCTGCGGCAAATACAGCGATCAATCCGTCCGTGCATTTCCAATGTGGATCTTTTTCGCTTTTGTTCATCATGCTTCAGTTTCAGTTTGAGTTTATCACTGCATTCAGACAAATCCATATACACAACATCATTTGATCTGCTAGGCAGGTACCTGACAGCAGTATAACCAAACGCACTAGTCAGGCCTTGAGTGTGTGCATATATATATTTGTGTACTTATGAGTGTGGCTTATATCACAGACTGACATAAGTTTACATTTGGGCCAACAGCAAAGTGAGAGCTGTATTATCAATGGTTTCTCCAGTCAATGGGAAACCATTTACAGCTTAGTCTTTTGTGAAGGACTATGACTCTCAAACTAGGAGGCAAAATTGCACTGGCTCTTAGTGCTGCAGCCTTGTGGGCTAGTTGGCCTTTGGGAACCATCCCAACGCCGACTGTCCTAAAACCCTCTTGGCCAAGAGAGTGGGTATGTACTTGGGCAAGACACTCTCCACTATAATCAAATTCTAGCCCTAAAACCCTCTTGGCCGAGAGAGTGGGTATGTACTTGGGCAAGACACTCTCCACTATAATCGAATTCTAGCCCAAATAGTCGGAACAGCAGTTGCCTCCTCTGCTGTTCTGATGGTCATAGTTGGACACGACTGACTATCATATATATGAGTGTGGATTTCTTCTACTGAATTTTGAAACAGGGCAACCGTTTTGTTGCCATGGGTTCTTTTTGTGTACACCAAGTGCATGCTGCACACAGGACTCGGTTTGTCTTATCATGCAAATGACAGGATGCTCACTTTCATTTTCCACTCAAACTTGTGAGAAAGAGCAAAAGAGAGAATCGAACCCACTCCCTCACTGACTCTGTACTGGCAGATGAACACCTTTTCCATTCTGCATCCTTCCTCCATATGCACCCTATGCATTCATAACATCAGAACTTTTTTTATTTTATTTGGAGAGTGCACCGTCCATTTTTCATTACCGGGGTACACATTACTTTTCTTTCATTTGGTGGGTGCAGCTTTTTTTTTCATTTTAGAATAGAATACAATATGTGTCTTGAAGTCACAGGGAATATTTGAAGGTGTGCCTTACTGTCTTTTTAATTTGGAGGTTTTTTGGGGGGTTTTTTTGAGAGTGCATCTTTTTCTTCTTTCTTTTTTTCATGTGCAAGGTACACCTTATGTATTTTTTTCCTTTTGAGGGGGTTGTCTTCTTATAATCAGAAGCACCTCGAAGTCAGTAAAATATAGTAGGTGAACAAGCCATGATGAACACGTCTGTGTGTGAGACTGTGTCAGAGGCACAGAACACGCATGTGTTTATCGATGTGGTCTGATAAAGAAATAATTAAAACAAAATTAAAAAAGGATTCCATGACAGAGAGCAAGCATAAGTGTTTGTGGACAGTAAAGGAAGCCAGATAAACAGTTTCTTCAAAACTCACAAAGGTTGACTGCGGGAGCTTGGCAGACGTCTTCTGGTTTCATGGTATTGTTGACACACGCTGGGAAAAAACACAAAACATGAATATACGTCAAACCCAATATTTAAACTATATGATTTGTGAACCACTTGTACGTGAACCAGAATCAGAGCCAAATGAGGATCAAGATGAAACCCATCCTTCACAACCAGAAAATGTGACAGTTTCACGCACTAACATCTTCAAAACAAGATGTGGCCAACCTGCAAAAAAAAAAAAAAAAAAAAAAAAAAAAAAAAAAAAAAAAAAACTGTTCAATTTAGACTTATCACACTAATTCTGTTTCAAAAGAAAGATAGATGTAACATTTGACGACATGAGTCGCAATGTGCAGTCTTTCATTTATAGTGACTTCCCTTACTGAAAAGGACTGGGAACTTAAAAACTACTTTCTCTTGGTTGTTGACAATCATGTATAGTGACTTCCCTCACTGAAAAGGACTGGGAACTTAAAAACTACTTTCTCTTGGTTGTTGACAATCATGTATAGTGACTTCCCTCACTGAAAAGGACTGGGAACTTAAAAACTATTTTCTCTTGGTTGTTGACAATCATGTATAGTGACTTCCCTCACTGAAAAGGACTGGGAACTTAAAAACTACTTTCTCTTGGTTGCTGACAATCATGTATAGTGACTTCCCTCAGTTAAGAAAGGACTGGGAACTTCACCTTGGTTTGCTGACAATCAACAACTGAGATCAAGTCAACGGCAATCTGCCTAAGTCATTAACTAATACAAATGCACTTACCTAATCACATAAACATTTACACAATTTTAGAGTGTAGGAACTTAAATTTACCACCATGATAACCACAGGTACACAGACACACAAACAAAAGATTAAAAAAATAAATAAAAATCCAGATGCATACTCTCATTGCCACTGCAGTCGT
The DNA here is from genome assembly GCF_041734735.1 of Babylonia areolata. Taxonomy (NCBI): domain Eukaryota; kingdom Metazoa; phylum Mollusca; class Gastropoda; order Neogastropoda; family Buccinidae; genus Babylonia; species Babylonia areolata. The sequence continues at coordinate 36,334,449 of NC_134898.1, read as the reverse complement.
AGAAGTTGCAGCCAGCTTTGCAGCATGAGTTTATGTCGTTGTTCTGGTTGCAGTCATCTGCAGCAGAACACATTGTCACAGCATATCATCAGGATTCTGACTGAAGAACTCACAGTTCACTTCAGCAACACAACACAACTCCCTAAAGGCTGATGCTTGCTCCACAAAAGACACAGGTAAAAGTAGCAAACAGTCAAGATGACACCTACAGACTCATACTTACTCCACAAAAAGCAAACAAAACACCTAAAGGTCCTTAATTTACAAAATCAGACAAGACCCTCTCACACTGTCACTTCATCCAGTTCTCATCAGACTGTGTTGGCCAAGTGCCAAGAAAATTGCTCACACTGTGTCCTGCTAATAATTTGGTCACTTTCTGTCACTGCTACATCTGCACAACCGGCATCCCTTACTGATAGTCGTATATTTCAAACCAGAAAAATATAAGTATTCTTTTGTTGTAAAAATGCTGAGAGATGATGAACATTCATGTGTGTGTGTGTGTGTGTGCGTGTGTGTGTGTACTGTTTAAACTGTATTATTTGCTGTAGTTTAGCCAGGAATGAGACTTTCTGCTAAGTGAATGTCAGCATTAAGATGGAGTAGCTGACGAAGATTCTGAGTGTGTGTGAGTGAGTGAGAGTGAGAGAGAGAGAGAGAGAGAGAGCATTGTGCTAAGCTGAGATCAATGTAATATACAATTGTATAGCAGGTTTTCAATGGCTTGGTTGTTCCCTAATGTCCAGTTATGTTGAGATCGGGACTAGTGATTTTAGGTGCTGATGCTTGTAAACTTGTTTTCAGTGACTTAGGTTCACTATCAGAATGTGCGTATGAGGCTGACAGGCAGTGGGCACAAGTGCCTGTGGGAAACATCTTTGTCCTGAGGTGTGTGTTGGTATTTTGTGTGTGTTTGTTTATTGCTGTTGTTTTAAGGAATCATTATAGAATTGTGCTCTCAAGGTCCCATACACTGAATATTATTTTTGTTATTTAGGAAAACATATAGCTACCAACCCCTTGCTAATCAAGAAACATCTTGATAATGGTTTTAATTTTATGTGTTGATATGATTGTCTGTGTAAGAACTTCACAGAATTCCAGGATTTTATCTCTGAAAAAATTCCACTGATTGCTTACTCATTTGCTGTGAGTTCCCTTAAACTGAAAGTAATTCCTTTTTTTATGCTTTCTGTAATACAGTATGTTTTGATGATAAATCTGTATTTTTGTGTAATCATTATTAACTTGCCATGGTCATGTGGACATGGCAGATATTGTTTTGCTTCACTGATATTATTTCACCATGATCATGTGGACATGGTTGATGCTGTTTCTTGTTTTTCTGTTGTTTTACCATGATCATGCGGACATGGTAATATTTGTTTAATCACCATTAATTTGCCATGATCATGTGGACATGGTTGATGCTGTTCTTCTTTTTATAATGTTGCCATGATCATGCGGACAAGGTAATATTTGTTTAATCACTGTTAATTTGCCATGATCATGTGGACATGGTAGATGTTCTTGGTTTTATAATGTTTTGCCATGATCATGTGGACATAGTAATAATTTCCTTTGTTAGTCACCATTAATTTACTATGATCATGTTGACATAGTATATCCTTTTGTTTCATTGCTATTAATTTTGCTTGTTTAGTTTCTTTTCTTTCAGGTTTTTTTTGTGTGTTTTTTTTGTTTGTTTTGTTGTTGGTTTTGCTTAAGTTTTGGTAAAAAAAATAAAATAAAATAAAGAATTTAATGGAGAATTAGACGTGAGTGTGGTACAAGTCTACATGGGTGCATGACACAACCCCCCTTCACACGTCGTCTCCCTGCAGATGGACTTTGACAAATGAACCAGTGTGTGGCCGTGTATAGGGGACTGAATGAGCAGTGTGGGAGTAACACCACTGAAATTATGCAAATGACTGGGCAACAAGCAAAAAGACAAAAAAAAGGCTTGCACATGTACACACACACACAGAAAAGCAACAACAACAACAACAACAAAAAACACCAAAAAAAACAAGCACCTAAAAGAGAAGAGAGAGAAAACAAAATAATTAAAATGTGTTGTGTATAATATACTGTATTTTAAAAAAATGCTTAAAGGCATTGGCGTGGGACTCAACATAGCATGTTAAGCCAAAGAAGGAAGGAAGAAAACTAACTCACGTTTAATGTAAAAACATATGTGCCAACTAATGACCAAAATTAATATATTAACATAAGGGATACTTAGCGCATTAAACTGATTACTATATATTCAAAGTGATATCACCTTTTAAAATGTTATTTTTTATGTGTCTCAATTATTTATGAAAGTTTGCAGTAAGGAGACATCGCCATCATCTCAAACACACCACAACATGTATTGTTTTCCCCACATCTGAGCAGACCAGTGTATGCAAGGCCTGATGGAGTCTCCCGTCTGACCAACGGATGAGTAGGCAGGCAGACTTATCTGTTGGTGTGTCTCATACGGGAGAAGAGGCTGATTCTGGATGCGCAGCACTTCCAACAGGTGTTGCAAAGGAAAATGTCTCCAGAAGTTGAACCCTGCTTCCTTCACTCACGCTTCTTAATGGCCAGTGTTCTCTTGTTTTCAAATGTCTTTATGCCACTAGAGCACAGCATCCTCCAGCGATGTCTATGTCACAGGCTTTGAGGTTTGTCTTCAAAGTGTCCTTGAAGTGCTTGCAGGGTCTTACAAGTTCGCGGTGGCCTTCCTTCAGCTGGCCGTACAATAGCATCTTCGGGGTAAATGGCACTGGATCAGCAGGCTTTTGATGCTGGGAAGGCCACTCCTCTCTAGGACCTGAAGATTGGAGACCCTGTCTTGCCACTTTATGCTGAGAATCTTTCGTAGGCATCTCTGGTGGAACTGCTCAAGTTGTTGAATGTGACGGCGATACGTCGTCCATGCTTCACAGCAGTACAAGGTGGTCAGCACAACAGCTCTGTAGGTTTTGATTTTGGTGCAGAGGCTGATGCCTTTGTTGTTCCAAAGCCTGTTGTTAAGTCTGCCAAAGGCGGAGTTCGCTTTGGCGATGCGCAGCATCACTTCTGCATCAAGGGCTCCGTTGCTGCATAGGGTGCTGCTCTGGCAGCAAAACTTGTTGACTGACTTGATCTCTGTGTCATCGATCTTGATTGCAGGTGGGAGGGAGGCACTGGCGTTCTCTGAGCTAGCTGGTTGGTACATGGACTCGGTCTTGCTGAGGCTGATGGTGAGTCCAAAGCGCCTGCAGGTTGAGAACCTGTCTATGATGAACTGCATGTCCTCATGGGTGTGTGCAGAAAGCGTGCAGTCATCAGCGAAGAGGAACTCTCTCAATAGTGCCTCAAACACCCTGGACCTAGCGTGGAGTCGCCGCAAGTTGAAAAGTTTGCCGTCTGTGTGAAACTGAATGTAGATGCCCCGGTCACAGTCTTGGAAGGCATCAATCAGCATGGCAGAGAAGAGAACGGAGAACAGTGTGGGTGCCAGGACGCAGCCCTGCTTCACTCCATTTACCACAGGGAATGGATCCGACATGTCAGTATTTTCCTGTACTCTCACCTGCATGCCATCGTGGAATGACGCAATCAGCTGCATAAGGCACTCTGGGTAGCCGAACTTAAGGAGGATCTTCCACGGACCAGGGCGGTTCACCGTGTCGAAGGCCTTAGTCAGGTCTACAAAGACCATGTGGAGCTTCTTGTTCTGCTCACGGCACTTCTCTTGCATCTGGCATACAGCAAACAGCATGTCACATGTTCCCCTGCCTGAGCGGAAGACGCACTGTTTCAGGGATCACTGTGTTGGAGACATGGTCAACCAGTCTGTTCAGTATGATGCAGGTGAAGATCTTGCTGGAGAAGCAGAGGAGAGAGATTCCACAGTGGTTATCTCAGGATGTTTTGTCTCCCTTCCATTTGTAAATGTGGACAATTGAAGCATCCTTGAAATCTGGGGGACCTCCCCTCTCTCCCACATAGACTGGAACAGGGCGGTCAGCTGGTCTGTCAGCACCTCGCCCCCATACTTGCAGATGTCGGCCTGGATCCCATCCGCCCCTGGTGCTTTTCCTGACATTGTCAGCTTCAGGGCCTTCTGGGTCTCGGCCTTGGTGGGTAGGGCAGCTAGCAAGTCATTGACTGGTAGCTGAGGGAGGGCTGCAATTACCTCATCAGATACAGACGAGTCCCTGTTGAGGAGGGTGTTGAAGTGCCCTGCCCAGTGGGCAAGGATGTCTTTCTTATCTGTCTGAGGGTGTTTGGTCCAAGTCTCAGACAGGGCTTGATCCTGTGACTCTGGGCCCATACACAGCTCGGAGACCATCATGGAAGGTCTTCGAGTCGTGAGCATCAGCAGCGGACTGAAGCTCTTCAGACTTTCTCTACCACCAGGTGTTCTTCATCTCACGCAGCCTCTTCTGTACAAGTTGCTTGGTTTGCAAGTACTAGTTCTTCTTCCTCTAGCAGTCTTTATCAAAACTGTGATCCTGATGCCGTATATGCAGTGTGTTCAGGAGCTTGAAGATTCCAGAGTCAGTCTCGTCAAACCAGTCTTTGTGGCTCCACTGTACAAAGCCGAATGTTTCAGCTGCTGCTGTGTACACAGCATCTCTAAAAGTGCTCCATACCTCTTCTACATCAGTTGATGCAGGAATTTCTTGGAGAGCTGCTTGGATTTGCTGCTGCAGCATGCCTTTGGTGATTGGGAGGCAGTGGATGTTTAGCTTCCTAGGGGGTTTCTGCCTGGCTGGTTGGAGCTTGTGTGCAAGTCTGATGTTCTTCTTGCTGCGTAACAGGCGATGGTCCAACCAACAGACTGCTCCTCTCATGCAGTGTGTAATGTAAACATCACCTCTGTCCCTCTGCCAGACAATCACATAGTCCATCATGTGCCACTGTTTGGAGCGGGGGTGCATCCATGTGTTCTTGTACTTGTCCGCTTGTTGGAAGGTGTTGGTGATGGTCAGTCCATGCTGCACGCAGAGCAACAAAAGCAGTCCGATGGAGTTGCACTTGCTAGTACCATGCTGTCCTAGGACTTTTGGCCACGAGAAGTCCATGCCGACGTGGGCATTGAAATCCCCACGGATGAATAGCCTGTCCTTTCTGCATACCGCTGAAATGGTGCGGCTGAGCTCCTCGTAGAAAGCTTCTTTGATGTCATCAGGGTTGGTCATCGTCGGGGCATAGCAGCTGATGACTGTGGAGAAGCGATCATGGGACAGCTTCAGACACAGGTCATCAACCTATTGTTTATCCCACGTGGAAGGCTGTCAAGCTGTCGTGCAAGTCTGGTTTGTATGGCAAAGCCCACGCCTGAGGTTCTTGGGGTGCCATCTGGCTTCCCAATGCAGTAGAAGGTGTAGCCCCCTCCAACTTCCTCCAGCTGGATTTCGCAGGCAGACCTGGTTTCGCTCAGGGCTGCTATGTCCACCTGGTAGCGATCAAGCATTCTAGCAATGAGCGCTGTGTGCCTTTCTAGTCTGTTGTCTCTGTCAAAAAGAGTGTGAACATTCCAGGCACCAAGAGTCTGGACATGACTCCTGGTTCTTTTCTTCTGTTGTTTTCAACCGCTAGTGTTGGATGTCCAAGTAGGTGTGGTTTCCTACTAGGTACTAGGTGAGGCAGCAGGCTTTACTTAGGGATCCTTTTATCTCCCCTTACCCGTGTGGGGAGAGCAGTGTTGTCCCTAAAAAGGGCTGCTGTGACGCTGTGGGAGGATACGGGCACCACATCTGCCCCAGTCTCCGGCGGACGACTATCACCCCACAGCCGCCCGCATGCAGAGTGGTGACTAGGAACTGCCAGCAGCATCCTCTGCCTGTCCCCCTGTTAACACTTCTCCACGCCGCAGGGCTTGGGAAAGCTGGGTGTTGAAGGGTTAGCTCGCTGTTCCAACATAAGCCTGGCTGCCTGACCAGCACAGGTGACTTTTTTCTAGCGAAGAGGAGTTGTGCAGTCCCTTCCACACTCTCTCGCCTACCGACGCTCTGTCCCACAGGTGCAGATACTGCCATGTGTATAACAGCCTCGGCAGGTGCATGTTTTTTCTTCAGAGTTCCATCTCCTAGGAGGACTTCCAGCCAAGGATAAGAGCTCCCTCTGCCCTTTGGTCATCCTCTTCTGCCTTCACAGCTGTTGGGAAATGTTTCCTCCCATGCCTGGTCTGTCGTTGGGAGACCTCACATGCGGCAGGTAGTACTGGGTTACATGGTACCAGTCGCAAGGGCTATGCCCCTGACCTGACACAAATGCAATGCCTACCGAAATGGTTACTGTTGATTGAGTTTTTTAATGTTCCTTCCTGTTAATTCAGTATCCACTTTAAAATATTCATTTGCAGTAAACATGTTGATGGTATAGTTAGTGTTGTATGTGTTCTGCTCAGAATTTTTATTTCTTTTCTGTTTTCATTTAATTGCGAACGAGAAAAATTTTGTCAAGCCATCTTCAAATCCAAACATACGTTCCGGAACTGGGAGGAACCCAATTCTAATTTTCTGGATCGGGAAAATATCATGAAAGACTTACATTTACAACCTATTACCTGTGTGACTCTAAAGACAAAGTATTTTCGGAGAAAATGAATTTGTTTAAGTTTCACACACAGAGACATACACACACAACCAACTACCACTAGTACTAGGTCATAACACACTTTGTTTACACAAGTGAGTCAAAAATTATGCCAGTGATCCACCACCTTAACACTCTAACAAAAACGGGAATGTATATATTGAATTTAGGTTCAGAACCTGACCTTATTTTTCTCTGAGCGCTCACATAAAAGAAACACCTCACTCTGGGCTTTCCAAAGCACTGGACATTCAAGCAATTTCATTCATTTGTATTAACTGATGACAAATATACAGGCAAAACAAAATCACACCATGATTTCTTAAAATGTTCATGAAACACTATAGTGAAAATCTGGCTCCAGACAGAGCCACTGGCATCCATGATATTGGTGGTGACAATGAGAATAGTAAATAATTAAAAATAGTAAATAATACATAATAATACAATTACCATTATAACAGCATTTAATATGTAATGTATGTATTCTTGCTATTTGAAATCTAACTGAAAGGCAGAATACTTCAGACATTTTCATATTTGTTTTTGAGATAACAATAAATAGCAAATATATAATGTTTTTTGGGTGTGTTTTTTTTTTAAGTTTTAAAAAAGGCACCAGAAATCATGCTTTTCATATCATATAACATAAAATTTGCGTCAAATTCATTTAATTGCAAACGTGTGTAAATAAACACTCAATGCGTCAATGCTTGCAAAAAATGAAGAAAAAAATCACATTGTTAATCTTAATGGTTGTTTTCATATCTGTATTTTGGAAAAACAACAATACATAACATAGTATAATACTATAAAATAATACTTGCTTTTCACCATTAAAATCATGTAGTAAAGGAAAAAAAACTTACCAGATCGCCCTGTGCCTGAAAAAAAGAAAAAAGAGAGATATTTATCTTTTTATCTCATTTTGTGTCTGACTGATAGAAATTTTTTTTTTTTTAATGAAAAAAGTGCTGCTGGTCATGTTTTGTTCTCCACACTGCAATTTAGGGACAGCTGCAGATTTCTTTATAATATATATACATATATATATATACATATATATATATATATATATATACACACCCCATCCAGTACCAGTCTATTCAACTAAAATGTACAACAGTCAGTCAAACACCACACATATATGAAAAAAATTATATATACCCCCTCCAACACCCACCTATTCAACTTCAAATGTACAATAGAGTCAATACATTCTGACAGTTCTTACAGTTAAGACTTCAACCCTGACTGATTTTTGCCCACACACCGGACAGTTTTAAGCTAACAGACTAGAATCTATACAGCTTTGTGTCCAAACCCAATTTAAAATCATCTGAAGAATGTGTGTGAGTGGAGAGGAGGGCAAGGACAGGGTAGGGGTGGGGGCAGAGGAGTGTATGGGCAGGAAGACCAACACCACAGATATAGAGATATATAATTATGCATGCTGAGCAAATTCATGTCAGATAACATGTCACGGAGCTTTAATTACCAATGACTTGGATACTTTAAAATCAGGTGATTTACATACAACATATATTGTCCTGGGAAACATTTGTCACTACCGAGTGTGTTGAAATCCTGCCAGTCAACTGACACTGATCATTATAAAAGTTTGCTATGATTCAGCTATCTGCAGCAGTTAACACCGATGTAGGGTCTCCATTCATTGTGCACAAAACTGGGCGAGGTGACATTCCGTTTGTTCATATTAACAGTATCCAAGCAACCTGGCCCCTCTGCTGGTTGAAATCCCATTAGCAATGCGTAACATACAAGCATGTAAGTGTGTGTATATATTTCGTACGCCTCTGTGAGGGTCTGTAAGTGAAAGAAACACAGGAACGAGTCCCACTGGACACAACATGAGAGAAGTTGCACTAAAACAGGCAAGAGCATAGCAGTTAAAGCTAAGCCCCGCCTGGCATCATTATCAACTTGTTCACAAACTGAAACATCTTATCATCTGTTCATGTGAGAGCATGGCTGCAAACTAAAAGGCTGCAAGAAACTGATGTGAGAGGCCAGGGATAAATGAATGAATAAAATGGTGAGAGAATGAATATTCTCAAAAACAAGAAAAGTGGAATCAGAAAAAATAATGCATTTTATATCCAGCCCCCAGGGTGAGGAGTGAAGGAGAGAGTGGGATGATTTCATTAAATCATAAAGACAGATTGGTAAACACATGGATATAATTATACAGATAGACAGGTAGACAGGCAGACAGGTTGATAGATACATACATACATACATACATACATACATATATATATATATATATATAAGGGATACCAAAGGAAACCAGTAATTTTCAGACAGCCGCAATCCACTCCACAGCCATTTTCTTATTATCCACCTGTACAATCTGACATTCCAATGACTGAGCAATCACAGGTCCACCTTGCATAAAAGGCTACGCATGAGTGACAATTATGAAACTAGGCGTGGTGCTCCACAAGGTAAGTGTCATTCCATCCTGTAGATGGCTGACTGCACACTGCATAATAATCCCTTGAAAACTCTCCAACCCGGACCCCTTCTCTCTTTTCTTTTTGATGACAAATACCTGATATACTGCTAGATATATTGTATAGATATTTTCTCTTTTATATCCCTGTCAATATGATTTGCTCTAGAGCTTTTTCTTCCCGATGACTGTAAATCACTAAATGGTCTATCAGTCCATGCAGACTAAGTTTACATTCACTTGTGGACTCTCAAAAGTCAAACTGGAACAGTACTTGAAGGACTTTATTTTACAAGTATTACACACATATTTTTATGAACAGCAAATACACTATTGACTAGATATTGTTTAACTGTGCAGTACTTTAAGGAGTAGAGCCATGTTAATGGGAGTTGATTTTATAACTGTCATACATTCATTTTCAAATATCAAATACACCATGTAGTGCTATACTGGAAATCCCATTTTTCACACACACACACACACACGTACACAAAGTGTTACAGAGTTAAACACACACACACACACACACATGAATACATGATGCCATCATGCACAGAAGACCTGCTTGGCTCCTCACTCAGTTACCTGGTGTTTTTTTTAAGCCCCTGAATCATTGGTATTGAAAGAACTAAGAAAGGAAGAAAAAATTTTAAAAAGCCATTACTTACAAACTAAAGTGGCGTTTTTATCATCACTGCAATTTGAGGGGGGAATGTTTTCAGGCCGGCACACTGAAAAAGAACAGAAAAAAAACAGATAACAATCAACATATTAATCATATTATTATGATATACTGTATCTTCAGCAGCTAAACACACAGTTCTGAGCACAGATATATATATATATATATATATATATATAGAGAGAGAGAGAGAGAGAGAGAGAGAGAGAGAGAGAGACAGACAGACAGACAGACAGACAGACAGAGAGAGAGATTTATAAATAAACAGATATATATACATATCAAAATGGTGCATTCTTCTTCTTTCCAAGATGTGAACAAGTGCCCCAAACCCTCAAATAGCACACTGGACCATATGAGGAACTGCTGACAACAGTTAACAAAAGAAAACTACACTGGTCTGGCCATGTAACAAGATCCAATGGCCTTGCAAAAACAATCCTACAAGGAACTGTTGAGGGCAGGGATATGGAGAGGAAGACAGGGGAAAAAATAATGGTCTGACATTACAGACTGGACAATAAAACATTTTGCAGAGACCCACGTTTCGACACACACAACCAACAAACCTGGAGAAATCTGGTGGAAAATTCTTCTGCACAGTGCCCCACACTGCCTCTTCACTTATTTATGGGAGGGGAAGGAGATATCAAAATGAACTGAAAAATCTCAAGCCAAAATGAATTCAATCTCCTGCTAAAGTGTCAGTGCAAAACATCACATTCCTTTGTCAAATTGTATTGTATTTTATTTCTCTTTTTGTCACAACAGATTTCTCTGTGTGAAATTCAAGCTGCTCTGCCCCAGGGAGAGCGCGTCGCTATACTACAGCGCCACCAATTTTTTCTGTATTTTTTCCTGCATGCAGTTTTATTTGTTTTTCCTATTGAAGTGGATTTTTCTACAGAATTTTGCCAGGAACAACCCTTTTGTTGCCGTGGGTTCTTTTATGTGCACTAAGTGCATGCTGCACACAGGACCTCAGTTTATTATCTCATCCGAATGACTAGCATCCAGATCACCACTCAAGGTCTAGTGGAGGGGGAGAAAATATCGGTGGCTGAGCCTTGATTCGAACCAGCCCGCTCAGATTCTCTCGCTTCCTAGACAGATGCGTTACCTCTAGGCCATCACTCCACATTGCTATCAAACTGCTATCAAATCAAACTAAAGTGTCAGTACAAAACATCACATTCCTATATCAAATTGCTATCAAATCAAGTTAAAGTGTCAGTACAAAACATCACATTCCTTTGTCAAATTGCTATCAAATCAAGCTGAAGTGTCAGTACAAAACATCACATTCCTTTGTCAAATTGCTATCAAATGAAGAAATGACATTGGTTTTCAAGTTTAAAATGTTCAAAATGCATAGTGAGTTTGTACAAAACTTTAAGCAAGTGCTCAATCACCATCCAAAAGTGTGAAGCTTGTATTAAAATATTTTGATTTAATCATTTCAATTAGTTGATCAATCAATTTATAAGTGTATAGCACAATTAAATAATCCACATCCAAAGGTATATTCACAAACCCATGGGAGAAAAAAGCATACAGCAACAAATTTTATATTAAAAAAAAAGAAAAAAAAAGGGGGGGGGGACTTTCAATTCAATATCACCACAGGTTAAACGCACATTAAAATGAAAGATTTATTCGTACTGTATGTATGCACACTGACACAAACACTGGATACTACTATGGTCACTAAATGGAACAGGTGAACATCTGGGGTGCATGTGGGTACTTTGTTTTGTTTTGTTCTTTTGTTTTGTTTTGTTTTCAACTTTAAGCAGATTTCATATTGATGGAGTCACTCTTCTCAGAGGCCCAAGGCTGGGTGCTCCAGATGGTAGGGTCCTTTTAGGGGCCCTGGATATAAATTTACAACTAAGTCCTTTTGGCTGTGGCACTTAGTTTTACAATCCTTTTGGTGCCTCAACGCTGATCTGAGACAGCAGGAATATTCAGTTACATGAAGCAGATCAGAAAAATAATGTGCCAAACTGTTTTTGACAGAGCAGGATATATATTGTAAAAAAGTTTGTGTTGGACTTTCTGATGAGCAGGCAACCTCTTTATGTAATATATCTCTGAACAGGAGTTATGTGATAAACATTTTCTGGACCCTGTGAACAACCCTATCAGCAGGGGTTTTTTTTCTCTTTTTTTTTTCTTTGTAACCAACAGGAGACAGCAAAAGACTGCTGAAGTAGTCACTTTGACTATGGTGTCAGACTGACTGCATCTGCTTTTGCTGCTCTTTGAGTGAGATATACAGTACTAAAATCTATGCTGTTCTGCCTATATATAGATACACTACTAAAATCTATTCTGTTCTACATACCATTCAATACAAAAATACACATACTAATGAGTATCTGTTCTATCTATTCATTTTGGATTGTATGGTTTCATTGTTCTGCCTGTGGAAGACCCCAGGGACAAAACCAAGCATACTTTGTATCTCACATGAGAAAATACATGCCACTTCCTCATCTCGATTTGTGTTGTTACATGACCTGTGTTTGTTCTCTGTCCATTAGGTGAGTACAGTTCCTTCCTTTTTACGACTTCTTCTTTTTTTTCTTCTTTTTTTTTTTAAGTTAAAGATATCCCTGTTTTATAATAAATGAATAAGCAACCAACCAAACCATACTGAACCAAAAGCTGTGTTGTAAACTATTCCTGAGAGAGTGAGAGAGAGACAGAGACAGAGCCTCTCCTCTGTTAAGTTGTAAACAACAAGACATTTCCCATATTCAAAAATGCTTGATCTAGATAAATAAACATGCACACACACACATAACAAAAAGAGTAGTTGCTGTCAAGGATGCAGCACTTTGTGTGCCTTTCCATTCCTGTTCATACCTCCAATGCCCCCTGCCCCCCCCCCCCCCCCTCTCAGTCCCCCCCCCCCCCCACCCCACCCCCCACTCTACAACTCAGTGTCAACAGGCACAACTGGGGGTTCCAGGAAGTCCGTTTAACCCTGAGCACAATACACCACCACTATCCTGGTGGGATAAAACCATGCAGTTGAATAGCTGTGGTGAAATGCAATTCTGACATCTGAAACTGTCACCTGCGGCTCTGTTTACACCACAAACAAAAAGACTTCAGGCTTTAAAATGTCCACGTAAGATATGGGAAATTTCCTGGCAAGCATGTGAAAACATAGCATGTAAGCAAGAAGACATATACACCCACATGTGTCCTCTCCCCTTCACCCCTCCCTATAGGCAAACACAGCATACTTGACTGCAAATGTGGATGATATATGTGTGCATGCATCCACATACTTGCCATCCCCACCAGCCCACTTCACACACACTGAAAGTTAATTCTTGTGCACAATGCTGTCACACCAAATTCCCGCTTGCATAAAACAGTGACCACTTTGAAAAAAACTGATGAAGTTCTAAAGGAAAGCAAAATGATAATAATAATAATATTCTATTTTCATATAGCACTATAACACAAGCATAAGCAAGCTCTAAATACTACAAATCCAGACAAAGTGAAATGAGAAACCACATAAAAAGGAGCAGAACTAGAAACATATCAATGGCTAAAAGACTTTTAGAGTAGACTAATAAAACACTATCATTAAATTGATTAATATTATAAAAACACAATGCACAAAACCCACAAAGTAACACACTCTTAATACACCTGTTACACTCCTGCACACACACACACACACACACACACACACACACACACACACACACACACTGTGAGAACTTGATTAAACAGATGAGATAATAGCAATTTTCAGTTAATATATATATATATATATATATATATATATATATATATATATCATATGTATATATCATATTCATATGTATATATGTGTGTGTGTGTGTGTGTGTGTGTGTGTGTGTGTAGGTCATCTATCATCTATGTTCTGTAATTTGTGACTCACTTTTGTAAACAGTGTGATTCTGGTGTTCAGTTGTCTGTGTGTGTGTCTCTGTGTATCCATGGTAAACTTTAACATTGTCATTTTGTCTGGAAATACTTTGCCTGCCAATACCAAATTTAGATTAAATATAGTGGGAAAACAGTCTTCACTACCAATAATAGGTTGTAAGTCTTCCGTATTAAGCTGTATTTCTGTATCATCAACATCAAGGATCCAAAATTTAAAAAATCACAATTTATGGTTTGGTTTAAAGATGGCCTGACCTCGTTTTTCTTGTTAGCAATCAAAAGAAAATAAATACAAATTCTGAACAGAACACATACAGTGACACCAATGACACCATTGACATGTTTACTGTATATGGATACTTAAAAATAGATAGTAACTGAATTAACTAGAATGAACATGAACGAGAAATTGACTGGACCGTGTTGTAGTTTCTGTCAGCCTGTCAAACATGCATATCTGGGGAAAACTGCTACATGTTGTGGTGTGCCTGAGGCAATGGCAACGTCTTCTTTACTGCAGACTTGAATTTTAAACAGCTTCTTAGATAATCGAGATAAAACAAAATGATATCACTTAAATGGCATCATCACCTCAAATACCGTAAACATACGTTTAGATGTTAATTTTTGAATGTCACTGGTAGGTGCACTTTAGCGCTATAAGTAAATTTGTTTATTCTCAAACTGCATGTGCTTGGTTTAAATCTGCTAACATACTCTCTTTTTTTCTCCCCCCCCCCCTCCCCCCCCCCCAATTTTATATCATTAAATACAGAACACATTTTAACATTTTTTCTTTTTTATGGATAAAGTGTGTATCACAAGTGAGTCTTGAAGGCCTTGCCTCTCTTGTTATATTATAATATGCCAGTTTGTTAAAATTTAAATGCTTTTTGTCTGGATGTGGGTGTATGCCAGTTTGTTAAAATTTAGATGCTTTTTGTCTTGATGTGGGTGTATGCCAATTTGTTAAAATTTAGATGCTTTTTGTCTGGATGTGGGTATTTTATTACATTACATCTCTGTCTCTCTCTCTCTCTCTCTTTACATCTTTGTCTGTGTGTGTCTCTATGTCTCTGTCTCTCTCTGTATGAGTTAAAACGTTTGTATCTATATCTGTGATTGTGCATCACTGCATGTATCGTTTAATGACATTTAATGTGTTTCAGCTACCAGCTACCAGCAAACTTTCTGTCACCTTTATTTTAACCCAACAAGATTATTGCAATTCTCTCTAAGCTGGCCTTCCCAATGCATAATGATAAACCATACAAGCTCCAGAAAATACAGAAAAGTGCAGCTCAACTTGTCCTTAAAAAGTTGAGGAGAGTGCTACTGCTCTTCTGCGGAACTTCACTGGCTGCCTGTTCAAGTCAGAATTGAATATAAAGTTGCCAGTCCAAGCTTTCAATGATGGAATAGTAATACCACACCCTCATATCTTCCTGAACTTGTCAACCTGTATTTGGCAAACAGAACATTGTGATCTCTGGACTCCTCCCAGTTAACTGTTCCCCTATACTTTCTTAACCTCTGTGGACAGAGGTCATTTCCGTCTTTGGTCCAACAACCTGGAACTCTCTACCTTTAAAGCAAATCTTAGAAAATACAAAAAAAAACTTATCTCTTCAAAAAATATACCTGCCATAACTCAAACAGTGCTGCTGTCCAAGGCTCATGGCAATGTGAGTGTGTGTGATGGGTGATTGGAGAGAATGTGGGTGGGCTGATGGATGATGTTGGTGTGGTTCGAAAGGTAGAATGTTTTTTTTTCTTCTTCTTCTTCTTTTTTTTTCTTCCTTTTTTTGTGCCACTTTTAACTTTTCTATCCAAAACTTTATTTTACCATTTTCACAAACTTATTGAATGCAAATTATAATTATGTTTCTTTACACACACACACACACACACACATATATATATATATAATATATATATATAATATAATATAATATAATATATATATATATATATATATATATATATATATATATATGTAGCCAAGCGCTTGGCCGACTTCAGCTACTGTGTCACACACGAGCTGTTAAGCAGACGCCTTTTTTCGCAGCTAACACGATGGTCTTCAATGACTCGCACCGAATGCGTGACATCATTTGAATTGTAAATGCAAAGCCCCTTTTAAACAACTGCTCTTCAACATCTATCAAATTAAGTCTCTGTATTGTTCGCTGCAATATTATATGTCTTGTGTTTACATACACACTTTAATCAGTTAGAAGCATATTTGATTTTAATTAAAATCGTTTGTCAGTGTAAAGATTTCAACTGATGCTAAGCTTACGTCATTTTGTCTTTCTCGTCACACATAATGCTACAGTTTACAATTCTATATGTGACCGTTGTTGGAAACTAAAACCACACAACTATAGTGTTTGGATGAGAACAGATTACGCATTTAGAAGATACAAAGCCAGTTTTCATTTTCGACACTTGGCGACTATCACCCCAAAACCAGTATTGCTTGACAGCATTGGGGAGCTGAAAACTGTTTCTGACACATCGTATTTAATTAAATATCTCTTTTGTTGGATCAGTAAACTACAAGTATTATATTCTGGCAGAACTGTCCCAATTCCATCTTTAAATCTATTCCATTTGTGTTTGCCTATGTTAAACTGATTTAACACAGTTTGTAATTTTCAGCGACAAGCTCGATAAAACTGATCCTTTTCAGGTGACTTAAATTAAGATTATAAATTCATCTTAAATAATCAACACTACATTTTATACTTGTTAGAAAGTAGGTGTTGGGCTGTTTCTTTTGCAACCAATCTGACGAAAATCTATTTAGAAATCTATCACTAAACACCTGGTAACAAACACAATTCTAATCAAATTTAGCCCAATTTGAGCCGATTTGCTTCGCAGCACACGCGAGCATCTTTGCAGTTCGCATAACTTGCATAAATAGACGGAGTGGGTGATCACTGATCACTTTCATCTCAGCCAGTTTGCAGCGATAGCCAGTTAGCTTTTGCAACCAATCTGACAAAATCGGTTCAGGTATCATTTAGAAATCTATCACTAAACACCTGGTAACAAACACAATTCTAATCAAATTTAGCCCGATTTGAGCCGATTTGCTTCACAGCACACACGAGCATCTTTGCAGGAAGAGGCAGGAAGGGAAGCTATTTTGGGAAGAGGTGGGTTTTAAGGCCAGACTTGAAAGAGCTGAGTGTGGTCACTTGACAATGCGAAAGAGGACGTTCATTCCAACTGCAAGGTACTGAGACAGACAAAGAACAGCGACCAACAGTCAAGTGTTTGAATCTGGGTATGCTGCTTAAGCAGAGTGGATCCAAAGCTGATCGCAGAGAGCGAGATGGGGTGTAGAGGTGAAGGCAGCCACAGAGATAGGAAGGGGCAGATTTGTAAATACATTTATAACATAGAGTGCTGATCTTATAGTAGTTGTACTTTATTCTGTGTGAGACAGGGAGCCAGGGGAGATGTTGCAATAGAGGAGTGATGTGCTCAGATCTTTTCTTTCTGAGGACGAGTCGGGCAGCAGAGTTTTGTATGCACTGAAGGGACTGAATGGATGAAGCAGGCAAACCAGACAATAGAGAGTTACAGTAGTCAAGGTGAGAGAGAATGAGAGAAACAACAAGTCTAGATGTTGCGTCAGTGGACAAATATTTCCGGATGGAAATGATTAGCCGCAACTGACAGCAGCAAGATTGACATGTCTGACTGATAATTTTTTGTATCGACAGTGTGTTGTCAAGGAGAACACCGATGTTCCTGACTGAACTGGAAAGAGGGATGGATGTACTGCCAAGTTTGATTGTGTCAGTTTGTATGATCATATATATATATATATATATATATATATATATATATATATATATATATATATATATCCATTTCTCAGTGCAGCAAAAAAAAAAACAGCATATACATAGACTCACATTGTTTACACAAGCAAGTAAAAAATTACATAAACATAGACCTACAAATATGTATTTCAGCACACACACACACACACACACACACAGTGATAGTGATCACAGAGAAAAATCAAACACAGATTCATTTCATGTTTGAAGGTTAACATTTAAATTATAATCCATTTCTCACTGCAGCAGAAAACAAAAGCATATATACCACTTCCTTTGACCACACATGATCAATCATTAATGAATAATGTTCAATTCATTATTACAGAAACACTAATCTCACACATGGGTACACACAGACATCTCTTCTAAAATTTCTCACTGTCCTAAGCTGATGTCTACATATAGTACCATTCAACTAGGTATCATTTTGTTACTGGCTAACAGTAACATGATTATTTTTGTTGTTGACAACAGTGTTGCTGACATGATAAAATGCTGATTTTAAAAATAATTATGTAAAATCACCTGAGAATAAAAATGCAATCAACAATCACTGAATCAGTATCAGTAGCTTAAGGAGGCATCACTGCATTCGGACAAATCCATATAAGCTACACCTATCTGCCAAGCAGATGCCTGACCAGCAGCGTAACCCTACGTGTTTAGGCAGGCCTTGAGAAAAAAAAAGAAGATAATAATAATAATAATAACAACAACAACAAATGAAAATAAATAAAAAGACAATAATGATAAATTAGCAAATAAATGTCAAACCTGCAGACACACATCTACATATACACACACATATGCATAACAGATATGCAACAAACATGCAGTTTCACAGATATAAAAGCACAAATACACATAAACGTACACGAACCCCGACATACACACACACACACACACAAATTACCCTGCACCCCCGCCACCCCCTCCTCCACAAACTCATTTCTACTATACTAAGCTATGTATCGCAGCTTCCACAGCACACACACACACACACATACACACACACTTGTACAAGCACACACACACATATGCCCATATCCCCCACCCCCACACACATATATACAAATATATATGCACACCCGCATGTTCCAAAATTCCGTTGCTCCCACAGTACAGACATGCATACACACACATACCTCATCCTCTACACACACACACACATGCGCGCACGCAGAGCACTCCTAACACAAGTATACACTTACACACTCGCGCAGGCACACACACACACACAAACACGCAGAGAGGCTGCCACTAATTGGCCGCAAGAGGGGTGGGAAAAGATCTCTAAGCATGTTGTTCAGTCTATTAATTATTATATTTGGAAAAGCCCACAGAGACACTGTTCTGTTTTGAAGAAATCTGCGCCAAGTTGGTTTGGAAATGATGCCAATATGAGGTTCATTGAGTCTGTTAGAATCATGGTATGTTGGTTTCCAGGCATATAGATAGATGATAGCCACTGGAGAGCATGTGTCACAGCTTCGACTTCCATCGTTTGGCTGGAGGTTGTGACTTTGTAGACAACATTCTCTCCCCTAATTGTTTTTCTGTTTTGTTTCGCAGCAAATCCCCATCTAGACTGGCCTTTGGTGACTGAGCCATCTGTGTATATGATGATGTCCTCTTCTTTACTGTTTTCTTCTATGAGTAGCTTCTCTTCTGCATCAGTTTTGCCCTCTAGCCATTCCGGACAATGTCTTCCTAGAGTGGGTGAGTGAGATGGCTGTGTTGAACAGATGACTGAGGGTTTAAGAGAGAATGTGCCGTCATACGTACACACTGCCATCGCCCTATTAATAATCAATAGGGTGTGTGTAATGTGAGGAGGAGGGGGGGGGGGGTTCAGAGAGAGAGAGAGATGTATCATTGTATGTAACAACTGTTGTGTGTATGCATGAAAGTAATTAATGCAAGGTTTATTTTCATGCCAGTATAATTTCAGTTTATTATATGTTGACATGAGTATCCAGATCTCTGATTGCTTGCGCACAAAATAATGCAACAAAAATCTTTGGAGTTACCATATATGCATTTTCAAATCTATACACATGCACAGTGCCACAAACAAACCACACAAACATCTTGCACAATGTGAGTGTCAAGTGTGTTGATATATCCTTCTCTTACCTCCGTCATCAGAAGTGTTACAGTTGTAGAAGCTGCAGCCTTCACTTGCACAGCAATCAGCTGAATTATTAAAACCCTCGCAGCTTGATGGTTGGTCTGCACATGCATACATCTACATGTGAATTAATCATAATAAGTATTAACAATTTCCCCCCAAAACCTTTTGAGAACAGATAGAGATGTGTGTGTGTGTGTGTGTGTGTGTGTGTGTGTGTGTGTGTGCTTGTGTGAGCATGCGCACACAGGCATTTGTAAGAAAGTGAGAGCAAGAAAGAGTGGCGTGAGAGATAAAACAAAATGAAATAAGGTGAACAAAAAAAACTAAGATTTTTTTTCTCAATAACTGAATAAGAAAACATTGATACTGAGCAAAAATGTAAAACATAGGCATAAAACAGAGACAGACACATACTGAGACAGACTTCTGGTTTTAAAGACAGAAAATACCCGATTCACTTTCTCTTTCTAATAAATTCCAAGTGATCTCACACTAACTTCATTCTTCCAGTGTACCACCACCTGCTGCAGAAAGGCTCAACAGCATACAAAGATGAGCTGACCTAGATTTTCATTCAATCAATGGGGCCTATATGCGTTTGGTGAATCAGTCAATGGATTCCAAACAATTTATTGTTCGGCTTCAAGTTGTGTCCGGTTTCAATTTTTAGAAGACTGCAACAGGAAAAAAAAGTCTGCCAATTTATCTTTGTTTCACTGAGTCACGAGAGCATTTCTTTTTGCCCAAGTAATATACAATTTTGGGATGCCGAGTGCAGGGAATCTTATGTATACAATTAAAACTTGTAGCTATGATATAGTACTGCCGCTCCCCAAACTGGCACGCACAAAAAAACAACACGCAAAAGTTTCTGCGTCAACTTCACCAGTTTGTGGCGTTGAAAGTAGTTATCTCACCTGTCTGGCCCGTAGAAAACGAAAACCAAGCCAACTGCAGAAAGGCAAAAAGCAGAATCGGTGTCCAAAACGTCTTCATCCTGGTAAAAGTGGCAAAAACGTTTGTCTTACAAGATGTCTTTCCTCACAAAAGTAACCGTTTTATGTGTCACCTTCCGTCCCCACGTATGTCTTGTGATCGTCAGCGAATCGTCTGCCACCGAAACAGTGACAGGCAGCTTTTTGCGCCTTCGATTATTTCAACCAGAGTGCTTTCCCTTGCTAGTGTGAGGCTTGTCTGGTTTCGTTTTCCAAATCTTACTCGTTCTATCGATTTCTGCTGACATTTCGTGGAGGTTGCGAAATTCTGCACTTCGTTTTTTTTTAGTTGTAACACTGTATTTATTATGTGTTTGATGAACAGTTTCCAATTTATGAGTTTTACTTAGATTACCATTTGAAACGCCTTGCATTTTCTGCTCAGTTGCATAGCTCTTGCACCATGATGAACTATAGTTATATATATATATATATATATATATATATATATATATATATATATATATATATATATATAAAATTTGAGTGGTATATATATATATATATATATATATATATATATATATATATATATATATATATATAATTTGAGTGGCTATGAGTAATGTGTGTGTGTGTGTGTGCGCGCGCGCGCGCGACTGTTAGTCACTTATAGTATGTGCCGGTTTGTGCGTTTGGTGCTAGAGTTCAGTTGTGGCGCGTATGTGAGGCCAAATTAAGACAAAAGGTGTGTGTGTGTGTGTGCGTTTTAAATTAGATGGATTAGATATGGTTGTGGTGAAGAACACACTTGTGAGGCCAAATTAAGACAAAAGGTGTGTGTGTGTGTTTGTGTGCGCGTTTTAAATTAGATGGATTAGATATGGTGGTGGTGAAGAACACACTTGTGAGAGTGTGTTATCTGTCCACGTCTAAAATATGTGACAATAAATGAATCAAAAATATCATTTTATGCTTCCTATATTTCATTTAGACCGTTCTTGTTTCAGAACCTGAACAGAGGGAAATGGACACAGACTTATGAATTCATGAGGAAACAACATCCAGGAAACACACACACACACAAAAAGAAAAAAACAACAACAAAAAATGCAGAGCCAATTTTCAAGAAGTTTGGGAAATAAACAGATCTATTACACAGTATCATGAAGTTCACTCAAATGTTTCATGTTCATGAATGCATGTAAGAATTATAATGATTGAAACTGAAGAGAGTTACCAGATCAATTGTACATGAACCAGTACTTTTTCCCCTAATATTATATATCAGAATCAGAACAACTTTATTATCACAGAAGAGAAATTATCAGATTTTCTTCAACATATGTTCATCTTCTGTATTCTTATATGTCGCCATATTTATCAACTTGATTTCAAAAGCTTTCCACACTTTGATTTTTTTTTTTTTTTTTTTTTTTTTTTTATGCGGTGGAACAATTGTTCACAATATAGTCTTTCAAGGTTAAAGAGAAATGGATTTCACTTCAACGGCTTTATTGCTATTACTTGAATAATGTTTTCTGATAAATATATATAAACAAGATATAAAAAAAACTCTGTGGAGGGAAGCTTGGGCAGACAGACAGATTGACAGACATATAGTCATGTATGTATGTATGTATAGATAACGTCAATATGTAATGTGCTGAATGAGAAATTCGGGACATTTGCACTGTGAAAAAATTCACAAGACTAATAGACAATCAAGTCAAGATACAGCACAACTGATTTTCTACCTGAGATCTTTGAAAATGAGCACCCTTTTAATAGTTGTTTCAACTGATATTTCACCAAATTAACTCATTAGAACAGAACTGCATTGGGAAATGTAAATATCATTTATGCCAGGTCACCAAAATAATTTTAACACTTTTTCATATTGAATGAATTTCACATTCTGGCACATCCTAACTATCAACTCACAGATATGAATTTTTTTTTTTAATTAAATTAAAAAGATATCGCCATTTAATTGCTTCACAGGCTGCATGTATGGAAGATATTTTCCTTTTCAGCCTTCTATTCAAGTTCGTCTTTGAGAAGATTTTTTGTGACTTTTATTTATGACATCTGTTCTGTTTGAGGTGATTTGTTGGGTTTTTATTCAGAAAGTGAAAGTTTGCTTTTCTTGTAGTCACCCATATCTTTATGCATGCTTTTGTTGTTGTTTTTTGTCTCAAGCATTTCCTCTGTGTGACAGAGTTGCAACCAGTGCTTTGCTACCTTGTGATTTTTTGTGAGTTGTTTGACAATGCTTGATTCACAATGTGCAGTGCGCGATGTTGTATGGCAGTATTTATTTCAAGATAAGCATTTTCTTCAAAAAACTGAAAATTCTTTGCTGCTTTAACTGCACTTCTCTTTATAAAGAACTATTTTTTTCTTATAAATGCCACATGGGGGTGTTTGCCTAAAGATTAGCTTTATAATTTGGCATTCGAAGTGTTTGAACTACATTTGATATTGCTGATGAAGCAGTTATAAATTATGTAAAATGTCATGGAGTGAAATTGTATAAATATATATGACTTTGTATTTGTGAAAATAATTTTCCTCTATGTGATGTATTCCTATCCAAATAAAACTCCTGTATTTTTTTGTTTGTTTTATTTTGTTTTATTTTTCAAAAATGTTGGTGTGTGTGTGTGTGTGTGTGTGTGTGTGTGTGTGTGTGTGTGTGTGTGTGTGTGATCTTAATACCAAAATACCACTGGGACATGGGAAAACCCACCCAAATACCACTGGGATACCACTGGGGACATGGGATAGCCCACGAAAATTTCACTTGGGACATGGGACAGCCCATCAAAATACCACAGGGACATGGGACAGCCCACCAAAATACCACCAGACACCAGATGGTTTTCATGTGGTAAGCCCATCTGAGATGGGTTTTTGATGGGCTGCCCATCACAGATATGCGATTGCCCACTGGGATCCCATGTTGGCCCCATTTGGAAAACCCATTGCAAATCTTAGTGGGCCCCACCTGTGTTAGCTCAAGTGGGACCCAGGTGGTTAACCATGTGGGACTCAT